>NC_080742.1:84329155-84632185 GCF_020826845.1 Diceros bicornis minor | reverse complement strand
CTTATCTAAAAGCAATTAAGATTGTTATTGCTGGGAATGCAAACAAGACCAATAACTGATCTATCAATGAGAACTGAGCTACAATGGAAGAGGTGTTCTCACAAAGTGATAATCTCCGCATTCCTGAACATTTTTAAGTACAAGCTAGATGCCAAATGTCAGAACAAAATGGCTCACAACTGAAGCCAGGCACTGTGCTGGAGGCTTTAAATACACCATATCTAGCTCTTATAACAACCCAGAAAGGTAGATATTATTCTCAGTTTGCAGTCAAGAAACTGAAATTCAGAGGTTAGGTGGCTTAGCCCAGGTCACACAACTCATAAAACACAAGAACCATAAGAAAAGTCTGCAAAATTTCAGAGATTATTAAGCAGTTGACAAGTGTGAGACCATAACAGCTCCTGGCTCTTCTGTGCCAGTCTCATCTGGATTGGGTACTTGGGATTCAACCAGAGCAGGAGGTAAATTCCATCCAAAGCTAAATATTGACATTGGACCAATAGTTAGCTAACCCACAAAGGAACATTGAAAAAATAAGCAGCAAGACCAGCATTCAAACCTGGATCTCTGAGATTGCAGAATCCAAAGTCTTCCCACTATATCGGGTGGTTGCAAGGACGTCTCATCCTTCGGATTTCGGTTGGCTCTAAGATTCTTCCATTTTGAGGTTACTCTTCCAAGATAAAAAATATAACATTTCTTCAAAAAAGTAGAAAAAAAGTTGCAACAACAACAACAACCCCACCCCCACTTAAAAATCTCTAACTAAGATTACAGGGGTTACTGCGACTCAACGTGTATTATGAACAGACAACTCTCTCTCCAGTATGAATCCACTGCAGCAAGAGTTGTAATGCAATAGGAGTTTATTTTATGGTATTCCCATCAGCCCGGTATTCTTGTCTATTTACCAGGTTTTCAAATTAAACAGAAAAAATACTAAGCAAGTACTCTTGGCTGTGTTTACAAACTTAATCTTAATCCCTCTTTTAATAATATGTTTTTATTAATCTTATTACCAGATTTCTCTTCCCTGAACTGATAGAGGACAGTAAAGTAAACTTTGGTTGCATCAGACCTCAGCTACTGTCTGTTATTGATTGATACTCGAATTAGTGCATGGGACAGACAGGCTTCAATAGTAATGAATTTTTCCACTGATTCTGCTTTTTCTGGATAAAAGGATTTATTTTAATTTTAAAACGTCATTTACAGATTAACATTGGATTTTGTCATAATAACCTGAGCTACTTCACTTTTCCTAAGGACTTTCCTGATGCATAGAAAATGCCTTGTCTGTTTTTAATTATCTCTGGTCTTCTCATACAGTTTTTAAGTAATTCTCATATAGGAAATAGGATAGCATCACCTTATATCTCCTCTTCCAACAGCAGAGAAACCTGGAATTAACTTTTTTTGAGCCACGGCCCTCTGTGAAAATTGATGAAAGTTATGGGTCTTGTTCCCACAAAAATTCACATAACACATATACACAAAATCTTGGAAACATTTATTCATAATGCATTAGAAATTATTCTTCACACAGAATGAGGAAAAAGGTCTTGAGCTGAGTTTCCAATTTCTGATAACTAGCCTAGCTGGGCTGTTGTCTCCATCCTCTCCCCCAAAAAAGTAACGTGAAGAATCTAGAAAAATATGATATGTATCTAACACATAATCTCAGATGGTATGGACCACTGTGGATTCGCAACCTGGCCCTTTTACAAGGAGGACAGAGAGAGACTGAAGAAAGAGGCAGGCCACTCCAGATTGGTAAGTGGCAGGTTTAATAAGCAAGGTGACTTTCTCGTGAGCCTTGTCTGGGGCAGCTACAAAATGAGGGGATTTCTGCACCCGCCCATCAGAATCTCAAAAGTTTACGTAGAGGCCTTTCGGGGTTCAGTCACATATACAATCCAGAGGGTCTCAACAACACCTTGCTCTCCCAAGGCTGCATCCTTGAAAATGGCTCCCACCATAGAAACTCCGATTGCCCGCGTCCAGCTCATGGGTCACCTGGCGATCACATCCTCTTGATGGCCTCCACCAACAACCATGTGTTTCCTATAGCATCTTTATAAGCAAACAGTAAATAGCGTGATTTTTCTACCTATTGTGAGGATGATCAATTGCACATGTTTAAAATTGTTCCTTTCAGTGACTCACATCTTTCCTCTAGCCAACAGCATTATCAGTGATAAGCAACGGCAATAGGCTTTATAAATATATACATATATTTAATCACACTGTATTTTCACAGACTTTGTGTTGTCACGAAAAGAAAATTCTTGCCCTTCTAAGAGCAATTCTCTTAAAATAGCAGTAATAATTATATTCACATGTAAGTCCTCTTTTGAATTCTACATAGGGCAACATACCTGGTGGTGGGCTCCTGGGTGCCACTCTGAAGCTAGTTCCTGTTTCCTTGTGGTTTTAAGGAAGGAACTTACTCAATTTGTTTATCCTGGTTCTGGTTCAAAATGTCATGGGTTATCATTTGGTGTCTGTTCTCTCGAATCCTCTGATTTGTCTCATGAGATTTACAACAATTTATTGTCTGCCATGTCAGCTATACCAAAGAACCTTGAAAAATCCTGCAGACCAAGACTCCTGATCATTGGCCACGGAACAAAATTTTCCGTATGTAGGAAGGGATGGGCTTGATAAACTGTCAAATACCACCCTATTCCACAG
This sequence comes from Diceros bicornis minor, assembly GCF_020826845.1. NCBI lineage: Eukaryota > Metazoa > Chordata > Mammalia > Perissodactyla > Rhinocerotidae > Diceros > Diceros bicornis. Next base: position 84,629,488 of record NC_080742.1, on the reverse strand, counting down.
TACCACAAGGTCGGCCCCTTCATTGCAAAGACAACATAATACTTACAAATTACAGCAGAGAAAGGGAATAAAAATATGAAAGTTCTATAATATTTTTAAATATTGCTCTTGTTTTGATTGATTCCTCATACTTACTACTTTGTAATGTTCTATTAGAAGATAAGCCCTGCCTTTCGGGAGAAAGAAAAATTGCAATTAGACATTATAATGGACAATCATCTCTATTTTTAAAAAGAGCAACAGCTGACCCCAGCCATAGACAAGCAGTGACCAAGACAAAAACAAAGATCTGGACCACAAGAAACCCCTTTTGACCCTTTTAAACTAAGATGGGAGGATTTACCACTGCTCAACCTTGAAAGAAAAGAAAGAAATCTCGCCAGCAGAGGGCTGAGAAACCAGTGGGGTCTGATTGTTACTTAATGTAACTGTAAGTGCTAAATAAAATGGGTTTCACTGGAAAACACTTTTGCCTGGAACTTCACATCTTATAAGGATCGTTGCCTTAAAAAAAAAAAAAGGACAAAATAATTACCTGTGTCCTGGCAAAGAGAAAGAAGTCTGCCAAATCTCTGGCCTAAATACCCTAAAATTCTACCTTAGACCAGTAGAAGTTAAACCATAAATAAAAATATGTCATCTTAATGTGAAATGTGTGAACAAACCATCAAGGAAAAGATAGATTATTTGTAATAAGAGTCCTAAAGATTATAACTTAAATATGAATCTTTAAAAGTTAAAGAAAAGTTAAAAGCAACTTTGAAAGCTTAAAGAAACTTTATGAGGTGAAACTTTTTTTTCTATAACAAATATTAAAGGAAATATCCAGTATAAGGACACTTCATTCTAAAAGAACTTAATCCTTGGATTCTATAAAAGCGTTTAATATTTTGACAGTAACTCAATCTAAACATATCGATACGTTACATATATATATTTTCCCACCTCAGAAATAGTTTGTTTCATAAAATAAATTTCTAAGAAAAAACAAACATAAACAGACACTTTAAAAATATTTTTAGAGAAACACTGAATCAATTAACATATTCTTACTACAGGTACTTATAAGGTACTTAACCTGATAGCAAGTACTAAAAATAATAATTAAGAAGCAAAATAGCAGAAATGAAAAAGCAGAGATGTTTTAAAGAGAAAAATTACAAGTAGATATTTTAAAAACACTCTAAAGCAGCATTTATGTTGTGATAGTTCCAATAGCATTATAGGTCTGAGTCTGAGGCCAGTTCTCAAGAAGTTCATTATATTTTCTCAGCGATTTGACCATAATTAAGATTAGCTATTTCCAGGAGGATAGGAGGGTCTCAGTAAGAGCCTCCTGGTGCAAATTGCTAACCCCCATCCTGAAGTGGTTACCTGGGTGTTGATCTACTTCTCCATTCACCGTCCTTTTAGAAATAAAACACAAGAGGAGAGAAGTCAAGATGGCAGCATAGGCAGACTCTGAACTTACCTCCTCCCGTGGACACAGCCAATTTACAATTACTCGTGGAAAAATTACCCCTGAGACAGAACTGAAAACTGGATAAGAGGAACTCCTGCAACAAAGGACAATCCTAATTGAGGTGGAAGAGGCAGAAACTCCCTTCTGGAGAGAAAAAACACCACCTTGACAGGCCGCAAGCTTCACGGCTGCCCGGGAGCAGACCACAGGTCCGCAGCCCTCCCTGGAGGAGCAGGGCCCTGAGCCGGGAGCGCCCCCGCTGTGGGCATTTTGTGGAGCCAGCACAATCGAGACGAGTGGCATAATATCTGACTTTGCCTGCTACTAAAACAGTGGGGAATACCCCCAGAAAAGCTGGTTCACAAAGAAATTAAAACCGGCTCTTAAAGGGCCCACACACAAACTCACCAGTTTCAGAAAGCAACCTAAAATCACCACAAACAAAGGTGCATAGTGCTTTGGTGAAAAGAGACTCACCTGATAGGCCCTGAGTGCATCTCGATGAGAGGTGAGATCTCTCCAGGGACTGGGACATTGGCAGTGGCCATTGTTGTGGCCCGGTGTGGGCATGCTGACACAGACGCCATTGGAGTTCTCCCTGGGGCCTGCTAGCCCAGGTCTGCCCCACCCACTAGAGCACCGATTTAATTCAGCTCAGCCAGGGCAGGCAGCCCGCCCTAGGGACTGGCCCCACCCAACAACAAGCCATCGGGTAACTTGTGGGCCTGCATAGATTGGTGACTGGATTCTCAGCAGCCTGGCAACTGAGCTGACTTCAGTGGGGCAGGGTGTGCACAAGGAGCAGGTGGAGAGTGTGGGGCGGTGATAGAGTGTGTGGGGCTCCCGCCGTGGAGAGACTGGGTCCACTTCAGGAGATAGGGGCACACACATGGGGCAGAACTGTGTTGACTGTGTGTGTGGACCTGTGGGTGACAGGGCTTGTCAACTGCAGAAGACTTGTGCTTCCAAAAACCCACATGGGGGTTTCCCCCACCTTCCAAAGCCTGAAACAATTGGGTGCTCCTGTGCCTGAGGCCAGCCCGACCAAGCTGCAATCCTTAGAGAGCTGACAAGAGACCTAAAGGCTGGAGGCTTATAGCAATTGTAAGCCCCTGAGCCTAACAACCTGTCATGCTGGGGGCCTACTCACTTAAAAGAAATAATGCAACACAAATGTGGTGTTAGATCTTGCAGCCAACTGTGCTGGCACTCTCCACACCTGATAAAGAGACTGAAGGGCCCACAAAAACTACAAGCAGCTGAGCATTACAACAGCTGGCCAGGAGCATAACTCGGCATCCCTGGGCGCCTACAGGGAGAGCAAACAGGCCACAACAGAAGGACACACATAGCCCACATAGGGGTCACCCCTGGAACATTGAGAACTGAGGGAAGCATACTGCAGGCCTCCTAAGGCATCACTTATATAAAGTCACCTATCCAAGAGCAGGAGACGTAGCTGACCTACCTAATATGTAGACACAAGCACAGGGAAAGAGGCAAAATGAGGAGGCAAAGCAATACATTCCAAGTAAGGGAACAGGACAAAACCCCAGAAAAGGAACTAAGTGAAACAGAAATGAGCAACCTACCCAACAGAGAGTTCAAATTAAGAGTATTAAGGATGCTCACTGATCTGGGGAGAAGAATAGATGAACTCAGTGAGAATGTCAACAAAGAAATGGAAGATATAAAAAAGAACCAATCAGAAATGAAGAATACAATGCTGGAAATGAAAAATTCACTAGAGGGACTCAAAAGCAGAGTAGAGGATACAGAAGAGTGGATCTGCGAGCTGGACGAAAGACTAGAAGAAATTACCCAAGCTGAACAGGTAAAAGAGAAAATAATTAAAAAGAATGAGGACAGTCTAAGGGGCCTTTGGGACAACATCAAGTGCACTAACATCCGTGTTATAGGTGTCCCGGAAGGAGAAGAGCAAGACAAAGGGGCAGAGAATCTATTTCAAGAAATAATAGAGGAAAACATACCTAAACTAAGGAAGGAAACAGACATCCAGGTACAGGAAGCACAGAGAGCCCCAAACAAGATAAACCAAGAGGCCCACACCAAGAAACATCATAATCAAAATGTCCAGAATTAAAGATAAAGAGAGAATCCTAAAAGCTGCAAGAGAAAGACAAGTTACATACAAAGGAAGCCCCGTAAGGCTATCAGCTGATTTTTCAGCAGAAACCTTACAGGCTAGAAGAGAGTGGCACAATATATTTAAAGTGCTAAAAGGAAAAAACTTACAGCCAAGAATACTCTACCCAGCAAGGTTATCATTCAAAATGGAAGGAGAAATCAAAAATTTCCGAGACAAGCAAAAATTAAGGGAGTTTGTCACCAAGAAACCAGTGCTACAAGAAATGTTAAAGGGACTGATTTAAGGGGAAAAGAGAAGACCACAAATAGGAAAAATTATCTATTTCCATGATAAGAGGGTAATGGATACAAATGCACAAAAAAGAGGTTAGATATGATATCAAAAACATAAAAGGAGGGAGGAGGGGAGTTAAAGAGTACAGCTTTCAGACAGAGATCAAACTAAAGAGACCATCAATTCTGTATAGAAGGAGAAAGGAACAGAGAAGGACTACTAAAACACTGAGGGAAAAAAAGTTAAAAAATGGCAGTAAGTACATACTTATCAATAGCTACTTTAAATGTCAATGGACTAAATGCTCCAATTAAAAGGCATAGGGTGGCTGATTGGATAAAACAACAAGACCCATATATATGCTGCATACAAGAGACACACTTCAGACCTAAAGACACTCACAAACTGAAAGTGAAGGGATGGAAAAAGATTCTCCACGCAAATGGCAATGAAAAGAAAGCTGGGGTAGCAGTACTCGTATCAGACAAAATAGACCTTAAAACAAAAACTGTAAAAAGAGACAAAGAAGGGCATTATATAATGATCAAGGGAACAATCCAACAAGAGGATATAACACTTGTAAATACGAACCCAATGTAGGTGCACCTAAATATATAAAGCAATTATTAACAGACATAAAAAAAGAGATAGAAAGTAACACAATAATATTAAGGACTTTAACACTCCACTTACACCAACAGATAGATCATCCAAACAGAAGATCGATAAGGAAACATTGGCCTTAAATGACACACTAGAACAGATGGACCTAGTAGATATATACAGAGCATTCCAACCAAAAACTGAAGAATACATGTTCTTTTCAAATGCACATGGAACATTCTCCAGGATTGATCACATATTAGGCCACAAAACAAGTCTCCATAAATTTAAGAAGATTGAAATAAAACCAAGCATCTTTTCTGACCACAACAGTATGAAACTAGAAATCAACTATAGGAAGAAAATCAGAGAAGACACAAATACGTGGAGATTAAACAAAATGCTACTGAACAACGACTGGGTCAACGAAGAAATCAAAGAAGAAATCAAAAAATACCTGGAGACAAATGAAAATGAAAATACCACATGCCAGAATTTATGGGATACAGCAAAGCGGTTCTAAGAGGGAAGTTTATAGCAATACAGGCCTGTCTCAACAAACAAGAAAAATCTCAAATAAACAATCTAACAATGCACCTAAAGGAACTGGAAAAAGAAGAACAAACAAAGCCCAAAATCAGTAGAAGAAGAGAAATAATAAAAATCAGAGCAGAAATAAATGAAATAGAGACTAAAAAAACAATAGAAAAAATTAATGAAACCAAGAGCTGGTTCTTTGAAAAGATCGACAAAATTGACAAACCTTTAGCTAGACTCACCAAGAAAAAAAGAGAGAAGGCACAAATAAGTAAAATCAGAAATGAAAGAGGAGAAATTACAACAGACACCTCAGAAATACAAAAGATTATAAGAGAATACTATGAACAGCTATATGCCAACCAATTTGACAATCTGGAAGAAACGGATAAATTCTTAGAATCATACAACCTTCCAAAACTGGATCAAGAAGAAGTAGAGAATTTGAATAGACCAATCACCAGTAAGGAGATCGAAACAGTAATCACAAAGCTCCCCAAATTAAAAGTCCAGGACCAGACGGCTTCCCTGGTGAATTCTACCAAACAATCAAAGAAGACTTAATACCTATCCTTCTAAAACTCTTCCAAAAAATTGAGGAGGGGGGGAAGCTCCCTAACTCATTCTATGAAGCCAACATTACCCTGATACCAAAACCAGACAAGGACCGCACAAAAAAAGAAAACTACAGGCCAATATCACTGATGAACATCGATGCAAAAATCCTCAACAAAATACTAGCAAATCGCATACAACAATACGTTAAAAAGATTATACACCATGATCAAGTGGGATTTATTCCAGGTATGCAGGGATGGTTCAACATTTGCAAATCAATCAACGTAATACACCACATTAATAAAATGAAGAATAAAAATCGCATGATCATCTCAATAGATGCAGAGAAAGCATTTGACAAGATACAGCATCCATTTATGATAAAAACTCTGAATAAAATGGGTATAGAAGGAAAGTACCTCAACATAATAAAGGCCATATATGACAAACCCACAGCTAATATCATCCTCAATGGTGAAAAACTGAAATCTATCCCTCTAAGAACAGGAACCAGACAAGGATGCCCATTGTCACCACTCCTATTTAATACAGTACTGGAAGTCCTAGCCAGAACAATCAGGCAAGAAAAAGAAATAAAAGGGGTCCAAATTGGAAAGGAAGAAGGGAAACTGTCACTATTTGCAGATGACATGATTTTATATATAGAAAACCCTAAAGAATCCACCAGAAAACTTTTAGAAGTAATAAAGGAATATGGTAAAGTTGCAGGATACACAATCAACATACAAAAATCAGTTGCATTTCTATACACTAACAACGAAGTAGCAGAAAGAGAAATTAAGAATACAACCCCATCTACAATTGCAACAAAAAGAATAAAATAACTAGGAATAAACTTAACCAAAGAGGTGAAAGATCTGTACACCGAAAACTATAAAACATTGCTGAAAGAAATTGAAGAAGACAGAAAGAAATGGAAAGATATTCCATGGTCTTGGATTGGAAGAATTAACATAGTTAAGATGTCCATAATTCCTAAAATAATCTATAGATTCAGTGCAATCCCTATCAAAGTTCCAACAACATTTTTCACAGAAATAGAACAAAGAATCCTAAAATTTATACGGAAAAACAAAAGACCCTGAATAGCTAAAGGAATCCTGAGAAAAAAGAATAAAGCTGGAGGTATCACACTCCCTGATTTCAAAATATACTACAAAGCTATAGTAACCAAAACAGCATGGTACTGGCACAAAAACAGACACACAGATCAATGGAATAGAATCGAAAGCCCAGAAATAAACCCACACATCTATGGACAGCTAATCTTTGACAAAGGAGCCAAGAACATACGACGGAGAAAAGAAAGTCTCTTCAACAAATGGTGTTGGGAAAACTGGATAGCCACATGCAAAAAAATGAAAGTAGACCCTTACCTTACACCATACACAAAAATTAACTCCAAATGGATTAAAGACTTGAATGTAAGACCTGAAACTATGAAACTTCTAGAAGAAAACATAAGCAGTAAGCTCTTCGACATCGGTCTTAGCAACATATTTTCAAGCACCATGTCTGACCAGGCAAGAGAAACAATAGAAAAAATAAACAAATGGGACTACATCAAACTAAAAAGCTTCTGCACAGCAAAGGAAACCATCAACAAAACGAAAATACAATCTAACAATTGGGAGAAGATATTTGCAAACTATACATCTTATAAGGGGTTACTCTCCAAAATATATAAAGAACTCATGCATCTCAACAACAAAAAAACTACCAACCCAATCAAAAAATGGGCAAAAGACCTGAACAGACATTTCTCCAAAGAAGATTTACAGATGGCCAACAGACACATGAAAAGATTTTCAAAATCATTAATTATCAGGGAAATGCAAATCAAAACTACAATGAGATCAGCTCACGCCCATCAGAATGGCTATAATTAACAAGACAGGAAACAACATGTGTTGGAGAGGATGTGGAGAGAAGAGAACTCTCATACACTGCTGGTGGGAGTGCAAACTGGTGCAGCCACTATCGAAAGCACTATGGAGATTCCTCAAAACATCAAGGATAGAACTACCATGTGATCCAGCTATTCCACTGCTGGGTATTTATCCAAAGAACTTGAAAACACCGATGCGTAAAGATACATGCACCGCTGTGTTCATTGCAGAGTTATTCACAATAGCCAAGACTTGGAAGCAACCTAAGTGCCCATCAAGGGACCAATGGATAAAGAAGATGTGGTATATATACACAATGCAATACTACTCAGCCATAAGAAACGATGAAATCCAGCCATTTGTGACAACATGGATGGACGTTGAGGGTATTATGCAAAGTGAAATAAGTCAGAGGGAGAAGGTCAAATACCGTATGATTTCCCTCGTTAAGTAGTAGATAATAACAACAATAAACAAACACATAGGGACAGAGATTGGATTGTTACCAGAAGAGAAGGGGGAGGGAGGAGGTCAAAAGGGATAATTCGGCACATGTGTGTGGTGATGGGTTGTAATTAGTATTTGGGTGGTGAACATGATGTAATCTATGCAGAAATAGAAGTATAAAGATGTATACCTGAAATTTATACAATGTTATAAACCAATGTTACTGCAATAAACAAAAAATTAAAATAAAAAAAAGAAGTAAAATACAATACTATGTTTTATAAATAAGCACAACTAGAGAATAGTAAAAACACTAAACATTTCTATTCATTATTCAAGCAACGACATATAATTAGAGTGATTTTTAAAGAATTTCAAATAATCTGTTTTCCTAAATTTCTGAGAAGTTAGAAGGGTTGAATTTTGTCTCTGTATACAAAAAAAAGTATAATGAAGCACATGTTTTAATAACTAACTAGATTCCTTGAGAAAGCTGTTTGCAAACTTTGATGATCAGAGTCCCAGGTTCCTAAGGAGGTGAGGAAGGGACCATCCCAGGGGAGGGAGGTGGAGATACTGGGGACTAGGGCTTCCTTCTTCTTGCTTTACTTCGTCTCACATCTATCTATTTTATGCATTGGGCTTCCACATAACATTTTACCTTAAAAAGGAGTTCTGCTTTAGAACAAAGGCAGTTTTTAAGGAAAGCATTAAAGTCACAGATGGTCAGGTGATAATTTTCTAGGATGAAGAGAATTAAATAAAATGATAGTAAAAGGAGAAATGAGTTGAGAAATGGAAAGGTTCAGCATAAACATGTAATCCTGAAAAAGGAACAGAGGGAATCAGGGCAAGTATACAATAGCCAGTCTCTTTCAGACCTTCAGTAGCTTAAATCTTTTAAAAGTTTACTAGCTGAGTTATGTAATCCCTTGTTTACATTACTCTCAATCCGGAGAACACATAAAGTGATGTGCCACTGTGTATATAAAGCCACAGGATAAATAAATGTCAGCTATTATTGTTATTATTATTATTATTATTATTAGTTCTGGAGCATCAATCTCATTTAAAACTAACTCATTATATTAAAACAAACTTGGATATGTTACTGAATGAAACTAAAGTTCGAGTAAATTTTAAGATAAAACACCAGTCTTCTTGGAAATTTTATATTTGCAGAGAGCTACTGTTGTATATACTCCAAGGCCCACATAGGTATGCGTTTGCTTTTCAATATCATTTGGAATACTTTTCATTGAAAAGTACTAAATTATAGTAAAACACTATCATAACGGCCTCGTGATAATGCAAACTAGAACATAAAGTGGTTGGCTGTTGGCTCCCCACCCCTTTTTGCAAAAGAGGCAAGCTAATGTTCTTATCTCTTGCAGTAGGGAGGCGAGAGGAGAGAAAGAAATGAATGTTCAGTATGCATTTATTTGTAATAATCAATCCATGTCTATATAGCTGACAGACGAAAAAAAATTATTTTCCTCTTTTTCATACGACAACTAGAAGGCTGACCGTAGAGTACTGTTTTTCATTATTCTTGCAATAATGAGGTTCTGCATGTTATACAACTAAAATTTTTTGGACCTTATTTGTAGAATTATTGCAGGTTTACTGTGCTTAATCCCGCTAGAGACTTTATTGGCTAAAACAGCAACCTACCTAGATTGTGGTTGTCTCATCTATACAATTAAAACTTGACTATATTAGGAATAACAATTATGAGACACAAAAGCTTCCTCTCCCCCTCATGACCACGGGAAACAGGAGTGTGGACATAGTCTCAGAATCCTTCTCCTCTCTGCTTTCCAAGAAACCAAATCCAATCAATTGAGGACAGAATATAAAGTATAAGATATTTGCCATCCCTGGACTAGATTATCTCCAAGTATTCTACAAACACTAATACGAGTGATGTGCTGGAGTCACAAACATACAGCCTGTCTAAGAAAAGCCAGTTCAAACTCTATTTTTTCTCTTTTTTTTGTACTGAAAATATTTGACATAACGCTGTGTAAATTTAACGTGTAAAACGTGTTAATTTGATACATTTATATATTGTAATATCATTACCACTGTAGAGATATTTAGCACCTCTTGTGTTCTTCATACAGACTTTCTTTGGTTCATTCCATGTGCAGGGAATGATGCCAACCAGTTACCCTGGCCACAACTGAGAATCAGGGTAGAGTGCATATATCAGAAGTAATTACATACAAGCTGAACGCGAGGAAGACAATCACCTCTGAGACCTTTCTCTTGGGAATCGAATCTTCTCTCTTGGGAAATATAAACAGGAAGTACATGCCAGAAAAAGATTGTTAACTTAAGATCAACGTAGATCCCATATGGTATAAAACTAAACTATCATTCCACTTCTCCACAAGGCTCCTGTATATCCTACTCAAAAACAGAACCAGGCCCCAAAGTAACAGGCACATGGAGGTCAGAAAGGGTAAGTAACTTTCCCAAAGTTACACAGCATAGGAGTTAAGCAATGGCTTCTAGTTTTTTCTCACTTCATGACATGTTCAGAAAGTGTGAAATTTGGATTAGAAAGACTGGAGTTTAGGGGCCGGCCCCGTGGTGTAGCAGTTAAGTGCATGTGCTCCACTGCTGGCGGCCCGGGTTCAGATCCTGGGTGCACACTGATGCACCGCTTGTCAGGCCGTGCTGTGGCAGTGTCCCACATAAAGTAGAGGAAGGTGGGCATGGTTGTTAGCCCAGGGCCAATCTTCCTCAGCAAAAAAAAAAAAAAAATGAGGAGGATTGGCATGGATGTTAGCTCAGGGCTGATCTTCCGCACCAAAAAAAAAAAAAAAAAAAAGACTGGAGTTTAAAACTTCCCTCTATAATTAGCCTAAACAAGCCTCTTAGTTCCCGTTTGTTCATTTATACTTTGTCTATTGGAAGATTGATAATGGCTCTCTTAAATGTTTGTTTTGAGGATCAGAATTTGGCTGTGTAAAGCAGCACCTGGCACAGTATCTAACACGTGCCCAGCATCTTAAGTGTCGTAGCCATTTTTAGCGGATCAGTCAAGGATGGATGTGGGTGTGGTAAGAGAGAAGGAGTGAAATTGACTTTGAGATTTGTCAACTGGAGGACCATGGGGATAGGAAACATTAATTTTCATTGCATAACAACATATCTCAAAGGAAAACAACATTAAATGTACTATCAGAGAATAGACATTTTTAAGCTTTGAGAGGCTTCCAGAAACCATCCATCCATGTCTCTGCCTTTATGTAGATAAACAATTCAGAACAAATAGTTGTCTCTTTTCTTCTTTAAGATCACTAGGGAAAGAAAATAAGTAGCCTTCCTGAACATTGCATTTCAGTGCTTGATCCCTTTACAGTCCTGAAGATCTTCATTAGATCCAACTGGAATCTCTCCTGCCTTAGTATAAGCCCTTTTCATCTTATTCTGTCCTTTGCTGACAGAAAACTTGCTCATATTTATGATTAAAACTCTCCCTAGATAGTAGTTACCCTAGTCTTCTCTTCCAAAAGCAAACCAATCCCCATTACTTCCATTTTTTCCATAGCATCATTTTCCAGCTCATTATTCATCATTCTCCTTTTCCTGAAACTTCTTCCCTTTTGCTACATATATTTTTTTTACAAAAGATGATAATGATGAAAACTGTTTTACTACCCCCCAAAATCGACTTTCTTATCATTCAACTTGTTGAATTCTTCCTCTACCCTGTCCAAACAGAGCAAAACAATTATTTAACCCTGAGGTTTTACTCCCTGGGAAGTTTGAATTTTGAATAATTAGCTGTTAAATTACCTATATGAAGAAAGATGGAGAATGTTCAGGAACGTCTTTTTAAATTTTTCCCTCTGATTATTCACATGCTAATAATGGTAAGGCCTGGAGACGCTGAAACAGTTCTGAAGACATTACAGGTTCATAAAGATTAAGTGCTAAAATAAAATTCTTGTTTTAAATCTGGGATCTTTGTGATAACCTCACATTTTTACTATTCCTGAAGAAGTAAACACTGAGTTGAATACAAAACAAAAGAATGGAAGCTAAAAGTATTAAACTGCTGGTTGACAGCTATTACCTTTGGAAGTGAGGGATGGGCTCAGTGTCGCCCTGGGTGTGGGCAGAGGTGCTTAGCATTGTCACCACAACAAGAGGTCAGGACCCTGGGGCGAGGTTGAACAGCCTTTAGTTAAAGAGGGACTCTGAGTAGATGAATAAAGTCTCTTTCATGTATCGTTAGACGGCAAAAGAAATGCACAGTACTCAATAACTGTGCTCCCTAAAGGCCCACTGAAAGGAAATGGAATAAAGAACCTCAGATGTTTCTCAGAACAAGCTTAATTAAAATTTTTCTCAAAGGCTGCTCTGATTTTTGCAGGGGGAGGGAGTGAAGGAAAGAAGAGTGGAGTTTTTATAAAATCTGAAATCTGCTTCTTTTCTTAATCTTTCTTAATCTTAAACCTGGGGCTGGAAAAAAAAGTTTTTTTATATCCTCACCTCACTTTGCTTCTAGCACACATAGTTCTCATTAAATCATTTTCCCCCAAAAAAACCTCTTCCTTTGACTGATGGCTTTTGCTTATTTTTTTCGTGTAAGTGAATGGCATTGCATCTAATATACGCTTCATTACTACAGTAACCACCCTTTCCTGCATCTCCTTCATGCAGTTAAAAGATGTCAGAATTATCTCAGAGGTGGCAGATTTCCCTTATCTTAGGCAGATAGAACTGTCTCCAGTGAAGAAAACACCTCATAACTGTTTTTAAAAATTCCTCTGCAGGCCAGCTCCAGTGGCCTAGTGGTTAAGGTCAGCGCACTCTGCTTCAGTGGCCCGGGTTCAGTTTCTGGGCACAGACCTACACCACTCGCCTGTCAGTGGCCATGCTGTGGCGGTGGCTCACATACAAAACAGAGGAAGATGGGCAATGGATGTTAGCTCAGGGTGAATCTTCCTCAGCAAAAAGAGGAAGATTGGCAACAGATGTTAGCTCAGGGCCAATCTTCCTCAGCAAATAAATAAACAAATAAAATTTTTAAAAATTTAAGAAAAATAAAAAATTTTTTAAAAATCTCTCTGCAATATTCAAATAGTTCTGAATAAACAAATAAGAACTTCCACCTTTTAAAGAAAAAAAAACAGCTAGAAATCATTAGTGGAGTCAGGCTCTAAAACTGCAGATTAGGTGATCCATGGCTGTGTCATGCCAAAAACTCTCACGGAGCTCTGAGCTTCTGAGGAGCAAGACAGTCTGTGGAGCCAACTGTAGTACATCCAGGATGCTCTCCTGATTGGAAGCCAGATTTGTTACAGGAGAAATTGTACCTTGGGGAAAGTTGCTTGCCTTTTCACTAAGAAAGTCGAAAAGCTTGAAGCAAAAGCTCTCTGAGGCCCAAGTCTTTCTAAGCTGTAACCTGACACATGTACAGAAGTGTCATACCTTACCTTCTCACGAGGCTCCATTGGCCTTTAAACAGTGAAAACCACACAGAGCCCTCCCTGGCAAATAGTGAGGCCATCAGAATTCAGGGTTTTCTCTTCTTCTTCTTCTTCTTTTTTTTTTTTTGGTGTGTGAGGAAGGTAAGCCCTCAGCTAACATCTGTTGCCAATCCTCCTCATTTTGCTGAGGAAGATCGGCCCTGGGCTAACATCTGTGCCCATCTTCCTCTACTTTATATGGGATGACACCACAGCATGGCTTGACAAGCAGTGCATTGGTGCGCGCCCAGGATCTGAACCTGTGAACCCCGGGCCGCCCAAGCGGAGCGCACTCACTTAACCGCTAACGCCACCGGGCTGGTCCCTAGGCTTTTCTCTTTTTGATTCCTTCCCTTCTCTTCTTCTTAAGCTCTTTGGGGTATCCAGTGAATATCCTGCTTATCTCATCTGCAATCAAATGTAAAAAAAACTAAACATCAATTATCCTTAACTTTTAATCACTAAACAGATTTTACTTTAGAAGGCATTGAATATCCTGGGTGACTTCTCCTAGGCATTGATATTTTTAAAAGTCTTTGATACATAAATAAACATTGAAAACCTTTGGTTTGAGGAACCCAAGTTCTTTCCCTGAAATATTATTGTATTTTCTAATACCGGATTCTGTCCTGGATAAAAAGACAGAAGGGATACTTCTCCACATGGTGCCATGCTCTCCTAAAAAGACGAAGCCAACCAATAGCCCAACTGCAGCTCATAAGGACCCCTTTCCCAACCCAGGCATTCCTCAAAGGCAAGGGCAGTTGTCTAATCAATCATCTTGTCTTTTCAACTGTAAAAAGCAAGCCCCTGAACCTCATAAAAAGAATTTCCCTTGTAAAATTAATTTTATTGAGAAATAGCAAATATCACTTACCTTAGGCTCACTACTAAGCTGATCTTTCATGCATTTGTTTAGCTCAGATGTGTCTATTCAGAAAGTCTAAGATATATTTGTCTTGTAAGTTGAATAAAAATTAAATACATATAATCACTGAGCATTCCCAATGCCCCATGGTAGAGGAGAAACTCATCAGATCCACCAGACAGAGTCTCTCTTCTTTAGGGTAGTAATTATCAACTATTTCACCACTAAGCCTCTTCTTGTCATTTGCTCCTGAAGACCTCATGATTTGAAAGATTTTTGTCTACAAACAGGCAAATATTGAGTAAGAATTCATTTTCCCTTTCCATTAATCTAACAAATGTGGCTGCCAATAATCAGACCTCTGGATAGATTGAGATAAACATATTACAAGAATGAATTTATATAATCCCAGCCTGAAGCAAAGAAACTTGACATTTCAGTTAGTCTGTGCAATGTTATTATGAATAAATGTATAATTTCCCTTAGATTTTTAGAAACATCAAAAATAGCTCATAGACCCTTATTACCATCCTGTGGACCACCTCGATGAGAACAGAGCTCCAAGGCTCTTCTTCTCTGTCTTATTCTATTTATCACCCAGTATTTCTCTCTTCTCTAGTGCTAGATTCTGAAATGCCAATGAAACATATCAGCCCATCAAACTATTAATGGTTTGTCCACTCCATTCCCTATTTTATGTCCTGATTCTTGCTTCCTCATGAAGTATTCACTTGAGCTCCCAACACCCTCACCCCTAGGTTGGCCCTGGTGCTCCCATCCTTCTAAACTACCCTCACAGATAGTGACATCTGTGAACTAGCCTTGCAGGTGGGTAGCTTTGCCAAGAATACCCAAGCACTTCAGTTTGGTTGGAATTCATCTTGGAATAATAAAGCTCTGTTAATTCAGTGGGGGAAATACAGTTGCTTCCAAGAATAAAATGGTTGGCTTAAGGACTTTTTTCCTTTTATTTTCTTATTTATTTATTTGGGGGCAGAGGAGGGGAGCATTATATAAGCAAAACATCACTTTATTAATCAATTAATTAATTGAACCCCTGTACATTTCAAATGGTTTGACCTGAGGTTGTGAACTCACAGACTAAGCCAACAGACAGAGGAGGAGTAAGTAAACACAGTCCACTGCCTTCCTGTAAACTCTCAATGCTATACTCAAAAACAGAAAAGTCTCATCATATCCCTAGACAAACATTTACAGTACAGATTTAGCCTATGTATGGTACTTTCTTTAAAATACTGATGTTTACCAGAAAATTCCGTGGAGACTAGAATGTTTGACCACATTGGAGTCACACCAACATATCCACTGCCTGGCAACTGCTCCTAGAATTGCTTTACTCTTTAACCAGCAATAGGTATTTTAGAGGGAATACTATTTGTTGTTGTAAGTGAAAAGGATTTCAAGCGACATGCCCATAATTATTTACATTCTATCCATTAACATTTTCTCTTTAAAACGCATCAGTAGCTTAAGCTAGACCTTTGTCCCCCTTCTTCCCAGACTCTCATTTGCCTGAAGAGCTCACTCTCCACTTGGCCATTCTGTAACCTCCCTAATGCTTGTCACATTACTGGAATAGTCCTTCACCAACAAGCCAAAGAGGCAGGGGCTATAATTATACATCATGCATGTCCCTTACCAGGACTATGCGTGTCTCATAGAAATAGGAAATGAAAGACAAAACAAATGAATTTCTAACACCTATATGATTCAGAGGAAGAGAAAAGCTCCATCGAGCCTTTAAGTAAAAAACATCCTGCATCAGCACATTCTCACCAAGACAAGGCTCTTTTCCAACGTTCGATATCTGTTATCTCAGTTCTCTAAAGCCTATAAATCTAAGGAAAATGTCATTTGTGGTAAAACTCTAGCCAATACTTTAAAGTAATTGTATGGAGGTTTGATGACACTGAATCTCCCCACTAAGACTTTTACACAGATTCAGAACAACAGGCCATGACAGGTAGATTTGTTTCCTCACCTGACAGAATAATATGGCGCCAAGAGGCCATTTTTCTTGGGCTACAACTGAGCTAAGCACTTATCGATAGGTTGTCCTGCTCTTCATGCTACTTAGCAGAGGCAGGAGCTAGACCCCACCATCAGCTCCTGCTGCTCATTCACCCTTGTGGATCGAGTGTCGTCACCCACTATTTTACCTGTAACACTAGACAATTCCACTCCCTGGAATTCTGGGAAAATTGAAGCAAGTCAGAGGCTCCTGGCCATCCCAGAACATTGACTCCATGTCAAAACCTCCTGCCCATGTCATAAGACAGCCTCTCCCAGAGGTCTGTCTGTCAGTCTCTGTCAGATTCCTGAGCCACTAATGACCTCTAACAACCTTCCAAAGAACATTTTCTTACATTGATCCTCATCTTTTATGTCATAAGATCTGATCTGCTCACCCAATTCCAGCCCCCTGGGACCTCAGGGGCCCTGAAATGACATCTTGTTCTTCCTGGTCTGTGATTCACCACCCCACAGGATCCCAGACCAACATGGAGAATCCCTTTCTCCTCCTCAATAGTTAAGGCCACATGTCCTGTGCTCTAAAGACTTGCCTAAAATAACACAACTCCTCACCCCCAAAGTTAACTGAGAAGATTAAAACTTATCGCCAAGCAGTATAATTGTGTATATATATGTGTTCCCTCCCAAATTAGAAGTTTCCTTAGGATAGATACTTTATCTTTTCAGCCATACTTACCTGAAAGTGTAACTTTTATTGTAAGAATTCAAGAAATGTTTGTTGAATTAATTGAAACAAACACTTTAGTTTTTAAGTGTAAAAAAAAAAACTGTTTTACTTGGTCCATTGGAGCTGCTTCTGTGTGAAGGAACTGAGTGATTTACTGCACGATTCCCAGCGTGTGTGTAGGCCAGGGTGGGGAACCCAGAATGGCGTTATCAGTCTCCTGCAGTCCATTTCCAAGCTCCACAGGCCTCCTCTCACGTCCCACATCTTCTCCCCTGGCCCCTTTAGAATCACTGCATGCGAGATGCTACTGAAGGTGGCAGGCTGTGCTTGTGCACATTAAAAAGAGAGAAAACAGAAAGGGTTTGGGAATCACTCATTTAGTGGTGGATGATCTTAAAGAGCTTGCAGCAATAACCATGTACCAAGAGACACAATATTGGGTGAGAATGGAATTTATAACCAGCCTGTGAATGTTGATATGAAATGGGGCAAAATGGGGCACGTTGTGAAGAACCAAGAAGGACACTGTAACTCATCATGAAAAGCAAAGAGCCCTGGCACCCAGGGGACACTGCAGCCAGCAGCCTGGCGGTAGGTGGAGGTGCAGCATTGGGTGCTGTTTAAGGAATCATAACTAAGTGGGCAGATCTCAGCAGGGGTGATCCTGGTGTTATCTGCCCTAACTGTACACAAACAAAAATGAGATAGTGGGACTTGCTCCCTGATGCAGAGGAAGAAAACCTCAAGAAAGAAGAGGGCCCCCATAAACTCTTGGGGGACATGGAAAGATCAGCCCAGTGCATGTGATGCTGCTTTCCAACATGCATCCTAAAGAATCCAGAATCAACTAGGATTCTCTACTCACATGAACTCCCCAAAACCCTTAAAGCCTCAGTAGACAGATCTCAGCTCCTCTAGGACTCTTCCTGACACATACGTGACTATATCGGCATGGGCACACGCAACATGTGCACACACACACACAGGCCTCTGCATACATAGACTGGAATAGATGTTCCCCTTCTGTGCTCCCGTTGCTTCCTATCAACACCTGTAGCTATCTAGAGGTTACCACAATGAGCTGTCATCACACACCTGTTAGAATGGCTACAATAAAAAATAGTGACAACATGAAATGCTGGCGAGGATACAAAGAAACTAGATTATTCGCACATTGCTGGTGGGAATACAGCCACTTTGGAAAACAGTTCAGCAATTTCTAAAGAAAATGAACATGTATCTGTCATAGGACCCAACAATTGCACTCTTGGGCATTTACCCCACAGAAATGAAAACTTATGTTCATAAAAAAGCCTGCACACAAATGTTCATAGCAGCTTTATGATAGCCAAAAACTGGAATCATCCCAGATGTCCGTCAAAGGGTGAATGATCAAATAAATCATGGCAACATACCATGAAATACTACCCAGCAATAAAAAGAAACAAACTATTGATAAATATAACAACTTGCATGAATCTCCAAGGAATTATGCTGAGTGAAAAAAGCAATCCCAAAAGATGACGTTCTGTGTGATAGATTATATGACTTTTCTGAAACGACAAAATTTCAAAAATGGTGGACAGATGAACGGTTGCCAGGAGTTCGGGATGAGGCAGGGGTAGGGAAGAGTAGGGAGGCATGTGTGATTATCAAAGAGCAACAAGAGGGATCCTGCGATGTGGAATTGTTCGTATCTTGACTGCGGTGGTGGATACATAACCTACGCAGGTGATACAAATCATATAGAATTTAATACACACACGCACCCCAGTTCAAGTAGAACTGGGCAAATCTAAATAAGATCAGTGGATTGTATCAATGTCAACATTCTGGTTATGATGTTATACTACAATTTTGCAAAATATTACAATTTAGGGAACTAGACAAAGTATACAAAAGACCTCTCTTTATTATATTTTACAACTGCATGTGAATCTACAACTATCTCAATGAGAAAGAGAAAGAGTGTGTGAGAGAGAGACTACCTGAAGAGCTATAACAACAAATTGCAACACATCACCTTACTTGGAGTCTTTTCTTTTTTTAAGCTCTAAAAGAAATTTGGCGCAATTGGGAAAGTCCGAATATGGACAGGATGTTAGTTGATATTAGGTAATGTTTATTAATTCTTTTAGGTGACAACAGTATTGTAGTTATGTAGGAGAGAGTTTCCATTCTTAGAAAATAGCTGCTGAAGTATTTTGAGCTGAAGTGCCATGAGTCTGCAATTCCATTCAAACGTGTGTGCGTGTGCTTATGTGTGTGTGTGTACATACACAAGTGCACATATACATATTCATACATATGTGTTTACAGTATTATTCATTTAACATTTTTGTACTTTTAACTGTTCATTAGAAAAGTTGGATAAAAGTTGAAAATATTGTTGAAATAATTATGGCCAAAGAAATAATCAGAGATGGGGTCAAAAATTGATGCACAAGGATTATGTGTGTTCAGCATTATTCATACTGGCAAAAAGAAAATGGAAAGAGATGGAATGTCAAGTAACTAGAATGTGAACTCTAGAAAGGCAGGGACTTTGTCTTAGTCACTGAAGTATCCCCAGCACACAGATCAGTGCCTGGCACAAGGTAGACACTCAATAAATACTAGCTGAATGAGTAGTGTGCAACATTAAGATAAATCAATCTGTAGCTCTAAAATAAAATATTAGCAAACTCTTTAAAATTGCTTTTAGAGAATATATAATGACATGGGGAAATGCCCAACTTAAAATAGTTTATTAAGTTCTATCTAATCCTAAATGCTAAAGATAAATGAACGGATGGATGGACAAACAAATGGGCAGGTAGTATAATAGGTTAAGAGCAGCTATTCCTTGGTGTAAGTTTATGGGGGAGGGTTGGATTCTAGCTATATTTTACTGTATTTTCTAAGTTACCTAACAAAGCTTTGTATTATTTTTTTTAATCAGAACGAAAAAATGAGTAAAAATGTTTTTAAAACCTTGAGATCTGGTAGTTGAGGCTTGGATCCTTGATTCTCCTTTACCATCAAACATGGCCACCCTCATATCGATGTAGCCCTAGATTTGGCACAAAATTCTTTCCCCTATACTATGTTGATCTGAATCTAAAAGCTAGGCTTCCATATTAACTCCCTAGCTAACAACCCACATCTGATATCCCTGTCCCAGGACCTAAATCACAAATCACTAAAAGCCCTGGTACCCTTCTTGGTTCCTTTGAACCATTCTTTCTTTAATAACCCATCCTGTTCTCCATACCTCCCATACACCACCTCCACAGATGGGAGTAAATGAATGCTCTCCTGACACTGATCAGTTTCTGGGTCCCCTCCCTACAATGCCCTGCCTTATTGGATTAGTCCTCTTAGACACAATGATTGCCTCAACCAACCTGAGCTCCTGTATCCTTTTGACCACAGTACTGGACAGACCATCTTCCCTTTCACGGCCATCCTTTGTGGCTAGTTCTCTCCCAGCCTAATTTCCTCCTTAACTCCCTTTGTCAAGGTTCCCAAATGGTTCATGTCAATATTCACTCCCCTATGACACCAGTACAAACAGCTACATGGGCAAAGCCATATCAACAAGAACCAAAATAGTTCACTTGTCTCTTCATCATAGATCCTCCATACTATTTTTTTTCACCTGGCCACAATAAGATGGCCCTGAGAATAATACAAATTCTGGTTTTCATTCACCTCATGCATGTCAAATACACAGAACTTAGGTCTAATGTCAAGTCAGCAGGTTTCTCAGGGAAATTAAGCATTGTCACTATGCGGAGAATTCAGATTATCCTTTATTAGTCTCTTTGAGCAACTCGAGCCAGGGGGAGGTTTTAGGAGATAATTAAGCTCAGAGCTAAGGCAAGATGATTTACATGAGAAACTAAAGATCCTACTCAATAATTACTTAACATGACAAGAAATAGAAACAGAGAGAGCAAAACTGTTCCAAAAGGAATCTATGGAAAGAGAAATACTTGGCACTGTGGAGGTGAGGGATGCTGTTCTTTAAAAGTTTATAAAAATGGGTAAATGTTGGTTTATAATGAGTTTCAGTGATAAAGTGTTGACTAAAGTTATATCTACTTGCCTTGCAGACATTATCAGAAAGCCTTTTCCCGAGATTAAGGGGAAATCAAAAGTGACAAGCCATTATCTGTTACATAAAGTTCCAGGGCCATTTTGGGAGAGAGAAGAAGGGAAGAGTATTAGTAGGACAGATTAAATATAATTAGTTATTAATCTGCTGCCAACACATACAAGATTGTGTGATAAACGAACCTTAAGTCACAAACTAATTTTTTTTTTCCTGGAACATCATTTGATATCAGAGACAGGCAGAAAAATAAGCTTTTTATCCTTGCAAACCCATGTCAAGAAACTTATCTTAACTATTCACCCACCTGAGACAGCCCACGTTTAAAATAAGCAGCTAGTTCTTCCTTGCGTGCCAGAAATGCGGCGTTGCTGAGGGCAAATGGGAGCGATCTGATTCAAAACCCTCCTAAGAGCCTCTTGTACTTAGCTCTCCACCCTGCTGCATGCACACATCAGAGAGAGACTGAGGAAGCCGAGTCAGGTAGACTGCAACACCAGTTCTTTATCCTGGTCCCAGAGCACAGTATCAAGAAGAATATCCCTCACCAGTATCTCTTTTGAAAAAATCATAATTGTACATGAACTTGCACATTCACTTCCAAATGACATTGGAAGAATGAGTTAATTATTTTTAAGAAACAAGTAATTTATTTACTCCAGCTGCCAAGATATTAATTGTTTCCAAATAGATGGATGAGTGGCATTTCTATTACTGATAAGGTTAGGAAATGAAGGACTAGCTCTGGACAGGTGAATGAGCCCACCTGAGCACTTTATCTTCACTTACGTCAACTGCCTCTGTGATGATATTTCTCAGTGGGAAAACTCCATAGGAGCAATGAGGGAGGACAACTTTTCACTATGCGGGACTATACATTTCAGGACATGTAACATCCATGGACCCACCAACTAAATGCTACTATTTTTCTCAGGCGTAGTGACAACCTAAAAGGCCCTGGACATTTCTGAGTGCCCCAGAGGGGGTGCTGCTGACCCCAGTTGAGAACCACTGGTGAATAATTGGGCTTATTTAGGGCATCACAGACCCGCAGTTTGGGCTCCTTGCTTGATTTTTAAATAAAAATAAAGTTCCTTGTTTCAAAACCAAATTAGAAGCTAGACCAAGTAAAAATGCAAAGCAAATTTAAAATATATGTGAATACTTTCTCTGAAATGATGTTAAAATTCAGGAAATCTAAATTTGTTGAATTATTTTCCTCCCTCTACAAGAAAGTTGCAATCAGTAACCCAAAGATTGGTTTTCTCACCCAAAGGTTGTCTCAGACTTTTTATTTTTTTGCTTTTTCTCAGCTTTATTGCAGTGTAACTGAAAAAAAAATGAATATATTTAAGGTATGCAACTTGTTGTTTTGATATATGTACGTGCTGAGAAATTATCACCACAATCAATTTAGTTAATATATCCAACACCTCACATAATTACTATTTTTTGTGTGTATTGTGAGAACACAACATCTATTCTCTTAGCAAATTTCAAGTATCAATACAGTATTATTAACTATAGTCACATTGCTGTACATTAGATCTCCAGAATTTATTCATCTTATAACTGAAACTTTGTATCCTTTGACCAATGTCTCCCCATTTTCCTCACCCTCCACCCCTGGCAACCACCATTTTACTCTCTGCTTCTATAAGTTTGACTATTTTAGATTCCACATGCAAGTGAGATTATACAATACCTGTCTTTCTCTGTCTGACTTATTTCACTTAGCATAATGTCCTCCAGGTTCATTCATGTTGTTGTAAATAGCAGTATTTCCTTCTTTTTTTAAAGCTGATTAACAGTCCATTGCACATATATACCACGTTTTCTTTATCCATTCATTTGTCAACGGACATTTAGGTTGTTTCTATATCTTGGCTATTGTTCATAACACTGCCATGAACACGGGAGTGCGGAGATCTCTTTGAGATACTGATTTCATTTCCTTTGGATATATATCCAGAACAGACCCTTGTGCAAGGTGACAGATGACAGCAGTTGGATGACTAAACCAGGAAGACCAGAAATATCTCTGATACTTGGCTCACTATAAGAGAGGATCAAGCACCAACTAAAAGCAGAAACAAGAAGGCGATGGGCTACAGAACTGCAAGAGGAAAAGCAGTACAGATCTACAGCTTGCTACCTAGAACATTCTGCCCTCAGATCTTTGCATTGCTGGCATTTACTGACCATTCAGTTCTTAGGTCAGTGGGAGTTAGGAAAATAGGCCTTCCCAACTTGAGAGACAACGTATGTCATGGGCTCCAGAGCCAGACTTCCTGGGTTTGAATTCTAAGTTTGCCATTTACTAGCTGAGCATTCTTGGACAAGTCATTTAACCTTTCTGAGTCTCACATCTCTCATCTATGAAATGAGAGTATGAATAGTAATTAATAGTTTTAATAATTGTGAGAATTACATGAGTTAATACTTACAAAGCACATAGAACAGCAGAGTCACTGTAAGCACTCAATAAACATTAACTACAGCAATAGGATGATGATCAGGTTTTGACAAGACAACAAGACAGAGAAGATGTGAAATTCCAAGTAAGATATCAGACCAAAATATCAATATTTTAAAACATCCCTAGAATAATTTCATAAGTCTTAAACATTTTACCCACTTTGAGAAAATAAAATAGTCAAAAGAAGATGTTGAAAGCAAGAGGGTTTGTGAGGATATTCTCTTTGGAGAAAGTTGTGCTGTGAAACCCATCCTTCCTCATGTGGGGACAGAGAGGAGAGGCGCTCCTTCACTCTCGGGTCTACTGGAAGATTCTTCATATGCAACCCCTTAGATAGGTATGCAGTGGACAAAGTTTGATTCCTACCTGGAAAATCTAAAAGGCAAGAGATAAGCTATAGTAACTCCTTGGATGGCAGAACCAGAACTGAGATGCTGAGTTAGCTTTACCTCAAGTTTATTGGGCAAAAGATGTCCATGGACTGGGATTGGGCCATGCCTATGAAGAGTGGAGAGCGTCAGCCAAAGGTAAATGTGCATCACTCAGAGTTGGAGTCAGAGGAGCCCAGGAAGGAATCTCTGAAGAGCCATGAAAGCACCCAGGATATATCAGCTTTAATCATCTACCAGCACCAACAAACAAGAGCCAGGCAGCCAACTAAGAACTGCCCTGTACTTGCATCTCTTCTCACTACTCAACCTTCCCCTTCTTTGACACAAGCTAACAGCAAAACAATATGCACGGTGCAAAACTATGTATGGTGAAGGTGAGTAAAGAGAAAGAGAGCAAAAGCCAGCCACCATCACCACTATGCCACTCTCCCAAATCCTGGCATGCAGAAAGGGGGAAATGAACCCACTTAGGATGGGTTCCAAAGAATATTTAAAGATGGGTTAATATCTAGATGTAGACATTCTAATTACGGAATTGAGACTGTGTTTATGACACCATCTAAGAGAAAACAGAAAAGTCATTCAACCTGCCTAAGATTTTACCCAGAGTCAGGGAAAGATTACTTCCACAAAATAAAATTTCTAAAGGAGAGCAGGTGACAAAAACAAATTTGCATTTTGATTACTTCATGAGTCATGCTTCTTTAAAATATCTCTCATACTATTTTTATTATTCCCAGACCACTCAGTCTAAATTAGTCACTGTGACATGATAGTCACTGCCTATCATGACATTGTTTGCTTCAAAGCACTGATCCAGGAAGAAATTATCTTATGGATTTATTTGTTTGCTCCTTTTGTGTCTTTCACTCTACACTAGAATGTAGGCTTGATAGTAGGCGCTTTGTCTATCCAGTTCTCTGCTATATCAAAGCACCTAGAATGGGGCCAGGTACATCATGGACACTCAATAATTATTTCTGAAATGAATGAACCCTGAGCTGGTGCTTCACCTCCATGCTCTTTCAATCCACCTTACTACTTCAATTATATTTTCATATCTAATTATTATAGCTTATTGTTCAAAATCTGAAGACCCAAGGGCCCTTTCTCCAACCAAGAAAAGGAACAGACCACAGGCAGAACTCATTGCTCTATAAACCAGAGGATGGGGGAAGTAGAGATTTGAGGGAAAAAATAAAAAGAGGGCTTAAAGTAAAAATAAGGCAGAGGATCTGAATCAAGAATAAGGCTGACTGAGTACTGTAGTCAATGCATTCAGATGCCCAGCCCTCTAGCTCCCACCTTGTATGTCACTCAACAACCTTAGTATAATACTCCTCCCCCTGAACCTCCATCCAGCCAAGAAACTGAAAGCCTACCTCTCATGTATTTTTGGGGTGGGAAAACAACTTCTTTAGCAAAACACAAAAGAATTCAGAAAAGGGTAGGACATCTGATAAAGAAAAGAGAAAAAAATAGAAACTGTAGACAAAACAAAAGATTGTATAAGAAACTTATAGTTCAAAAAGGAAATCAATAAACCTATGTCATAATTTTGATCATCTGATGCACTTAAAAAAATGAGAGTTAATTTGCCCTGATGCTGAGGATATTTTCCCTGAAGAGCATCAGGCTTAGTCCTCAGGTTCAATCACAGTTTTTGGTTTTTGCAGTGAATAACATTTATGTAATTATCATATTGTAAATATTTATTGGTTTTCAATTTTTAAAGTCACTAGACAAAGCATAGAAGCTTTAATTGTAGTTACGGAAAAGAATGAAAATATTATTGTTGAAAATGTAAACAGTATATTAACAGAAGTTGGAAGATTATGAAGGACAATGTAGACGTGAGCTAGGGGTGCTAATTTTATTTTGAATAGTGGAGAGGGAAACAATGTTGTCTAAAGTGATGAATCAAGAAATAGAAGTTTATGTTTATTATTTGAGATTATAAATTATATATATGTATGTATATAACTAACAGCTTGGATGAGAAGGGAAAAAAGGAAAGAATGGTATAAAAATTATACATAATCTAAATTTATTTTCTTTTATACTGGGAAGTTAGTAGGTAATATTTAAACTTGATAAATCAATAAATGCCAGTATAAACACATAATTTAGTGTTATAGACGTAAACTTCAATCCCTAACAAAAATGGGGTCTGAAAATGTATGTTAGGGAGTGTGGAAAAAGACTTTTAACTTCTATTTTCATCTTCCTGTACTGCCTGAATTTTTATTATGAACATATATTATTTTTATAATTATATTTTTTTAAAACCCAAGGTCCAATCACTGGATAAAAACGTCATTGTATGAAATAATTTAAAAGGATGTAAATCACAAAATTGGAAGATTCTCCAGAAGAAACAAGAATAGGAAAATGAAATAAATATTACATGTACAAGAAATAAAAATAAAATAACCTATTGAAATGTATATTAAATTAATATATCCAAACATAGATGAAAATAATAATAAAGGAAATGATGTCAGTGTATATCAATCTAATTTAAAATAATAAATTTTTTAAATGGTAATAAATGCTCAACATAACACAGCCCAACAGGACCTTAATTTCATAATTGATGAAAATGTAAACCAGCACAAGTTTTCTGAAAAACAATACGGACATTTATAATAAAAGTGACAAAAACAAACTGTTTTCTTCTTATACGTGAATCCTGTGGGAATTACACGCCAAGAAAGTAACATAGAATAACAAAAAACCAATATTAAGCATTCACTTGCTGCAAAATTTTAGTAAATGCACACATGGTTTAATAAACTATGTTTTTTAATAACCATACAAACACACTGCAATCAGCAATAATACTTATGAAAAATTTATTTAGATATGGAATTTTAGATTTAACAGCATAAAAAATGAGAACTGGGAGAAGTATTATGGGAAAAAATTCAATACCCAAAAACGTAAAATAAAAGTGATTTTTCTCTACTTTCTAATACAAATAGAATCAGAAAATTAATATAAATAGCAATAATATCCCCAGAATCATAATAAAATCAATACAGCTAGAAGAAATCTTTGGGTCTTCTGAAGTTTTGCAGCATCACTGATTAGAGTTGCTTAAACAATTGAAAAGAAAAGACTATGGGTATTAATTTTTCTAATTTTCTAATAAAAACTAATTTACAAAACATTTTTAAAGCACATTTTAGCTAAATGGCTCTGAAATACACACATTAGCATTGAAAGCTCCTTTGAAACTATGATCAACCTAAGATGCTTGAATGTGCTAATTCTATGAGCAGTTATTGACTGCCTTGTGTGTTCTGGACACTAACAAGGAGCAGGAGAGAAACCAAAGGCAGATAAAGCATTCTGAGATGTTTCTGGGCATCGGATTTTGGTAATCCAAGAGATGAATTGAGTTGAAAAACTAGTTCTGATGTAATTTTTTTAGATGTAATGAAAATGGCTGCAGTGTTTGAAAGTAGTCTATGAGAAAACGAAAATTAAGGGAAAAAATACAAGTATAAATCTCCAAGTGTTACCAGGTACATACCCAGGCTCTTTACCACACAAGAGGGGCCAAGTAAAACTAGAATGCCAGGCTTATGGCAAGGAAAGAGTTTTTATTTCGGGTGACGTCAGCCGGGAGACGAGAGCTCTCAAATTTGTCCCGTCTCCCCGAAAGATGGGAAGCAAGGGGTTTTAAAGGTTGTGAGGAATGCAGCTGTCTGTAGGGAGGGGGAGCCTGTGGCCTTGTTGGTCAGTGCTTTCCCAACAGCCTGCGCTTGGCCCCGTGAGGCTGCTTGGAGAGAGAGGAGGGCGTGATAAGGGAATTGCAGGTGGGTGTCCTTCAACTGTCTGTCTCTGTGGTGGATGGTGGATTCAGATGCCAGGAAGCCGAGGAGTTAAGGTCTGAGAAGCTTTAGCTTCTTAATATCCGTTTTCCTGTAACAAACCTCAAGAACTGGTAATCAGCCAAAACATCAGTGTGAGCCCAGCTTAAGGCCACCTGGGCTTTTAACAATTTGTAACTTCTATCTGCCTTGCAAAGTTCATTCAGGGATACAAAAAAAACAATAGTTACATATGAATGTAACTTAGAGAAGCAGGGAAAGAGGATGTGTGCTTCTGGTTTTAACACCATATTCTGGGCTTAATGTAGGGGAACTGATATCAGGGCCGGTATCACAAGTATAAATAGGCCAGAGTATATGAAAATGCAAATGCAAAGTCCAATCCCAAAATGAAAAGTGTCTGATGAAAGGGAAAGAGAGAGAGCAATTTCTGTCATCAAATGAATCTCAATTATTCCTCCCAATTCAGACCAGATTTCAGGGTCCCTAGGACAACAGCTCAGCCAAGGAAGCCTGGAAAGTGCGCTTGCTCTGTCTCGTCCAGGATGTTGAAGGTTCTCTCCCTGTTGCTCACAACTGAGCCCCTGTCTTTGAAATAAATTGAATCTTTGTCTTATTAGCATGTTTTTTCCTTAGAGTTCTTTATCTTTCTGGTTGTAAAATTGCCCATGGTCTAAAGCACTCTTCATGCTATGGTACCCAAACACAATTCACTCTTTCATTCACTTATTCATTCATGTAGTCATTCAATTATTCATTCATTCATTCAATAAATATTCTTTGAGTGCCTGGCCCTGTGCTGGTTTAAGGGTATACAATGGTGAAAAGGGGGGTCTCTGCTCCCATAGAGATAACAGACAAGAGTTAACAGTTTGAGAGGCTCCTTTACAAGAGGCCCCCAGACATCACATTTTGATGGCATCGTCTCCAGTTTATTGATGGAGAGGTGATAGATGTCTAAAGAAAACAGGACCCAAATTATTCATGTGGCTGATTCCACAGTCAACAATACAAATCAATTGTCCTCAAGTTGCTGAGGACAACAGTAACAGCCATGCTGTTCCCACCTTTAAGCAGACAAAACACTCTCACTAAAGTTTCTAGAGGATAAACAAAGGAAATTTTAAGATAGATACTGTTTTCCAGTCAATAAAGAAAAGCTGCATGAATATAATAACTGACATTTAGTCATAGGAATTATCTCCTTGGCTTTACAGGCTAATTAAATCTGGAATAGGATGCTTTTTTGTTTTTCAAAACAACATAAACATAGCTGAGACATAGATTATAAATTCAAAGAATATTAAAGATAAAGAAACTGACTCAGACCCAAAGAGTTGAACAGTCATTAAAGATGACAACTCAAGGTAACAGCGTTAGAACATGAACCTGAGTCTCGTACTACTCAGCATCCTGCTTTTGTTGTTTTGTTGTTGTTGTTTTTCCCACCTTAACACACTTCCTCTAGGAAGGGCTAATCTTACCTAAAGACAGGAGAGTGAGTTTATAGTTTTTTTCTTACTTTCTTATACTTGTCATACATAAGAGTCATCACTTCATTTACCATGATGCACAAAGGGGAAAAAAAAAGGAAAGGGGGGAACACAAGACTCTTGTGTCTTATAAAGAGAAATCCAATAATACATTCTCCAAAGTTACAATTAATAATTTGGATAATCTTACCCATATAATCAATTAGTATGAGGGCCCTTTAGAAACTGAAGTCTATATGCTGTATGCGATACACTAAAATTTAATGTCCAGATATCTCAAAAGAGGGTTTTTTTCACAGACGGCCTTCAAGTACATGTTCATAATTACTAAATCCACAACAGAATTTCATTCTTGTGAATGTTTTCAATATGCAACTTTACCCAAAACGTTTCTTACAACTGGCCCTTTGCATTTGAGTTTGCAGAGTTCCTTTCTTTACTAGAACTGCTCATTGTGAGAACCAGAGTTCCAAGATCTTCAGGCAAGATAACTTGCTAGAATCGAATCAAAAAGTGCAAGGCCAAAGAAATGTAAAACTTCATTTAAAAATATAGATGCTGGGCCGCCCCTGTGGCTTAGCGGTTAAGTGCGGGCGCTCCGCTGCTGGCGGCCCGGGGTTCAGATCCCGGGGCACGCACCGACGCACTGCTTCTCCCGCCATGCTGAGGCTGCGTCCCACATACAGCAACTAGAAGGAAGTGCAGCTATGACATACAACTATCTACTAGGGCTGCTTGGGGGAAAAATAATAAATAAAATTTTAAAAAAAATGACAAGACAAAAAAAATATAGATGCTATTTACATTTTTATACATGAAATAGGAGACCTATGTTTTTCTACCTCAACAAACCTCAACCTGGGATTTATGGCTATGTAATTTTTAGGAATATTTGAGAAATGTGCTCAGAAGACAGAAGAGAAGCAAAGAAGCACTTGGGTAAATTTTAGCTTATGTGATGACCTCAGAGCTACCACTATTCTTCATTTATGCAATACACATTTATTGAACACATACTATGTGCCAGGCAGAGTTCTAGGTGCTTGGGATACATCCATGAGCAAAGATCCCTGCCCTCATGGGATTTCATTGGGGGTAAATGGGAAGGCATACAATAAACAATAAACTTGATAAATGAGACTGCAAAAGTTGACTGGAGGAATCAAATTGCCATCAATTGAGTTTGGGAAGGCTACAGGTAGAGTAGGGAAAGGGAACAGTTGCATTACAATCAAGAGTTGGTTTCACACAAGGTGAGTTTGAGATGTCTATTAGATCCCAAAGTAAAAATGCCAAGTAGGTGATGGGTAGTTGGTTGGAAAAGTCTAGACTTTAGGAAAGAGTTCTTGGCTAGGAGTACAAATTTAAGAGTCATCAGCATACAAATGTTATATGGATGTTATAGGGATCTAAAGAAAATCACCAAGGAAGTAAGCAAACACAGAGACAAGCAGAAGACCAAGGTCTGAGCCCTAGGGCTTTCCAACATCAAAGGCTGGACAGAAGAAGAGAAAGCAACAAATGAGACTAAGAAGGAGCAGTCAGTGAGGAGGAGTCAAAGTGAATGAGGTGTATCAAGGATACCAAATGCTGCCAATGGGAGGAAGCCCTTGGATTGACCATTAGAATTGACAAGGTGTAGGTCACTGGTGGCCTTAATGAGGGAAATTTTGGTGGAATTTGTGGAAATGAAATCCTGATTGGAGTGGTTTAACAATGAATGGGAAGAGAGAAACTGGAAACGATGAATTTTGTACAAAAGACGGTAAAGAAAGGCAGTAGATGATGGAGAAACTGGAATCAGGAAAGATTTTGGTTTTTGTTTAGGATGACAGAAATAACAGTGTGTTTAAGTGCTGGGAGGGGGAAAATGATGCGTAGGAGAAAGAATAAAGAATTGCTAGAGCAATACCCTTGAGTGGGCAAAATAGGATGAGATCTTGTTTGCAAGAGGAGCATCAAGCTTTAGATAGAAGCAAAGACACTTTGTAGGGCAACAGGCAAACAAGAGTGTGTGGATGCAGATGTTGGTAGGGAGGTAAATGGGGTGTGGGTTTCTAGAAATTCTCTGCTGATTGCTTCAATCTTCTCAGTGAAATCAAGGTTTATCACCTGAGAATGAGAACAGGGAAGCAAAGCAGAAACGGTGGGAAGGTCTTTCTATGTGAATGAAGGAGGGAGGGAACTGAGGATGGAGAGTTGGATGGCCCAGCCACATAAAGAACCTATTTGAGGCATATAGTCGTGATTTTAAAGAGAGACAAGGCAGCATGATTGTGTATTTTTCTGCAGAGTCATTCAATTGCATGGGTGCAGGCTTGGAAAGGCAGAGAGGTTCTATTTATCCAGGGTTGTGGCTTTGCCAAGCAAGTAAGAAGCCGGGGAGGGGTAAGGGAATTGATGGTGAGTTCACAAGAGTAATTATGATGATGGACCATGAAATTGAAGCCTAGGAACCAGAAGCAATCCAAAGCCATGCCCTCTGTCTGCCCTTCTGTTATTGTCTTCTCTTAGGTTTTGAAGGGCAAGACCATATTTTCAACATTTTCTATAACTCTTTACGGCAACTAGACTTGTATCCATGATGACTACTCAATTAATATGTATTGATTGTCTAGTCACTTCTGGGTGTGAAAATGTAGCAGGATCTTCAATCTTCAGTGATCTTTCCAGAGTTAAGCCCCACTGGATTTGACAGATGGTCTGTAAGTTCTATATTTGAAACACCATATGTCTGTCAAGTACCAAAGCTCTATACATACTTAGCTTCAAATTTTCTGGTTTGGGTGATAATGTAGTTGATAGCACCTGTGCTTCAAAATCTGCCATCCAGAAGCTTCTATTTTCTCTTCCCCACACATTCATCAGCTCAACCAGATGCTCCCAATTTCCTGCTTTCTCAGAGCACTGTCTGGCCATCCTGGGACTGAATCTTGTTTCACCAGGTCTTATGTAAGAGCCCTGGTGAGGCGCACAGAGCCCCCGTCTGTCTATCCCCTTCCTCAATTCTTATGGATCTCTTGACTCATAACTACTGTTTCAGAAATATTTGAAGGATGAATTAATTTTCTAGAGTCTCATAGAATGCTTCATCTCTGCCCCACAGCTGTCTCTGACCCTTTCTATTATTGTCACATATGATTCGGGTTATCTACCTATGCGCAACTGCTGGAACTGATAACATACCATCCCACTTGTATTCTAAATCATGAGTACAGACACTATTAATCCTGTTTAACGTGTTGTGGAAACTAAAGCATTGTGGCATTCTTATCCCAGGTCACTCAATATTGAAATGAGAACAAGAAAACTAAACTTCTTCAGATTCCCATTTTGCTTAAGCAAATTATATTTTAAGTATGTATCACTGTAAGATATGGGTCTTCAAGTTGCTAACTTGAGAACAAGTCACACTACCAATGATTCAAATAGGAATTTACCCCATTATAGATACCCCATTACTTACATCAATTTATATTTCTTTCATGTATAGAATCAGTGTTCCAGCAAGTGTGTTTACTTATTTCCCTTTGACTTCTACTTTAAAAGCTGAAATACTTTCTATTATGAATAAAAAGTTGAACGTAATGGATATCATGAAATCACATCATAAAATGCAGCAAATAATTTCATTTAAAGGCAAATGTCCTATTTTGCATAGGACTAGCCATAATTAATAATACAATAATATTAACAAGTGTGCACAATTTTTTTAATTCTACTCAATACATTGTGCTAGGCTCTGAGGATAGGAGTCAAAGGAAACAGAGACAGTTCTTGCCCTCAAGGATTTATAATCTAGCGGGGGAGACAAATGTGTAATTACAATGGAGTTATATTATGAAAGGATTTTTAGGCCAGAACTATGCAAAGATTTCTTGGACTTTATTGGACATTGTCAACAAAATTTTTTTCTAAATTAAAAAAAAACAATGATACCAAATAGAAGATTGAAAGTAACAATTTAGTCCAGAGCCAGGAGTCTTGGTAATGAATTCTTTGGTCTGTTGTTCAGCCACTGGAGATGTAGATCCCTATAATTAACATAAAACTTATCTCAAACATTTTAATTCTTCCCGCTTGACATCCAAGGTTACTCCTTTACAATACCGGCCTAATTTCTACATTTTCTGATTTCTTCTTTCCAAGTATCTTCACTTGTCAATGCACTTGTTACTGCATCCTTGGCAAAAGTCACATTCATATCTAAATGAAACAAGCAGTTTTTATACGTGCAATTATCAGACCTTCAGAATAGTCATTCCCATACAAGAATGTAGAAATAAACTGAGGCTATACATAGAATTTAAATAGGGTTTATTTTACACAGTGAGTGGGAGGCTACCTACTTGTAAATTGGTAGGTTTCATTGAGGCTCCTCCTTTTCTATCATCAGTCAATTTTGATATTTCTTAAATTGGGAAGGAAGCTATTTTGTTCCATTGTCAGAGGTAAAGCATTATATGCAAATACAGGAGCTCTTCCTCTTTTAGTCTTGATTCACAGTTTTGTTTAGGGACTTTCCAAAACAATTGAATTCAATTTTTTAAACATCTATTATATGCCCTCTATGTGTAAGACATGGGAGATAACTCTGAGCCACCAAACAAACCAGTTTAGGGTACCAAAAGAATATTCAACACCACTCCCACAGAGGACTAATCTGAAGGCAAAGAAACTTGCCTCTCTCAGGCCATTTGTGGTTGGCACAGCAGGAACGATCTCATTGCTCCAGAACCCAATTCCTGTCAGGGAAATGGATGAAAAAAGCACCTGAAAACTAGAATTGGTATCTTTGTGATCATATAAACTTTTTCAGATTGGTATTTTACACTCAGAAAAGATTAAAGTTTTCATCTAGATTGACTCCTTGGGTGGGAAGAAACTCAGATGCCATATGAGTGGGCGCAGGAAAGAGAAATGGGAAAACATTCTAAAACATACTGAGTTTTAAATATTTGCAGCTTGTTAGTTCCTTTCATTTTAAACATGAAAACTCTGGCATTTTGCTTCTAGTAGCCAGAGTCCCAGTCTATTGATGACAAAACCTCACAGGAAAGTTAGAAAATCAAAATCTATGCACCAGACACCTTCCAGGAGAGGGCATTTAGTTATTGCAGAACTCGGTAGAAGAAATGTGTCCTTTACCACTGTCGACAAATGGATCTAATAAGTTGCCCTGTCTTCATCTGAAGCCAGCATCTAGTAATTAACCCTTCCTTCTGACAACATCTTTTCCACACTTCCAGTCAAGAGACTTTTCACATTCCTGATAGCTGTGACTTCAGCAGTCCTGCCGCTAATGATACTTTTTGTTTCCGTTCCCATTTGCTAAAATGCTTTCCTCTAATTTAGTGACCTGAGCAGGGATATTAGGAAAAGTGGAAAACAATCATTCAGAAACTCATTAAAATATCTCAGTGCAGGATGAGAGTGGCATGCATGAAGAGAATGAAATCACTGGAAAGGAATAATAAAGATCTCAGAGTCATTACCGCTGCTGTCAGTCTGGTTTTAGTCAATCATAGACTTTGGAAAAAGAAAAAAAAAAAAAGGTAGCGTGGAGTTTAAAATAGTGGGAGCTACTAAAACAAATGTGAAAATAATGTTGTACCATCCTGACTATATACTCTATCTACCAAGAAATAATCTTTAAAAAGAAATCCATCCTCATCTTTATAAATTCAAATGCTATTAATACGAAAATTAAAATTGACTTCTGTCTTTTGCTGGAAAGCATTCTGATGCAGACTGACAAGTATAACATCCCCAGAAATGTGTCTGCCTGGAGTTTCAATGTAACCAAGCTGTTGCCATCTCTTGAGGCAGTCTCTTTTCTCTGGTGAGATTAATCAAGATATTGGGATTTTTATATCACATAAACCATTTAGTCATTGTTTGACTTAACTCAATCAGTTATCCTCTGGGTACTCCAATGTTTCTGTCGATGAAGGGGACACTTAATCACTTACATTGCTGGGGTATATTAGGAGGTAATAAATTCTTTTTTGTTAACCAAGAAAATCAAGTTGTACTTTTTTAAGCTTTACTGAGGTGTAATTGACAAATAAAATTGTAAGATATTTAAATTGTACATCGCCCTGATTTGATATATGTATACCTTGTGAAAGGATTCTTACCATCTAGTTAATTAACACATCCATCATCTCATGTATTTATCCTTTTTTTTTTTTTTTTTGGTGAGAACATTTAAGTTCTACTCTCTGAACAAATTTAAGTTATACAATACAATGTTATTCACTATAGCCACCATGTTTTACATTAGACCCTCAGACCTTATTCATCTTATAGCCGAAAATTTATATACTTTTACCAACCTCTCCCTATTTCCCCCACCCTCCCACCCTGACAGCCACTTTTCTACTCTCTATTTCTATGAGTTTGACTTTTTTTTTTTAATTCCACATATACATGATACCATGCAGTATTGTTTTCTCTGTCTGACTTACCTCACTTAGCATAGTGCCCTCAAGGTCCATCCATGTTGTCACAAATGGCAGGAAATCCTTCTTTCTCATGGCTGAATAATATTCCATTTTATACACCACATCTTCTTTATCCATTCGTCTGTTAATGGACACTTAGGCTGTTTCCATGTCTTGGCTATTGTGAATAACGCTACAATGAACATGAGAGTGCAGATATCTCTTCGATATCCTGTTTTCATTTCTTTTGGATATATACCCAGAAGTAGGATTTCTGGATCATATGTAAATTCTTTATAGTAAAAACAGTTGTCCTTAAGATCTCAGGACAATTGTCATGTCTTCAAAAAAGACTTTCCTAACTACCAGTTTTCATCCACACCCCATCCCACACCAACCCCGACTTCCACCCACAATGCATTCTTAGAACATCACATACTTTCCTTCATAGTACATAACACAGTTTGTAGTTTTGTATCCATGTATTGACTGCATCCCTCGAGTCCATACTCCATGAGGACAGAGACTATGCACTTTGTTTACTGTTGTATCCCACACACATTCTCAGCACAAGGCCTGGCATATAGCATGTTGTCAATAAATAGTGAACTAAATAAAAGTTTTAAATCTTAGATCTGGAGAGAAGGATATCTAGAGTCCTGATAAATGTATGATCAAAGAACCAACTCTTTCTTTTCTTCTTCCCTAGGTTTACACTGTGGAGACAGTGGCCAAAACCCATCAGAACATTGCCCAAATTCCCATAGATCAACTCAACCCTGTCATTATGACCTTCCTGCCAAGCAGCGTTACATTTGGGGCTCCTGAGCCGGCACTGCCTGTCCTACATCCTGCAGGATTCACTATTTATTATTTTCCTTACAAAAAAACCAAAGCTCATGAATTTTAATTCTAACAAGGTCTTTCTTTGCTTATCCTAAAATGAAAAAAAGCAGGTCTAATTCACCCATACAGTTCTGTCTGTAAACTTTGTATATGTACATTAAACTTTTCCATTCCAATCCCTCTCTTTTGTTCCTGTAATAAATAGACACACACATACATAATTTTTAAGCCTTTGGATTCAATAGATAATGTGTCTGAAAGAACTATGTTGTTGTAAAATGAGTAAATTTTATTTATTCAGTCACATCCTGAAGCAAACAACTCATTTTCTCAGCCAATTCAAAAATGAGATAAGTTTTTAAAATCTTGTTTACTTGGAATCAAGAAAAATATTCAGATTATTGAGTGATCATTTTTCTAGATAACGTAACCAGCTTGATATATTTTCATAATCTTGAAATAGGATAATTATTTTGGCATTGTTTGAAAAAAAAATGATTTATTTTCACCCAAACAACTTCTCTAATGGCACAGTTGTCCAAATATTTCATTTTCTCAGTCAGTTATTTCAACTCTGACAAAAACTCTTTTAGTCATCATCTTTAAACAGAGGACCTCATGTTGTTGGTTACTGGTCATTCATTTGTTTAATCACTCATTCAGCCAATCTTTGTTGATCATCTGCAATATATCAAGAACAGTGCTAATATTCCTTGGGCTCAGAGAAACCCTTCGTGAAAGTGAAGAGTCCACCTTTGACCAGAGTATCTCCACTTTTATCCATTTCATGTAGAAACCGAGTGCTTCCAAATTATCTAGTCTTTTAAGCATACCCTTTTGTTAACATACAAATAAAATAGGCCAAACTTCCATCTTATGAACAGGAAAACAGTCGCTTTCCAAACATTTCTGGGAATTCTCTGGGTGTGCTTACATGTCTTAGTTGATTCTTACTCCTCAGAATCCAAATGGCTGTTCTTCTTTCTCCCTGATGGCTCCTGGATGTTCCTCTTCTGCTTCTCCATGAGTTGTTCTCTCCATATGCAGCCGTCCACTTGGGGAGGACACAGTGGGTTGCCTGCATCCCCAAGGTGGCTTGCACACAAGACAGGTATTAGACAATTTAAGCTAGTCAGCTTACTGAATTTGAGGACATCCTATGGGAATGATAATGTAGAGGAGGAAAACAAAACTCAAAACATTTCTGCTCCTGGAGGAGGGGTGGGGAGTGCTCAGCCTCAGAAACCCATTCCCAGGCCTCAGCCTATCCCACTCCACATTTGCCACCTGAAGAAGCTGAAAATCAGTTAATTAACATCTTGGGAACCCCTCAAACCAAAGAAACTACCCTTTTGCTTCGTTATGATTCTCTCTGCCTTCATTTCTTACCTTCAGGCCATACTTAGGCCTTGCCTTCACATACATATTAATTGTTTTTGCCAAACGAAAGGATATTCCTTCTTCTATGATAAATTCTGACACAATTCTTAAAATGTAGAAATACTTGCAGTCAACATTTTGCTACAATGTTTGGTTTTTTCCCCGTACTCTCTACATCTATCATATTCTACTATGATTTTGTTTAAACAAAAGATTCTCCATCCTAAAAAAAAAATGAATAATTCAACAAGAGTCACTGAAGGTTTCAGACAAGGAAGTCAGACACAGAGACATGGTCCAATAGCAGGGCCTCAGGCTTCGGAGGAGAGACGTCATTCTGACCTCAGAATGGTGTCTATGGTTCAGATTTGCTTTCTAGTTCACTTCTCATAGATTTGTGCTCTGCATGCTAGGAAGCAGGTAGGACTACAGGTCAAAGCAAATAAAGGTACCATTCACTAATATTTCTATAAGACATTAGGTAAAAAGTAGCTCTGCTTTGGAACTCATGAAAAACCTAATGGAAAAGGAGGCAAGATCCACTTCTGCACTGAATCCAGAAAATGGTTTTGGTTCATTGAGGCCCTAGAAAACACTGCCGCACTTTGACCCATGGAGGCCTTTCATGAACCTCTCACAGAATCACCTCAAGTCAGTGACAGCTCAAATGAGGGCATTGTAGGTAGTCGCCATTCACTAAAGACAGTTTTAAAGACAGTGAAAACTCTGTCAATGATTTCCACCCACAAGGCCAGACTAGGAAACGTCCTACATCAACCAGTGAAAATAAGAAACACGGACTATATCCGCAAGAGGGCAAATCCCTTGGCCCAGGAAAGCCCGTTTCTGGAATTTGCTCACCTCATACCAGCCACACAAAATTTTATTCCTGACAACTCAACAAATCTTTTTTGTCTTCAGTAGTTAAATAAATAGTTACAACATTCTCTACATATTCATTATGTATATTTAAAGACTATAAATGGTCTTTGATCCCTATTAAATCTCATTGTTTTTGCCTTATCTGAAGCCAATCCCAAAGCCATTTCATCTGGAATGAGTTTAAACGGCCCTGGCTCTGGACTCTGGCCAGGAAGAGGCTCTAGATGGGAGTAAGAGCAAGGCTTTCTTCTGTCCCACCCACTACGGAGTTTATTGTTACACCCTGTAAAGTCAGAAGGAGAGAACAGAGCAAAATGTGTCTAAAATAAACCCATTTGCCAATTTCTGTTTTTAAAAGATGACTACCACTTGCTTCAACTCTGAGCAAATAAGGAAGCAGAAGGACTAATGTTCTTTCAGTCATTTGAGTCATCTGTGAATTAAATGGTTGTGAAATAGTAAGGAGAACACATTAAATGACGAGCAGCCTGAGTTGAACATTTGTACAATGACTGTATCCCCAGGCTATAGCGGTCTCATCACAGACAATTTGGTTGAACTTCTCTGAAAGATAAATAATGCAATTTCACTCTTCATCCTTGAAAAAATGTTTGATGCTGAGTCAAT
Source organism: Diceros bicornis minor (assembly GCF_020826845.1). NCBI lineage: Eukaryota > Metazoa > Chordata > Mammalia > Perissodactyla > Rhinocerotidae > Diceros > Diceros bicornis. Next base: position 84,590,029 of record NC_080742.1, on the reverse strand, counting down.
CAACCTGCTGGGATATAACGATGATGATGACGACACACTTACACAGGATACTCTGTGCCACGTACTCTTCTAAACACTTTATTTGAGACACTCCTTTAATCCTCACAATAACTTTATGAAATAAGGGCTATTATTATCCCCATTTTACAGATAAGTAAAATAAGGCATGGAGAGGTTAAAAAATTTGTCAGGGTAATGTAGGAAGTGGTGGAGCCAGAATTCAAACCCAGAAATCTGACATCAAGGTTAGCACATGCCAACATCTAAATGAAAAATGAAAAGTTTAATCTACTATCTTGACATTGTGGATTTTTCAGAATTTTGAAGTTGCTTCAATCGACTGAATTGTTTTCTTTTCATCTAAACAACTTTATAATGAATAAAGCCATTGCACAGAAGGCAAAGCATAAAAATTAATAGATTTTGCAAATCGAATCTTTTTTCATTCCTTGATAATTGAAATTCAGTTAAATAACCGTATAAGAGTAAAAATTCAACCATTTGCAGTTTGTATAACAGCTCAATATTTGCTGGAATGAAACTCGTGTTGCGAATAATCCCATTTTCCAGAATAAGGAAGAAAAGGTATAGGCTTGAATTAGCCACATATCAAGTCTACGGAACAAAATCTTTTTTTTATTTCCTTGTTGAGAATTAAATCCGTGTAAGGCAAGGCATCATTTTTTCGTTCCTTCTCATTTCGCATGAGCACTTCACAGTCTTTCAGAAAAGGAAAAGTCTGTGTGTTTAAGCAGCCACACTGCTCACATCCCAACAGCAGCTCATTGACCCTCCTGACCCTCATTGACCACAACTCCTTTGAGACTTACTTTTCTATGGCCAGGTCTCTAGAACACAATTCCCTTTTCTATGAGAAAAAAGTAATTGAAATATTCAATCAGTCTTTTTCTTTTTCTCAATAAATTTTACTCAGTTACAACTATCATCATTAATATTATTAAAAGTGGATTCAATCTATCCGACAAACCAAAGTATACACAGAAGTCACTCTATTCAGAGGACTTGACAATAGTAGTAGAAATGGGCCCAAAGCACAGCCAACTGTGAGCTTTGGAGGGCACAGGCCATGTCATTTACCTTGCTATTCCCAGTTTCTACACATCTGGAGTTCTCAGAAACGTTAGTTGGATGTAATTGACTTGAAATGTAAACACCAAAGCTAATAAACAGATAAGGTTCTTTGTGCTGCCAAACTTGAATCTGGTTACCATACATGTCCTGTTATGACTGCTAGTTCTGGGGAAGCTTGATATTTATAACGAGAGAAAGAGAGGGAGAAAGAGAGAGAAAATAGGGGTAGGATGGGATGGTTCTGGAATTCCAGACAGATTATAAACATGAAAGGAGCTGAAACAGGGTAGAGAAAAATAAGAAAATGGGCAGATTCAGGGACACTTGAATAAGTACCGCCAGGAATAAGCTTGCGTCAGATGTGACTCTTTTCCATTCCGTCTCAGTTCACTTGTATTGCTGTAACAAAAATACCGTAGACGGGGTGGCTTAAACAACAAACATTTATTTCTCACTGTTATGGATGCTGGGAGTCCAAAATCAAGGCGCTAGCAGATTTGGTGTCTGGTGAGAGCCGCCTTCCCGGTTCACAGACAGCCATCTTCTCTCTGTGTCCTCACATGAATGAATGAGTGAGGGAGCTCTCTGGGGTCTCTTATATAAGGGCACTAATTCCATTCATGAGGGCTCCACCCTCATGACCTAATCACCTCCCAAAGCCCCCACTTCCTAATGCCATCACTTTGGGGATTAGGATTTCAATATATGAATTTTGGGGGACACAAACATTCAGTTCATAACACATTCCTATCCAGATTCAAATCCTGGACTAAAGTAGAAGATAGTCTTATTGGCTATTTCCTCAATACCTCAGCATTCTCCTCTCCTTTATTCTTTGCCACCAGTTTAATATCTTTGCTAGATTATTACCATTTGGCCTTTAAAAGTATGGGTTCAAAATTTCCAGTTCAATCCATTTCATTAAGATATACCCATAGAGAAGGTTTCTCAAGAAAGCATCTATGCATTCCTTATGTAAGCAACACAATGAGTTCACATCTTAAAAGAGAATAATAAAGCAGTTTGGAGCAAGGAGTGGCACATGTTTGTTAATGTAGATTTGACCCATAAACATCAAACCATCATCAGCAAAATGTTGCATTCATCTTAGCACTGGAACCACTTTACTCTTTGATGTACTCCAAATTGCTCCTCACCAGCGTTTGATGGATGTTCATTAGTTTCATATACTGCAAAAACCATCTCTATATAAACAAAATCTTAAAGCATGCTTCTATGGAATGATTCCCAGAAATTAAAGTTCTTGAAATTCTTTATTGCTTCCTATCTTTTTCTCATCTATCTGACAATTCATATGAAAACATATAGCTGACCCAAATGAGGATATGTTGAGTTATTATAAGATATGGAATGTGTTTTCTCTTCCATTCTTAAATTAAATATTTTTCCTTCTCTCTCTCTCTTTATTTTGACGTTTTTAACTGTGGAATATATCATGCATAAAGAAGTATATATGACATTTATACACATACATACAGTTTAAAGAATAATAAGACACACATCTGTGTAATTTAGCTCTCATCCTCTCTTGATGGAATTTTTTAAATACTTATTGGACTATTTAGAATATAAGAATGGAAATGTTAAGTCCAAAGGAAAAAAATACATTTTAAAGCCTCTTGAGAAATAAAGTTAAGAAAAATTCTTAAGACTGGGAGAAGTCTCCTTTTTAAGTTGAAAAAAACTTTAAAAGTTACCTGCTTGGACTTTGCCTCCTTCTCTCTTTTATTTTCTTCCTCTCTTTTTTTGTTCTCTTCTATCTCCCTTTCCCCTGAACCTTACCTGGCATAAGACAGTTAACAGACAAGCCGGGAGGCAGGTAGCACCCTAAAGAACTGTTCTAACAGCTGCTAACATAAGACTGGACCAAGGATTCCAGGAAAGAGGCGTGAAGACTTGAAATCATCTCCCACCTTTCCAGTCACACAGTTTATAGCAGTTTCAGTGAAAGAAAAATGCAGCTGAGACAAGCCCCACAGCCACATCCTCAACTCATCCTGGCTCTATCGAAACTCCAAGCCTGCTCCTGTTAAGAAAGTCATCTAACCGTGAGGTGCTCCCTGAAGCACATCCACCGGATAGAGCTGTTAACCTCTATTTGGGTGGCCTGAACAATTCTTTCCTTGAAAATTAATGTTCAAACACCCACATTTCACCACATCGTCTTTACTTTCACCCAGAAGGACGCTCAGCTTTTTGTCAAGGGTGGGAGTGCCCTCACAGACAGACAGGACATCCAAATGGAGATTTTTTTTCCTCACCTGTCACTAGGCTTTGCCAGGAGAGGGCAGTGGAGTAGTTGGAAGCAATAACATCCTGTCATCCCCAAAACTATTGCCCACTATGGAAGGAATCATTGGAATTTTCCCAACTTCGTCTTTGGAAACTTCCTACGCAGAGTCCCTCCACTCACTCCTCCAACAGGCTTTTTCTCTCCCATGTCTCCTTGTCATCCAGAAAGGAAAGCGCCATCTGACAGCAACACCGTGGAGCCGGATGGATTGCTGCCTCCTGGCCGTGGAGCCAGTCAGGTGCCATGTGAGCGTTGGGTGACCAATGATGATGCCTCCTCCCCCATTCAGAAGAGCAGAACTGGAGGCTGTGTGCTTTCTTGCGTTCACAGAGGATTAGAGTGAAGGGCTCTCTGGAGATTATCTAACCAAATTCCTGCATTCTACTGCTAAACAATCTGAAACCTAGAGAGTTGAACTGTCTTGCCGAAGGTCACAGAACTAGTGTCAAGGCTGAAATTAGAATCTGATATCTGTCCCAGATACACCAAGTGTTGATTAGTAATGCTAATAATAACAACAGCAAGAACAACAATAATAATGTTTATTGAGTACTCACCACACCCAAGGCACTATTCTAAAAACTTTATGTGCGTTAATTCCTTTAATCCTTATCAAGACCTTATGAGACAGAGATCATTATTGTCTCTTTTACAGATGAGTAAACTAAACTCAGAGTAATTAAGGAAGAGCTAGTGAGTGTTGGAGCCAGGATTCTATTTTAGACCTAGAACTTATAAAGCCACAGATATTTTCACTGCTCTGGGGTAAAATGAAAGAAATAAGAACCATGCAGTGCATTTTTCTTAAAGCTAGATATATTCCACCTAAAATACTATCCTTTATTATATTCTGTACTTCTTATTTTAGAATATTAAAAATTCCCTTTCTTTTATGAGAAAATAGTGAGAGTACATGGTGGTTGCCAGTGTTTTATGAATTTTATTTTTTAATAAAAATATATTTTGGAAGTTGTTTATGTATATGAAATTGCAGAGTCTGGAAAGCACTTCCTTGCATTACCTGCCTCCTATAGGAATTCTAGGAGAAGGCTCAATTGCTTTCATGGTTCCTCTGCCGGGTTCTGGCTCCTGGAATGAGGGGGGGAGGGGGGAAATGACTAAAATTTATGTACTTTGTATCAATCAGGACTTCTTTGATTGCAAGTAAATAACAAGTGAAAATGAGTATGTACTGGTTATTTTAGCTGAAACACTTGGGGATCAGTGATACAAATTATGTCTCAAACTATATCTCTTGGCTTTGTTCTCTACCATATATTGGCTTAATTCCAAGTCTCCATGGGGTAAAATGGCTGCCAACAGCTTCAGTCCTTCTCTGTGTTCAAGTTCAGAAGGGAAAAAGGTATCTCTCCCCACCAGCTCCCACATAGGATGGTGCTTTGATCGAACTGACTTATGGCAACCCCTAAAGGAGTCACTACAGCTGGGGGTAGATTTATGCTACTTGGCCGGTTTTGAGCTATACATTATACTCCTGAAGCTGGTCGTAGAATCAGCTCCACTGGCAGCGCTTCCTCTGACAGCAGGAGGAGGATGGTTCTCAAAAGGGAAAATTAGATAGTATTGCCAAAAGAATGGATGCTTGGGGGTCAAGCCCGCACGTGTTCATTATTCACTTAATAAATGTTGTTCACTGCACTGGGTGCCATCACTCATCACTTCATTTAACTCTCATAACAGTCCTATCAGGCAAATAATAATCTACCAATGAAGAAATTGAGGCTCCAAGAAGCCAAGAAACACGCAACAGGTCAAAGAGCTAGTAACCGGAAGATCCAGGAATCAAACTCTGTTCTGACCAACTTTGAAGCCCAAGCTCTTAATTTTTTCATTTTATAGTTTCATATGCTAGCCATGTCTTTACTGTTAAAGCTGAAGGTGAAATAAGGCACCCTGTGTATTTCAGCCATGGCTTGGTCCAAGGGCTCGATAACCACCCTTCCCAGGCCTGCTACCACAGAGGAGTGAGGCACTAGAGACTGTTGACCTCTCCCCTCTCCCACTCCACCAAGAATTAAAATTCTTTAAATATTTCTTCCTGCTTTCCTCACCACAGTTGGAAGAACTAAGCTTAGAAACACTGTGTCTCACTTCTGGGTTGAAGAGAAAATGTAATCTGGAACAATTCTAGAGGGATGTTAATCAAATAAAAGAATAATGTTTCTTTTAAATTTGATTTTGAATTTTTCAAAGTGTTAAGCACCTGGCATCCACACCTCACAGAATATGTCCTGTAGTCTTAAGAAAGAAACATCTAACTAAGTGCCCAAGAAGTGTATTGGAAGAGAAGAATTTTGTCACTAATATATTCAAGAACAGTTTCTCAATTCACTCTATAGCAAACACAGTAACAGTCACCCCACAACAGTTCAAAGAAACTATTCTCCAAAACAGTAAATCTGTCCAATTAAAATTAAGTGTTCAGAGTTGTAAACAGTATTCAATACTTCATGCAAAATCTAAAACAAAACCATCATTTGCAGCTCCAAATACCACTAGGCATCCAGACTTGGGTCATAAATAAGATTGCTTTAATAAAATACAAAGCCATGACTGAATTTAATATGGATGGGATCTGAGATCATTAATCTCCAGATTTACTTAATGTTAAAAAATAGTTTTCATTATTTTCCAATGAAAATATTCACATTTGAGGAAAAAAATAATAGTCATAAATATAATTAGAGGTTTTTTTATTAATATAAAAGCAAACTAATCACGTTAAATCTTACTGTCGCCTAATATCTGGCAGGATAGTACATAGCCTTACATGGACAAAATTCCACCTAGGAGAGTTCCTTAGAGATACTCCCAGTGTGCCTCGCTCAGCCGTCAGTCCACACACGTCTCCTTGTGGCTCCAGAAAGCAGTCTTGGTTCTACTTCTTCCTCCTTCTCACCCCTTCTCTCTACCGCCAATAGCATAGGTAGTAACTATGTTTACTGGACATTTTAGTTCTAGTCACACACATCATGTGGCTCCAGGGTAAGTCATTTTCACGTCTCCTCAATTTCCCTTTCTTCGTGGTCTGAAGAAGGGCATCCCAGCTTGAGCATAAACGATGTTCCTTGCTGAAATTCAGATAAGTGTGGGCATGTCTGGTAAACTAACGGGGGACTTGCCAAAAAAATTCTTGAGGAAAGAAAGACTAAGCACTTCTGGGGAGAGAGCACTTTCCAAGAGAATAAGAGGCAGCCAGCCCCAACAACCCTGATCCAGTTAAAAAAAGTCTTGGCTCTTCCAAAGGTCCTGGGCATGGGCAGTAGTGGCCATGCCTGCTGAGAGGCAGCAGGAGTGATGGCAGCTCCCAGCAGCAGAGGCAAGGTGCCTGGTGGGAAAGTAGGGTGTGGTGCTCAGTGGACTTGCAAGGTACCTCAAGGTACCTCTATTGAGGCCGGCCCCGTGGCTTAGCAGTTAAGTGCGTGTGCTCCGCTGCTGGCGGCCTGGGTTCGGATCCCGGCGCGCACGACGCACCGCTTCTCCGGCCATGCTGAGGCCGCGTCCCACATACAGCAACTAGAAGGATGTGCAACTGTGACATACAACTATCTACTGGGGCTTTGGGGGGGGGGGGAATAAATAAAAATAAAATCTTTAAAAAAAAAAAAAAAGGTACCTCTAAGCAATGGGGCTGGAGCAGGGTAAAGGGGCAGAATAGCAAGAACTATATGCAACTAACCAGAACCTTGATCAAATACTTGTTTTTCAGTGTACCGGGCTCTCCAAAATACCTCTGTAGGGAGGAAAAAGAGCAGGGGGCCATCATCTTATACCGGGTACTAGCAAAACAGGGACTATATAAAATGAGCATATCAGATGACCTCCTTAATACCTTCCAGCTCTGACTTTGAACAATTATATGATTCCGCACTAGCTAATGGTGAGGAAAAGAAACCTTGCTCCCCCACCCCACCCAAATCTCTGCCCTCAATCCTCACCAAGAGGGAATTAGGACTCCAGAAGACAGGAACAGAAGCACCTTCTGCTGATCAGGACGCACTGCTCTCCTCCTGGGAGGTTCAGCGTTCTGTTCCTGCCCACCTGCCTTCCTGCTGAAGCTCCTCTCCTGCTGTAAGTGGCCTCTTCCCCAGACGGGGTCCTCACCTTCCCCACACCTCCACCACTGCCCTGGGCATCCCAGAGCACAGGGCTCCAAGAAAAGCCACAATCTCCTTTTGTGCCTCCCATTCTCACTCCAGCTCCGTTCTTTGAAAAGTAGATAAGGAAGCTTCTGATTGCCCTTTGTCCTGGTCCCTGCAAACCCTAAACTCAGGATTTGGGTCCTAAATATCACTTAAGAACTTTCCAACATTTCGAATGGAGACAGATTATGGAGGAGTTTCAACTTAATGCAGTTATTAAAATGAAATTATTGGGCCGGCCTGGTGACGCAAGCGGTTAAGTGCACGCCCTCCACTGCGGCAGCCCGGGGTTCACCGGTTCGGATCCCAGGTGTGCACCGATGCATTGCTTGGCAAGCCGTGCTGTGGTGACGTCCCATATAAAGTGGAGGAAGATAGGCATGGATGTTAGCCCAGGGCCAGTCTTCCTCAGCAAAAAAAGAGGAGGATTGGCAGATGTTAGCACAGAGCTGATCGCCTCACAAAAAAAAAAAAAGAAAAATGAAATTATTATTTTTTCAAATCCTCTTTCAATCATGCTTTGTCAAATAACCCTGTCCTACTCCCTACCCATAACCTCTTGGCACATTCCATAGCTTACCAGTGGTCACTTTGATTATTAATATGACTCCCATTAAAAGTTCTAATATCTTAGCTGATTGAAAATTGTTCATTTCCCCTTCTTCAAGATAGCGAGACCCATAGTCATGGGTTCTTGGAGTGACAAATGAACATGGTTTGACTTTGAAATAACTTCTCCCCTCTCTCTTTTCAGGATCTGGCAGGGAGGAGAAATAAATGAAGGCAGCAATCATGTCCACGAGAGTAGATATCCTGGTCTCCTGGTCTCTGCATAGACACTGTGCATGGTTTTCTTGGGGTGATGCTCAACTTTACCTTGCCACTCCAAGTCCTGAGGACCCCCAGAAAAAAGGGGCATCCTTATCTTTCATCTGTTCCATTTGCAGCACATGCCTCCAGCCCTTTCTCTGGTTTGGGTGGTGCCTTGCTTGGCCCAATGGCCACCTGGGCAGCCCTATTCTCCTGTCCTTCCCCTCATCTCTGTGTGGTCCCTTCTGTGCCCTCAGAGGGCCACAGGGGACTAGGGTGGGTGTGGCCCCATCCTGTTCTCCTTAGTGCCATACACTCTGGCCCCTTCTTACTCTGCAGGGGACAACTACTCCAACAAGCCTCACTGCTCAGAAATCTCTAGAGGAGTAGCGTCCAGGTCTCTATGTCCCACACACTTAAAGAGGCATGTGTCAAGCTCACCTAAAACTTTCTTCCCCTGCTCTGCACCACTCCAAGGTCAGTAGAGAGTGAGCCTACATGTTCTGGAGCTCAGTACACATGTCTGTCAGGGATACAGGTCACTCCTCTCAGATGCCCCCAACCCCTATGACTGTTTCCCCTTGGAGGCCCTTCGCTAGGCTGCTTGGGGAAAAGAGAACTTTCCATGGGAAAGAAAGGGAAAACCTCTTTCTTGGGCCCTAATGACACCCTCCGTCTCAAATCCTCCTGCAGACAGTGATGGTTCAGGGGATTATGACAATGAGGCAGGTCTAACCACCTCTAAGTAGACAAACCTGAAGGGCCCCAGTGGTGGGGACTCTTTGGTACCCATCTTCAGGATGTGGGGTACTTAGATGTTCTTGTCTTCAGCTTTATGCCTTTGCTATAATGCCTGCAGTAAAGGACAAAATCATTCTCAATATCCTGTTACAAAGGTCAATGGGTTGGTGAGAGCTAAACCATATAAAAAACTCTGGCATGGTGCCAGTCTTCTCTGCACCATCAAACAGCCACATCCCAACCTTCCACCTGTAAGAATCTTCCCACGTAGGGATAAACCTCATCCATAGCAATTGGAACAACCACAGTGAGGCCTCCAACCATTTAGAGAAGGAAACCTACGATTATCGGTTTGTAAGCTGATATAACAATACTTTTTTATACAATAATTTAACATCTAGAAACAATAAGAATGACATGTACACAAACAGCAGCATGACTTACAACACCATCCTTATTCTTATAAGCTTATTTCACAGACTGGGAAATTGAGAACCATAAATTCCCAAATTGCACAGAACCTAGTCAATCATTTGAGACTTCCAGTAACTTAAAGCTCCTCCATGGCTCAGTGAAGAACAATGCATTTGTACCCCTACACAAAAGTTCTAAACCAACTCCCCAGTGACATTTCTTGCTAGTTTTCCCTAAAGGTGGTTGGAAGTAATCTGAACTTGCTCTACAAGGCACAAAGAAATTTTGTACTAATGGTAAACCTGATACATTCTGGGCATGAGTATAACTGGCCATTTGTTAAGCTGCAGTTCATCACACAGAGTATGGCATTCTTCCCTGGAATGTTCTTTCACTTTAAATACATCATCTTTGGGAACTTTATAATCTGACATAATCTGACACATAGAAAAGTGTGTGAGTGCCTAAAATATTTCAGGCACCAAGTCAGTTACAAACACAAAATAGGCTTCTTGTTTATCTAAAAATAAGCATAAAAGATCAGAACCTTTTGTTTGTCTATAGCAAATAATTTTCTTAGCTTTTCTGACACACTTGTAGCCATTCTGCTGATAATCTGCAATTAGAACATGATTCATTTGCCCATGACAGTAATGTGAGAGCCCCTACTTGTGTTTTTCTTAGCGACCTCCCATGGAGGTGGAAAAATGCAACATCCAAATTAGGATCTAAACCCACGCCCTCAGAGGATGCTTTTAGAAGCCTACATTTTTTTTTATTCAAATATTGTGTGCTAGTGAAGGCAGTTATCAGTAAGATTCCTGAGCCCACAACATAGCAAGGTTAGCCTAGTACCAGGTCACTCCCTAAGTTGCAGCCCACATTGGCCAACCATTCTTTCATCAACTTGTTCTGCTGTTGTTGTTATTGTTGCTATTGCTACAACACTGGCAGAGCTTGGTGCACAGCAGCAGTTGATTTCAGTGTATACTGTGGATTGGGAACCACTGCTAGAAGATAATTATGCTGAATATGTGCAGAGAAATGTGATACAAAGGCAAGACTTGTTGACTCCTAAATGTGAACAGTTCAAAGTTGTAATCAAATAAAATTTTCAGTAAAGTCCTTCTTCCACTTCATATATCTATAAATAGTAGCACTGAGTTTACCCGAAGGTGAGTTTCGAGAAAGGGAATATACAGAAGTGAAGTTGGAAAGGTGGATTGGGCCCTAGACGGTGGATGCTGGAGTAGGATTATGGACTTCACCCTTTAGTCTTTAGGGACTCATTGAAAGTTTGGGGGGTATCAGAATTGGCCATCCCAAAATGTGTCTCTTTGCCTTGCCTAGATTATTTTTGAGAACAAAAGACTCTAAAATAAACTTTGACCTTCCCGCTAACTGCCTAAAAGAATTTAAGATAAAAGGCCTGGGCCCAGGACAGGCCATCACCATAAATAACTGGATTCAGTAGACTGTGAGAGTCCTTGCTAAGCCCATTGTTATCAAAGTTCTGTTTACCAAACATTTGTTTTTCCATTTCCATGTGAATTGCCTTCTTCCCCTTTGAAGTCCCAAACCACTACTCCCAACATCCACATTTGTCTTTAGTGGAAGATGATATTTAAGCTGGCAGCTAGGCCATTGTGACGAGTTGCTCAGTTTTCCTGAGTCTCTCCCATCTATACATGTTATAAGCTTTGTTTGATTTTCTCCTGTTATTCTATCTCATGTCAATTTAATTCATAGACCAGCCAGAAGGACTTAGAAGGTAGAGGAATTTTCTTCCTCCCCTACAGTTTGGTGACTTGGATGGGATAAAACTTCACTGGCTGGATGCTGCTCACTCCTGGACTATGGCAGCTGAGAGATCCTGAACCCCTGACAAAAGCAGGCACGAGGTAAGAGTTCTTACCACATCAGTCTCCCAGATCTCTACCTGCAGGGTCCAGTGGAAGTGAGAGTTGTGTGTTTCTTTTTTCCTTTTCTAAATTTAGATTAGCAGAAGAAAATATTGGTGAAGCTAGCTTCTTGGATTCTAGGAAATTTGGTTGAGTACTCATTGGTTGTAGATCCTTTTCCTCCCAGAGACAGTATTTTTCCTTGTCTCTGTCTTATTTGTCATTTATCATAAGACACAGGCATCTCTATAAGCCTGTTGTCTGGGACTATGTGCATGAGGTAAAAGCTGTTGCTAAGGGCATCTTGGAAGCCAAAAAGACCACAGATTTGGTGGGCACAGGTCAAGCAGTTAAGAGCCATTAGGGAGCTCGCCACATCAAGAAGTCTCCTGTTAAAGGATAAGTTGGGTCACAGAAGAGGGTATGTGACACAGGTCCCCCCGCCAACCTCAAGAAAATGTCTGTACAATGATGAGGTACTCTGTAAACCACACATGATCCCTAATCCTGTGGCACCTCCCTCCCAGGTATAAATTTGGCTCCAAGAGACCCAAGGATTAGCTAAAACTGTTAATGTGCATATTAGATGAGTTTTTTTCTTTTGTCCTGTTCTATGTCTTGAGAGCTTAGCTTTGTGGCCTTTCTGGTCTCCAACATCTGGAGGATGCATGTACTGGCACATATCTTGGCTGCCAGTCGAGTAGACTGGGGTTCTGGGATACACTCTCTTTGTCCGGCTGTGCCAGCTCTCAGAGGAGTTTGTCATAAGAAGTCCCAATTGCTTTCATTAAGGGCCTTTGACAGCTAAACCTTTGTTGCTTGTTGTGCAATGATGGCCTTTGCTTTCTTAGACTATTTTTGTAAGTGAACTTTCTGGATCTCTTTTGGAGATGCATCTTGTGTCCACGGTTAAGCTTATTGGTATGAGTCACTATTAAGATTCTACTCATCAATGTGACCAGATGATGGATTGTTTAAATTGGGAAAACTTCTAAGTTGGAAAAAAAAAAATTTGAGGGCTCTCATCCTAATTGTTTTATTGGTACCTATAAAAAGGCCAAATTTAACAAAGACATTAAAAAATAATAATAATGACTAGCCTTAAGACCCTGACTCAGGTTACAACTAAATTGAGAAAATGTAAAAATATAAGTGTTGATAAGATTATAAAGGTTGGAATATTTGAGCTAATTCTATATAAAGAGTTTATATCAACTTTGCCTGAGTATGTTTTAAAGTCTCTGACTGGGAATACTTCCCATATCCAAAATTATAAGAATAGATATATTGTGGGGATAGACATTGTGTCTCACAGGGGAGTGTTTTCCCTGCCTGATTGTAAGACAGCATATACATCTGCCCTTCAGACAGTGTTAATTAAACATACTAAAGGGAAGTCAATATGGTTGCCTGAGCCCACACAATATGAGACAAAACTAGAGGCTAACATCAGGTGTTAATAAAAAAGAAAATAAAAGCTCTCCTCCCACTCCCCAGGTCAATTATTCTAGGGTTAAATTGTACACTTAGAAAAAGAGGGCCTTTGTTAAATGCTTTGTGAAATCTTTTAAGGGTGTAGTATATTGTCCTAAAGTTTTAAAACCATAGCTATGGAATCTTTGTGTATGTGTGTCTATATGTATGTTATATATGTGTGATATTTTACTTCTGGATGATATGGTCAAAATTAAGAGCTCTGTTTAATTGGCTTAAAGTAAGCACTTACCTAAATTATTTCTAAATGTAAAAGAAACTAACCCAAATGTCTTTCAAGTTAACATGATATGAAATATCCTTTGGTAAATGAAAGCTTGTTTAAGTTTTTTGGCTTAATTAAAATAGGCATGTCCTCAGGGTTACCAGCATTGGATATGATACAGACATGTAGCCTGGGTTTACTAGTCAAATAAGCTCATGTTATCCCTGTTACAAATTTGTCATCAAAAATAGCTTAAAATGACAGCTAATTTTGTCTAATGTTTCATGAAGTTTTCATGGGTAATCTAAACATAATTTTGGAGAACAAGTGATTTAAATGTAAGTGAGATAAGAGTTTATAGAGAAACTTTTAGCAATAATTATAGTTTATGGCATGTGTATTTAAAATAACTTCCAAAATCTCTTTTGTGACTTGAAACTTTGAAGTTTTGCTAGGTTAATTAAGAGACAAAAATTCATTGCGTATTTAGATCATTTTTACATAAGATAAGATATTAGACATTAATTACTAAATATAAGTTTATCTACTTCTGGCTTCTTATTACAGAGAAACTAAGAAGTGTTTGGGTCTATTGGTAAACATGTCCTGGGTTTTATTAAAAGATTGTACATTGTAACATGTTTCTAGAAATTGTGAAAAGTGTTTATAAATTTATCAAGCTACAGAATGCTAGTGTAAAAGACAGTTTATAATTGCTTACTTCTTAGTTTTAACTTAGAAATTAAGGTTTCTGAAGGCTAAAAATTCTAATATGTGGGGCCGGCCCAGTGGCGCAGCAGTTAAGTGAGCGTGCTCCGCTTTGGCAGCCTGAGGTTTGCAGGCTCAGATCCCGGGCACACGTCGATGCACCGCTTGCCAAGCCATGCTGTGGCGGCATCCCATATAAAGTAGAGGAAGAAGGGCATGGATGTTAGCCCAGGGTCAGTCTTCTTCAGCAAAAAAGAGGGGGATTGACATCGGATGATAGCTCAGGGCCGATCTTCCTCACACACATAAAAAATATTCTAATATGTGACTAAAGCTACTAAAAATTAGGGAAAATATTTTTGTATTCAAGGAAAGTAAGATATGTTTTCAGTAAAAAAGGTATACATAATGGAAATATTTTTGTTTGTTTGGTTAAGAAAGATAAATTTGTCCTAAAGTACTAGGAGGAAAAAAGGAGGCATGGGACAAATTCTGAATGTGAAAAGAAAGTTATAGAAGGTTTGTGAAAGAGAAATTCTGAAAATTGAGTTTTGTACATGGTCAAGTTGGCTAAGATTAAAATAAATTTAATCAAGTAAATAAGTTTTAATATCAAAAGTAAACTAGTGCAAATTTAAAATTTGTTTTTTTCTCTCTCTTAAAAGGATAATTTTCTTAAACTTTTAATCTGCTCTTGATAAAAAGGTTATAAAATATTTTTCTTTGAGTAGTCTACCAGAATGGTAGGAATTTTATGTTTTATCAAAATAAATTTCCTATATTGTTTTTATCAGGTCTTTAATCACAAGTGCTAAGGTTTTCTTACAGCTATTTAATTCTCTGCACTCACTTGAAAATCTTTAATTGTTACCATGGTTTAAAGGATAATTAAGCATTGATTCATGGGGACCCATGATATTATGTTGGTAATTGTATTGATATAAGTGTTTTAAAAATTATATAACATTCCTAAATTTCTGATCTGTCCTGGTTATCAGTCATAATTCTAGGTATTATCTTGAAGCTCCAAAAATTAACCAAGTTTTTCTTTTTGTTTCCATAGAAATACTTATTAAATACCTGATTGTTTGCTTCCACAATATAGGACTAACTTTGGGAGCCCACCTGCATCATCATCTCCTGAAATGAATTTAACTGGACTGATCTATTATCAGGACTAAGAAAGGTATTCAGTGAGATGGAACAATCTACCAACTCAGCTTTTGGACTATGAAACTTCTTAAAGTTTCAAAGGCAGGACTGTGGGGGATCAGAATTGACCACCCCAAAATGTGTCTCTTTGCCTTGCCTTGATTATTTTTGAGAACAAAAGACTCTAAAAGAAACTTTGACCTTCCCCCTAACTGCCTAAAAGAATTTAAGATAAAAAGCCTGTGCCCAGGACAGGCCATCACCATAAATAACTCTGGGTATCAGTAGACTGTGAGGGTCTTTGCTAAGCCCATTCTTATCAAAGTTCTGTTTGCCAAACATTTACATTTCCATCTCCGCATGAATTGCCTTCCTCCCCTTTGAAGTCCTGAACCATTACCTCCTTTGTCTTTAGCTGAAGATGATATTTAAGCTGGCAGTTCAGTCATTCAGTTAAAACAGTCAAAACAGTTACTCAGTTTTCCTGAGTCTCTCCCATGTATACGTTATAAAGCTTTGTTTGATTTTCTCCTGTTATTCTGTCTCGTGTCAATTTAATTTGTAGACCAGCCAGAAGGACCTAGAGGGTAGAGGAATTCTCTTCCTCCCCTACAGTGCAGTGATGTGACATGATTAAGGGGACATTTTAGGAAGAACAGTCTGCCAACAATAATAGGATGGATCAGAGAGGGAGAAAATCAAGTCAGGGAGACCAATTAAGAGGCAATTAGGGTTAGTCCGGAATTGAGGTGGCAAGAGCCTGAACGCCAATAGCAGCAGCCCTAGGAATGGAAAATAACCATAACCATTGAAGCCCAACGAGTTATTGAAGGAATAAGGACAGAGGACTGAATGCTGAGGTTTTAAGCCAGATCAGAGAGAAACAGAAGTTGGGAAGAGAAAGAGTGAACACAAGAGAAAACAATTTGACATGTTTAGTTTGAGGTTACCATGAAAAGTTTTACTAGGCAGCAGAAATATGAGTGTGGAGCTCAGTAGAGAAGACAAGATGGGTCAAAATCAGATCTTTCCTGTCCTCAATGTTCAGAGAGGATTTAGAAATAGGTTATTAGTCACCAGACTCAGGTCTTGAAGGCAAGAGTTATCTTAATCATCTTTTTTACTGCTGGGACCTGGCAAAGTTCCTGGTACATAAGAGATGTTCAACAAATGTGTGTTAGGCTAACTGAAGGGTCTGAAGTGTATGAAGAGGAAACAGTAGGAGACTCTGAAAATAATTCTTGCCAAATTCATAGTTTTGGCTAAAATCTGCCCTGTTTGCCTTCAATGAAGTGAAGATCAATAGAAACATGTGAGCAGACAAAGGAACACCCTGCCACAGAGACCCAGTGGAGCCACACAGGACCACAGGTGAGAGCTGATGCCCATGCTGGCAGAAAGGAGGGAGCCGGCAGCTTCCCAGGTGTGCTTGCTGTGCAGCCCAGAGAGGAAAGAGCAAGAGGGATCCAATAACCCACACTTTCCAGGGCTTCACTCCTAAAGGAGCTGGTGGGGGAATCTCTGTGGATAGAATGATCTAGAATAAACTCTAAGTAGAAGATTTATGTTTTGAATAGAACTTTAAATGTGCCCAAGTTAGAAAAGCATTGATGCATAGAGAAAAAGCTAAATTGTTGACATCTCTTGGACAAATGGTTCCTAATCTAACATCCTTCATTGTTGAGAAATGGAATAAATACGACTTTATACCACAGCACCACTATTATTATTCAAATGTGTAGGATATTGTTATAATTAATAAGGAGTGCAAATTTTATACTAAAAAGTTGTCCTCATACTAAAATATTTAGGGACTAATGGTTTATGGCTTTTTACCACATGCAGTTCATTATTTCTTTCAAAAAATTTTTAATTTAATTGTGAATAGTTTCTAAAGTACTATGAAATCCTTTTTTTAAATGCCATCAGAATTGGATGTAGTATTTTATTAAATTGAAATGTACTAATTCTTTGAATTATATTATTAATTTATTAAATTTAAAGGTAAATTAAATGATTAAATGTAAGTATTTTATCATATTTGCTTAAAAATCACTTTATGTCTTCTCTAAAAGGTAAAATTTTTCAACTACTCTTTATCCCTCTCTCCTTTCCTGGAGATCGCTATGTAACATTTTTATGCTTGTACTGTATTTATTATTTTTACATATGTGTGTATTCAAAACCACCATATATTGTTTTCTGTGGGGTTGTAACGCTTAAATAAATGATATCAGACTGTATGGATCCAACTTTTTGTACCTAATATTATGTTTTGAGATTTATTTGTTCATTTTAACTATGTAGTACTCCAGTGTTTGAACAATTACAGTTTATTAGCCTACTCCTTTATTTTGGGTTACATCGTTTTCTTCTAATTTTTCTTCCTATTGCAAATTGTGTTGCAACGAAGCTCCTTGCCCATGTCTTCTTTCACATATGTGAAACTTTCTCTAGGCTGAATTGCTAGATGTAGATGATATACATTTTATAGAATATCAAAATTAGGAGTTTTACCTGAGATCCTAAGGTGATGGATATCAGTTATCAAGGTGAGATGGCAGACCGAGATAAAACATATCATGGCACTATCTCAAAAGTGGTTTCACTACTCTTACACCATCCATCCATATTAAATATAAAAAAGGGTCAGGTTGTTGCCGATGAAGGAGAGAGAATTTGTGATGAGAACTTCTTCCTATCCTGCCCCGTGAATACCCACCAAGGAGAGAGTAGTTATGGTACTACTCGCTTCTCACTTCAATCCATGAGTGAAACGTGAAGGGCTTACTGTGTGACTCTTGCAGTCTACAGGGCAGAGTGGACTGGGGCCAACTCCTATCCAAATCATATAAAGGGCTAGAAAGAGCTTGTTGCCAATGCACAAGCCAAAGGACAGGAGGCTGCATTAGCCCAGCCTGCACCAATCAGCCTGTTCTAACCATGGCGCCTGATGAATGCCCAACTGTCAGCAAGAGACACTGATGCGGGCCCATCTAAACCATCATTCCTTAGGGACAACAGGCAGCCACCTGGTGGCGGGTCAGTTATACAGCATCTCTTCTCTCTTGGAGGGGGCAGCAATTTGTTCACTGGATTAATACATACTTTGCATGTGTGTTTGCCCTTCTTGGCTGCAGTGCCTCTGCCGGCACCACCATCTGAGGAATTACAGACACTTTATCAATATAGTGCCCCACAGAACCTCACCTCAGAATAAGGAACTCATTTTATAGTAAGAGCAGTGTATTAGTGGGCTTGTGGCCACAGGATTCTTTGGCTTTATAACGTACCCATCAACCAGAAGCAGCCAGTCTGATAGAATGACGGGACAGCTTGTCGAAGACTGGTTGAACTCCCAAGTGGATTTCGACACATGTGAAGTTGGGGAGCTCATCTCAAGAATGCAGCATGTGCATTTTTTTTTTTTTTTTGTGAGGAAGATCAGCCCTGAGCTAACATCCATGCCAATCCTCCTCTTTTTGCTGAGGAAGACTGGCCCTGATCCATGCCCATCTTCCTCCACTTTATGTGGGACGCCTGCCACAGCGTGGCTTGATGGGTGGTGCATGGGTCTGTGCCCGGGATCCAAACTGCAAACCCTGGGCCGCTGGAGTGGAGTGCAGAAACCCAACCACTACACCACTGGGAAGGCCCCAAGAACTCTGATAAGATTTTTTAAATGACGATTCCACTCTATGCTTCGCCAGGACTGAGACAGGTAAATCTCATTCTGTGGGGAAGTTTTCTTTCACTCTTAGCAGATTCAAGTTGCTAATCAGACCTCTTTCCTTTCTCTGGCACTGAGCTATCTGTGTTTCCTTTCCTACTTGAGCAAATAAAGCTGAGGTTCTAAGGCACAGGTGATCGGGGAGAACTAGAATTCCAGAGCTTGCTCCCTCTTGGGGAATCACACCTTCTCGACATTCGGTCCCTGAATGTTTTTCTTTTTCACTGCATGCTTTTAAGAAGTTGTTTCCTTTTGTTTTATATTCAGCATTTTAAGTTTCTTGTCCTGGAAGGGTTTTCTTGAGACATCTAGTCCACAATGTTGTCAGAAAAAAAAATGTTTGAGGAACATTTTTTTCAATTTTGAAACAATCTTAAACTCAGAAAAGTTGCAAGTACAATATGATTTTTCCGGAATCATTTGAGATAAGTGGCCAGCATGATGTCTATCATCCACCCACCTCCAAAGACTCTAGTATGTGCTTTCTGCAAAAACAGAAAAAGAAGAATTCTCCTAGAAAACTTCATATAACCATCAAAATCAAGAAATTAACACTGGTACCCTAATCCTCGGATCTTATTCAAGTTTTGCCATTTGTCCTAATAACGTCCATCATAGCCAAAGGATCGAATTCAGAGTCACGTGCTTCATGTAGTCATCATGTCTCTTTATTTGCTTTTGATATGGAACAGTTCCTCTTTCTTGCCTTGACTTTCATAACCTTGACAATTTTGATAATTAAAGGCTAGTTATTCTGTAAAATCCCCCTCATTTTGGTTTGTCTGACGATGACTCATCTTTGGCAGGAGTATCATAGAAGCGAGGCTGGTGTTATTATTATTGCATTTTTTCAGAGGACACATGATTTTGATATATCTCAGCGCTGATAATGTCCACTTGTTCACTTGATGAGATTGTGTCTACCAGGCCGCTCCACTGTAAAGTGCCTGTTTTTTTGTTTTATAATTAATAAGTCTTTTGTGGGGATTTTGAAATTATGTAAATTTTCCATTGCTCATCAAAATTTCAATGTATTCATTTGATAACCTCTATTAGTGTACACACAGTGTGTTATAAACTGTTACTCTCACTATTTGATGTGACAGTAATGTTCAATGTGATGCTCAAATTGTCCCCTATTTGGTTCCCAGGCCATCTCAATGAAGTGAGCTAAGAAATATATGATGCATGTAATACATACCTACATTTAAGTCTATATGTATTCCTATATCTCTCCGTACTGAGAACCTTAAGTTCACACAGATACCTCCAACTCCAATCCAACCACTACAGGATCCTTCATAGTTCTGTCCCTTTCTACTTTATAATTCTCTCCCTCTCTGAGCCCAATTATTCTTAATGTATTTCAGCAACATCCCTATATGTAACTAATTTCCAATCTCCACTCTCTCCTCACCCCACTCAACTCCAACACCATGCCAGACTGCCACCCCATACACACACGTGGACTCCCTCCTTCCCTGACCTGGGCTCTAACACCCCATGCCAGGCAGCTGTATGCAGATGCCATCCTCACATTGCTGCACGGACACCCTCCTCAGCCCGCTCAAGCTTCCATACCCTGCACTAAGCCACCAATGTTGTGGATGCTCGCCTTATTCTGCTTGGGTTCTGTCTCCCTACTCTGGGCCACCGTGACCAGCACCTGTCCACCCCGGCATGAATGCCTCTCTTGCCCTAATGGCTTTAAAACTGGATTATTCAGGAAGAAAAGGGGGAGAAGAAGGGGCACTAGAGATTAACGTGCGTACTTAACAAAGTGTAAAGTTAGCCAATAATCCTATCTTCATCGTAATCACCTCAAGGACTTTAGAAAGTTTAACTCCTGTCACCGCTATATCTCCCCACCCCAGCATCTTATATGTTATCATTTTGGGGGTGAGGGGGTTCTCCTTTTTTATGTCTCCAAAATTCACAGTCATCTTAATTATGATCAATACTTATTTATATTGATCAATATTTACCTCACTTGGTTGTCCCCATTGCTTTGTATATCCCACTCCCTCTATCTGGATTGAGTTTTCTTTTTTGCTGAACTCTATCCTTCATTGGTTAATGGTTCTGTCAGACCATTTCAGCAATGGTCTGTGGGAGGTGAACTTTTTCAGTCTGTCAGATGTCATTTTTTGTCTCTCCCTCTCTAATGACAGTTAAATGCGTGGAGCAGTGTCAGGTGACCCACTGCCCTGGCTGGCCTTGGACTGGGGGATTCCCCAACAGGGGACTTTCAGTGCTAAAACCAGGACAGTTCTGGACAAACTGGGATAGTTGGTCACTCTGCTTCTATGTTCCATTTATTTTCACTTGGCAGTATTAAAAATATTATTCTATTCTCTGCTGATGTCTATCTGTACTTCTGAGAAAACTTCTGTGTGATAAATTTTGTTTCTTTGAGGGTCACTCTTGTTTCTCCCTGACTACTTCTGTGATTTTCTCTTTCCTTTGATAGTCTATCAGAGTATTGCCATATAGCTTTGTTTCCTATTCATCCTATTCAACATTAGTTACACTTATGGAATATGAATATTCATAGCTTTCATCAATTCTAATTCAAATATTTCCTCTCCCTCTTTCTATTTATTCTTTTCTTTTGGAAATCCTGTTAGATATATTCTGTATCTTCTCATTATGTACAATGTGCTCCTTAACCTTTCTTTCAGATTTTTCATCTCTGTGTTTCTCGGTGCTGCATTCTGGATAATTTCTTCAGCTCTGCCCTCCAGGGAAGTAGTTGTCATTTCAGCAGTGTCTACTCTGATGTTTAACCCACTCACTGAGTTTAACTTCATTGGCTAAAATTTCATTTCTGGAAGTTCTATTTGGTTCTTTTTCAAATATTTTTATTAGTTTTTAGAGTATTATGCTACTTATTATATGGTTTTTTCCTTTTATCTCTTTAATCCTTACAAACATTTATTTCGTATTCTCATTCAGATTATTTCACTGAGTTCAAGGACTCTACCCTCCCTGTGTACTGTCTTTGCTTACTCTTGCCCTCTCTCTCTTTCTCATGATGGATTATTTTCTCACGTGATTTATGATTTTGATTGTGAGGTAATAATTAGAGTGACTTGATTTTCCTGTGAGAAGGCTGTGGGCCTGGTTATGGGAGTGTATTTTCACATTGGTTTTGCATTTGCTACTGCCAGCTACCCTAGGGATGTCAATACACTGTGATGAACTTTTAATTGTTTTTCAGTTTAGAGATTTTAGGGACACCTGAATAGGTTTTAGGAATCCAATCTTGTGCGATACTGGCCTGAGTTATAGGTTCTTCCGAGGAGAATTATTTTTTTTTACCCAGAGCTCAGACCAAGAGAGATAATATCCCTTTTATCTCCCTACAATGGTGAGCAGTTTTCCAGACACCTCTTGCTTTGAGGGTACAGTTCTTTGAGGGTTTTTGCTTTATGCAAGGGTCTCATTTACAACACATCATTTCACTCTGGCTTAAGGTCACTGAGACAGAAACTCTCAGCCCAACCTATACCCATATCAAGGGCAGATACATCAGTATTCCTAACGCTCTAGTTTTTGTGCTTCTTTCATTTCTGATAACCTGATATTTCTTTCTTGTGATCAGAACTATGCATTCAAAATTACTTTGTCTAGTATTTCCACATATTTGTAGTGGGATGCTTTGGGCATTGCCTTAGTCCACCTCTTGCCAAAATTGCAATTCCCTACTGTAGTGGGGCATAAGATCCCCCACATAAGTGGGGATCTTATGTACCACTTAAGATCATCTTGACTGCACCTGCCTCTTCTGGCCTCTGCTGTACTTATAAGCTCTGCTTGGATTCTGACCAACCTGATCAGGCACAACTTGGCAGGTTTTCTAAAATTTTTCCCATTTTCTTCTAAACAAGGAAAAGAGACTGGGCCGTTGCTCTTCAATAATGACAACAGCATTTATAATAACACAGCTTGAGCACCACCCCGCTTTCCTATTTGGACACCAGACTCTCTCATTGTTTCCAGTTTTAGTCTGCACCCCAGATTCTAACTTGACCTTCTTCTAAGAAATTATGCTACACTCATTCTACCTGCGGATCTGGCAGGGAAAGATGTTTCCTGCCTTTGAAGAAAACTCAACAAAAGCCAGGGCCATTTGTACTAGTTGCAGAATCAATGGAAAACTTTTAAAAATTTATTCTTGACTAAAACAAATTTAGATCTCTGAAATAGAACCCCCAGGACCACATCAATTAAACTAGGAAAAAGTTTTGTTCACTCTTACGGTCTGTCTCAGTGCCAGCACACAGTAGCTACAATGACCAGAAACTCAAGCAACCAACTACCCTCACCCATAAACAGATGCACATGTGTGCGCGTGCGCACACACACACGCAAAACCCAAGAACTATTGTCTGACCAGGCCTCTTGACTTCCATACTTCCTCCACCTCTAACAGTGACTTTTCTTTCACCTGTATTAAGAAACTGCAGATCTCGGTTCCCAACACAACAACAGTTGGAGAATCTGGCTATAACAAAGTTTAACCTAGGTTTTTGACAAAACTGAACCTGGATAAATCCTGCCAATGCTGGAGATAGGTTAAAAGAAAAACAAGCAAATAAATAAAACATCTGGGCTAATAAAATATTTTATTACAAGGGAAAGGAAATATTACTCTGAATACACAGAGGTAGAATACACATGGAAAATTATTTTCTATAGGAAACAGAATATATATATTTTTATTGTGGTAAAATATACATAACATAAAATTTATCATTTTCATTAGTTTTAAGTATACAGTTCAGTGGCATTAAGTATATTCACAATGTTATACAGCACAGAATATATTTTTTAAATACTCCCCCAAAATACAGTACTCCCCCCAAAATACAAAGACATAGCTTCTGAGGGGGAAAAAAAAGTACAGGGAGCTAATAGAAGAGAAGAGATTGAAATAAAGGCAGAAATAAAAGGGAGGTGACTAAAAACTAAAAAGTAATATAAGTTTTAATGAAATTTCATTAAAATTCACATGGGAGGAAATAAAAAGCAAAACTGATAAAGAAGAAAATCTATTCAGCAATGTGGAGGGCAAACTTGAGAAAGTCTCCCAGAACAAAAAAGAAAGATGTAAGAAATACAAACAATGAGAGAGGTGGTAACAGAAATGAAAGAAAGAAGTTGACCTCAGCCAATCAAGGCAGCCCATCCTCCCCATCATAGTGACTGGTTCAGAATGGGCATGTGACCTACAATTATGTAATCAGAGTGAAACATAGAACTTGTATTCAACAAGTGTGAGAACAGATGCCCACTCTCCTCCTAGGTGTGAGTAAGGAAGCCCATAGCCCTGAAAACTGCTGGCAACCATCTCACTTAAAAGTGAGAAGGTGCGCTGAGAATGAGCTCACAAAGGATTCCAGAAGGTCAGAGCCAAGAGAATTGACAACCTGATAACAATAGGAATCTGGGGTATATGTTGTTGTACACTTTCCCATCTCTGGCTTGTTCAGGATTTTTTTTGTTTTTTGTTTTGGTGAGGAAGATTGGCCCTGAGCTAACATCTGTCACCAATCCTCCTCTTTTTGCTGAGGAAGATTGGTCCTGAGCTAACATTCATGCCCATCTTCCTTTATTTTACATGTGGGACACTGCCACAGCGTCCTAAGTGGTGCATAGGTCTGCGCCTGGGATCCGAACCCGCGAATCCAGGGCCGCCGAAGCAGAGCATGCGAACTTAATCACTACACCACCAGGCCAGCCCCTGGATTGTTCAGTTTTTGATCTAACAAACACTGTTTATGATTTAAGCAAGTTTGAGATATGAGTTTTCTTTATTTAGATTCAAAAACATTCTAATGAATACTATTAATAAAATCCCTCAATTAGTAAAATTCCCTCAAATCAGATTGTGCCCAATCTGAAAATTGAAAAAGCTAAGAATATTTCCAAGAAAATTAATTTTAAAAAGGCCTACACTTAGGTCTAACTTGGGGAAAGTTTTAAATGTCAATGGAAAAGAAAAAATACTAGAAGTTTTCAGACAGAAAGATACCATTAAATATCAAGCTAATCTTAGACTTCTTGGAAATACTAAATACTGGTGTACAGTTAAACAATGCTTATAGAATTTTGGGGGAATTCTTGTTTTGACTCAAGAATTCAAAATATAGAAAAAGCTCATTCAGATGCGAAAACGACGACCTCCCTAGCTACACTAAAATTGCGGAAGTGCAATGGTAGCCTTCCTGAAAATCTTGCTCAAAAACATAATATAAGTAAATAAGTGATGAATCAAAATTACAAATGCAAGAAAGGAAAAACTATAACATAAATACACTGGCAGTGAGCACAAAAATTGATGAGCTGTTCTTAAAATGCTTGAAAAATTCAATTCAAAATCCAAGATACCAGGAAGTCTTAAAAGATCATTGTTAAAACAATAATTGACATTTAAGAAAAATATGGATCCTTTGTAACAGTTTAAATTAACAAGCTTGAAAGTGGAGAGAAGGGAAAAGGGTGAGGATTTAAAGGCATAAGACATACAAAATTCTTCATCGAGCATAGGAAGGAGTCAAAAGTTATCATTCTGTTCTTGACTTCCATAAAGGGAGAAATATAAATTAATTAGATATTTGTTAATATCAAAGTCATTCACTACTACAAATAAAGGAAAAATGTTTAATTTCCAAAGCACAACAGAAGACAAGTACAGAGTACATGGGATCAATGACAGGAAACAATGGAAAGCACAAGGAGAGATGAAAATAGAAAGAATAAAATAGGCTGCAAGGAAACCCAAATTTAGGTGGATGATAAAAGTGTAAAGATAATCTGTCTTTTATTAAAAGGAAAATTTTCTCAAATTAGAATATTTTAAAATACAAATCTACGTTAATAAAAGTTCTAGTGAAACAAAAACAACAAAAGAAAGATTTAAAAGATAAGAAACAGCAATGATAAATTCTTGATGTTGATAGGACTTTTCCTGTTGAATTTGGTTAGAGCCCCAAAGCTGAGTACATTAGAAGCTATGTATTACCAAATTCTAAAGAGAGCACCAAGTAGCTCTCACAGACCCTCCAGGGCTTACAACGGGCCTTCACCACCAAGCTCCAACATGCTCAAATAAAGAAAAATGAACAATTCAAAAGAAGCTTGGTTGGATTGGGAAAGATGTTAGAGCAGCCCTCACTGGGAAGGTGTGCTGAGGCTTCTCTCTCCCCTTGTGGAGGAGGGGAGGGAGCACGATCCCCCAGCCTCACAGAAACAATTTAGAGAGATTGGGGGTGACTTTAAGAGGAGAGACCTACATCTCAGTCTCCTGTTGGATACTTAATGTACTGAACTGCAGAAACTGGTAAACCCACCCTGATGTTGCCATCAGAGAAGAAGAGCATATGGTAAGAAAGCTCTTTGAAATTTAATGTGTGTTCCTGGGATTTGGGGGTTTATGTGAACCCAGAGACAAATGTCTGGTGCTCCTCTGGAGAATTCTGAAAGCTGGAGCTGGGCCAGGGTAGCATGAAATGGAAAAGAAGAAGAGAAGCAACAATGTGGTGGGACAAGGATGGGTGAGTTTCCTATGGGCTCAGAGAACCAGGGAAGGTGGGCAGGCTTGAGCATGCTTGAAGATACCCCTCCAAAGAGAATGGCTTGCTGGGCTGAGGAAACCCAACAGAAAGAAATGTACTGCTGCGGTAGGAGTCATGGGCAGGAGTCACACTGATGACAGGAGAATTGTGCAGTGGGTCTAGGATGGTTCATTTCATGTGTGGACTTGGATACTTGGATAAGCCACAATACTCAGATATTTGGTCAAACACTATTATAGATGTTTCTGCAAGGATATATTTTAGATGAGATTAACATTTAAATCAATAGACTTTGAGTAAAGCAGATTATCCTCTATAACGTAGGCGGGCCTCATCCAATCAGTTGAAGGCCTTAAGAGAAAAAAGATTGACCTCTGTCAAGGAAGAAGGAATTCTGCCAGCAGATTGCCTTGAGATTCAAGCTGCAATATTGGCTCTTCCCTGAGTATCCAGCCTGTTGGTCTACCCTGCAGATTTTGGACTTGCCAGCCTCCACAATCATGTGAGCCAATTCCTTAAAATCTCTCTCTCTCTCTCTCTCTGTATTTACATACACACACACATATACATCTTATTGATTCTGTTTCTCTTGAGAACCCTAACTAATACAGCATCCTAGCACACAGAAAGTATCTAAGGCCAGATGGTGTTAGCCAAGCGATTACTACAACATAAGATCAGTTATATTAAAAACAAAAACCAATTTTTAAGATTTTTGCATTTTTACCTTATTGCTTCTCCTATATACACACCCCCACAGATCCCAGAAGAGCCACAAAAGGAAGGGGGAAGAGGGAAAAATAGGATGGGGATAAAATTGACCCTGCCTGTCCGTCAATGTCCTGAGCTGAGGGTAGTGGGGGCCTGGGGAAGCTGCAAATGGATGAGAGATTAGAGTTTTACGTTAGACTGGAATGGGCATTTGGGTCCAAGATACCATCGTGGAGTAGGGAAGAGAAATATGCAGGGCACATCTAGAGGCAGAGATCTGAGAGAAATAAAGCTATTCTTAATTGTGTCCCAACCATGTCACAGATTTCAAGAAGCCAGTTACTGCTATAGCAGAAAAATACCAAAAGGTAAGAGAAAGAAAGAGGAAGGAAAGAAGGAAGAAAGGGAGAGAGAGAGGGAAGGATAAAAGATGCAAGTAAACAGTGCAACATTATAATTACCAAAGTAGAAAGAAGTCAAGGCAAAAAGTCGTTAAATTGGACTATAGATTATTTTACGTTAATTAAAGTATAACTCACAATAACATTATAACAGACTTGATCCTAACACATTAAATAGTAGAGCATCATAGAGATGGGGAAAAAATTAAGCTGGGGAAACGTAATCTTCCAAAGCTGATTCCAAAAATATTAGCCCGAAGAGGTCAATAACCACAGAAGAAATTGAAAAAGTTATCAAATAATCATTTCCGTAACAGGTCTAAGTTAAAATATTTTATAGCTACATATCCAAATACTGGAAGGAACAGATAATTCCCAGGCTACATCATTTTTTTCAAGGCATAGGAAAAGATTAAAAGTGACCCAATTCATTTTGTGAATCTAGCATAACCAACTCTGGCCCCAAAACCTGACAAAAAATAGTTTTAAACAAGAAAAATATATACTAGTATGTCTCATTTTTTAGTATGCTAAATTCCAAATAAAATACTAGCAAATTCAATCCAGTTAGACTTTAAAAGAATAATCTACCATGATCAAGTAAAATGTATCCCCAAAATGCAAAAAAGTTTCAATATTAGGAAATAAAAAATATCAAACCAATAAGTCAGTAAGAAATAAACCATAAGACCATGATAATATACGCAGAATAGGCATTTAATAAAATTCCACACTTATCCCTGATGATCTCTCTTAAGCCTAGATTTAATACACTTAAGAATGAAATATTAGAAATAGCCCCATTAAAGTAAGAAGCAAAGTACATGATACCCAATATCATCACCATTATTTGACATTCTGGAGGCTTTAACCAGTATAAGACAGAACAGAAATAAGAGGCATAAATCTTAAAAAAGAGGAATCTCTGTTTGCATAAAATAAATGGTAATATGTACACCTCAAATTTCCAATAGGATCAATTGAAAATCTATTGGAACATAAACATGTAAAAATCTATCACCTTTATGTATGGCAGTAATAATCAGTTAGAAAATATAAGAAAAGAAAAATTCCCTTTGCACTACAGCAACAAAACAAAAAATATAATACCTAGGAATAAACTCAAAAAATGTAGGACTTGGGGCCAGCCCAGTGGCGTAGTAGTTGACTGCACATGCTTCACTTCAGCAGCCTGGAGTTTGTGGGTTTGGAGCCCAGGCGTAGACCTGCACACTGCTCATCAAGCCATGCTGTGGTGGCATCCCACAGGCAAAACAGAGGAAGATGGGCATAGATGTTAGCTCAGGGCTAATCTTCCTCAGAAAAAACAAAAAAGAGGAAGATTGGCAACAGATGTTAGCTCAGGGCCAATCTTCCTCACCAAAAAAAAAAAAAAAGTAGGACTAATAGCAAAAAGAACTAAACTTTACTAAAAGACCTTGTATAAAAAGCACATAAAAAAACACCCCTCATCATATTAGTGAACCAAACACATGGTCACTCATTAAAGAGAAAAGACAAACTCCTGAAAATATATATTTTAAAAGTAAACCTCATTAGTAATCAAAGAAATGCAGATTAAAGCAAAAATGACACCATTTTTCACCTAGCAAATTAAAGGAGGTTTTTTGTTTTGTTAATTCTCTATTTTTAATGGTACTGCTCAATACAGCAGGAGTGAGAGAAAGTAGATACTGTGTTACGAGCTTTCACACACTGCTGGTGCCGGTGTAAGTGAGACAATCTTCCTGAAAAACAATTTGGACAAGCATATCATTAGCTTTAGCTATGAAATACATTTGTACCTAGTAAATCTCCTTCTAGGAATCCTTAGGAAATTTTTGAATGTATCAACAAAGGTTTGGTTCCAAGATGTTCATAGCAACTTTATAGCAAATGAAAGGGAGGAGGAGAATACCTAAATTCACAAGATTAGAAAAATGCTAAAGCACATTATACTTTTACACATCATTTTTAATGGTTGTGTAATATTTCAGTGTATATATTTATAAATATATGTATATGTTTACCATTAAAAATGGTGTACACAAAGAGTTTTTTATTTCATTGGGAAATATTTACTACATATTGTTAAGCAAAAAAATCAGAATATAAAATTGTATCAATAATGTAAGTTCAACACATTTTAAAAAGTGAAAATACAAGGATCAAAGACAGATATGTCCAAATGTTGTGAAAAATAGCTGTCTCTTGGTATTGGAGTTAAAGGTAACTTTTCTGCTTTTTGCTATTAAAAATTTACGAACATGTAGTATTATTTAAAAAGAAACATATGTAACAAGCATTCATAATTTGGATTTGGTTAATAGATAGGTTTCAGTGTGTCCCTCACTCTTCTAAGATTGTACATAATTTCTGTGTAACTGAGTTGGCCTGGAGAGAGAATGATAGTTGTCAAAGGGATTCATAACCCAAGAATTACTAAAACCCACTGATAGAAAACTTTTAGAAAGTGGTTTAGAAGAGTCAAGATTACATACAAGATTACATACACACAAACAAGATTACAATTACAAGATTGATTACATATCAGTCATGTTCCAGATTTGCCCCACACATTTATATTCAAGGGTATGTGATATTTTAAAATATCATTATTTTAAAAACTAAGCCAGGAAAATTTTACTTGTTTGATATCCAAATGGAAAACCTCTTAAGATGTTCATGAATATTATTCTCATTTAAATTATAACTGCTACTAAAATTGTTATTACATAAATATTTATTGAGCATCTATATAAGGAGGTCCCATGAAGCATGAAAAGCTTTTTCTGATAAGAACTCCAGGCCCAAAGTACAGTGAAATAAAGATGTACTACGCCCTCATGTGATGATTTAGGTATGTATGTATATGAGTATGTGTATATGCCTGTAAGATTTGGGTATTTATTTTTATTCATGCCTTACCTTGTTCAAAAAAATATTTAAGGAAGCTTACCAAAATAAATATAACAACATAAAATAAAATTTAAAATAAGTAGGTGAATCAGTTGGGACAAAGGCTGAAATGAGGTAGAAAAAGTAGGACAAAGCCAAGACTAAGGCCAGTACTCCCAAGTTCATGCCAAAGTTTTAAGTTTCCTTGTAGCCTAAACAAAGAGGTAAACATGATCTGTTGCATGACTCTTGTTGCCCAGAAGATGAAAATAAACCAGTTACTCAGGAGAAGCCCAACTGTTGCTAGTTCTACCACCAAAGGGCAAGTTCTCCCATGGGCCCTCACAAAGAGGACACTGTGTAACGTAATGAACGTCTTCACAGGATTAAGTAACAAACAACATCCTGATGGAAAATGTTCAGCAAAATATGTGGGTCATACTAGGCGGCATTGGAGAAGCCTTCAGTGGCCACCTGTTTGAAATCACAACTGCCCATCCCACTCCGTAGCTTTATTTGTTCCCGTAGCACTTACCATCAACTTATATTTTATCTTTTCTTATCTGTCTTCCCCCCAATAACTTAAATATAAGTTCAATGAAGGCAGAGATTTTTGTCTAAATCATTCACCTGCATTCCCAGAGTTTAAAAGAATATCTGGCATGTAGAAGTTGCTTAATCTATATTTATTGAATGAATGATCATCATATAATAAATATTATCATTATTATCAACATATAATTATTACAGGATTCATGGAATTCTTTTGTATAATATTCTTCAAAGTAAACAGAAGATAAAATTAAAACAATTTATTGAAGGCAATTCTGTGAAAGTCAAAACAATGTATAAAAATGTAGTCAAGATACGAATTTCATAACACCTAAAGGAATCAACAAACTGCATATTTTTATGTCCATATTATTTATGGACAATCATTCATAAACAAAGATTTGAACATTAAAATGAAGCTACAAGTTGGGGTAATATCTCCTGAAAGCAGTTGGAGAACAGGCTCTCAATGTTCTTGCAAAGTGCACAGCTATATGGCTCGGTTCAGCTAAGCTGGACTAGAAATTAAAACAAAGAGTGTAAAAAATAACTTAAGCCTCAAAATAAGTTTGGATACCTGCAGAGATAAGCCAAGGGATATCCCCCAGCCAGAGCCAAGATTTTTCTCAGAAAAAGTTTAGGTGTCCATGTTAACATCAAGACAATTAGATGATGATGGCCCCTAATGTTTATGCTATAGCTTAACAGACGTTAAGATTTTAACCTAGAAGCAATTTAAAACAGGATACTCAAATGTTCATCTGAACCACACAACGAATTAGTAAGACTCCCATAAAGTAACATAACCTTTTAGTATATTGTAATTGCAGAATATACACTTAAATAAGCAAATAAGTTTACTTACTGGATAGGGATGTTTTCCCTAAAGGACTGAAATATCAAGAGACATTTACAAATACAAGGACTTCAGCTTGATAACAATTGCTCTGTAGCTATTCTTTCTGAAACTACAGAATCAGTTGTCAATTCCAGTCAGTCCTGGTTGCTGACAATAAAACCATATATTTGGGGTCTAGGGGAATATCTTTTTCTTTCTGTTGGGGATTGAGGAAGGGGAGGTCATTCATCTAGGTCATCTTGAAGTGGTATCGTTTTTTTTTATGTGAGAGAAAAGAACCACAAAACCTCCCATGTACCCTTGCAGTGCTCTCTGGGGCTGTCCCTCTCTGCACACCCAAATATAGCCTGCCCATCAGGGCCTTGCTCAAACACCGTCTTCTTCCAGAGGCCTTTCCAGATTCCCCCAGTAAGTGTTCCTTCCTTTTCTAAATTACCCGGCTCCCTTCCCTGGTAGGGTTGCCAGATAAAATATAGGACATCCAGTTAGATTTGAATTTCAGAACAACAAATAATCTAATATAGGTATGTCCCAAATATTGCATGAGGCACACATGTACTAAAAAACAATTCATTGTTGATCTAAAATTCAAATTTAACTGGGTATCATGTATTCTTATTTGCTAAATCTAGCAACCATATGCCCAGGCAGCCTGAACCCAATAACTGCTCTATACAGAGAGAGAAAGGCCCAGCCTCCTCACCCCAACTTGGAGCAACTCTGAGGGGTCACTCTAGTTTTAGGGCTCCCCTTGGGGTCAACCGAGGTTTTCCATTGAGACTGTGTCTCAGCCCAACTTCTCCCTCTGCCCAATCCTGCTTCCTTTCCCACATTAGTTGTTAATCCCAAAGAGAACTCCCTAATAAACTTCCCGCACACTAATCTCCCTCTTAGAGTCTGTTTCCCTGGAAACCCAACCTGGGACAGGGCCCTAAGGACGGATAAAGAGCAGTTTGGCTGTAACACAACATGAATGACAAAGAGAAGTGGGAGGTAGTCTGGAGAAAAATGTTCAAGTCAAGTTATAAAGAGTACATACAAACACTACACTTAAATGTTGCAAGACAGACTAGTTCATAAAACACACTTGAGGTTATAATTTAGAAGTAAATATGTAGAAAATCCCAGTCATTTGTCTCTCCCAGTGGAGGGAATGTGGAAGTAGAGGTATAATGGTGACGAGCTATTTACTTGCCTTACACCAGTGCTTCCAAAACCTTTCCACCAGAGCAGAGTCAACCTCCAGAGTCTGTGGCGCATGAAATTCCTTTGAGGTCTTTACTTTGAATACTGGTACAGATCATGCCTTCTATTTCATAATTTACTACTTCACATTTAAAAACATGTGTTTTCCCAAAATTATTCTATTAATTGACTTCCAGAAAGATGTACAACATGTTCCTGCAACTTTATATACACATGGAATCAGCCACTCACCCCTAAGGGCATTCTTACCCCAGGCTGAGTAACACAGCCTTTAAGGGATCTATTTCTCTCCTTTCTCTCATGGTTTATTTTAAGGAAAGTCATTCAGCCTCTCTTGAGTCCAGGATGTCTTTCTCCCTCTAGCTTTCTCCTAGCTAAAAGTTTCTGCTCATGTGAAATAAAAAACTGTACTATTGCAGGGCATCTTAACTCTCCGTTGCTTTTCCACACCAATTCCAGGCTTGCCTAATAGGCATGCCATACCTGATGTTAATGTAAAAGTCTTTTGTCTAGGTTGCCCTAGCAACACTTGGTAACTAGATTCAAAAACTGTGTTTAAAAATACCAGGTCAGAAGCTGAAACCGTCCATAAAACAAATAATTGAATGGTACTCTTACTATGTAACTTGGGTCATTTTCCCCTCAAGTTATTATCTGCCACTAGCCCACACAGAAGCTCATCTCCCACTTTTGTGAAGTTTGACATTACACTAGCTAGAAAAGAGCACGATTATGAGGAAACCTAGAGTTTCACTGTGCAATCCTAATTCTAATTTATCTATGAAAACCTTAATTTGAAAATTTCAATTTCCATTACTACTCCTCTAAGGTCCCAAATGTTTCCACTTCTCCATCTAAAGAAAGACCCATTCATCGCTGCCCCTCATTTTCTCTTATTAAATTAAATCTCTATTGTATTGGTTTTCTATTGCCGCTGTAACAAATTATCACAAAATTAGTGACTTAAGGGGCCAGCCCCATGGCTTAGCAGTTAAGTGCGCGCAATACGCTACTGGCGGCCCGGGTTCGGATCCCGGGCGCGCACCGATGCACCACTTCTCCAGCCATGCTCAGGCAGCGTCCCACATACAGCAACTAGAAGGATGTGCAATTATGACATACAACTATCTACTGAGGCTTTGGGGAGAAAAAGGAAAAAAAAAAAAGGAGGAAGATTGGTAATAGATGTTAGCTCAGGGCCAGTCTTCCCTCAGCAAAAAGAGGAGGATTGGCATGGATGTTAGCTCAGGGCTGATCTTCCTCAAAAAGAAAAAAAAAAAATTTAGTGACTTAAAACAACACACTTGTATTATCTTACAGTTCTGGAGGTCAGAAGTCCAACACAGGTCTCGCCAAGCTAAAATCAAGGTGTTGGCAGGACTGTGTCGTTCCATTCTGCAGACTCTAATTCATCATCCGTTTCCTTGCCTTCTCCAGCTCTAAAGGCTGCCCACATATCTTGGTTCATGGCCAACTTCCTTCATGTTCAAAGCCAGCAACATAGCATCTCTCTGACTCTTCTTCCATCATCACATCTCTTTCTGACCATAGCCTAGACAGGTTCTTTTAAGGACCTATGTGATTAGATCCATCCCGAAGATGAAAAATCAAAGAGTGTTCATGGAATGTGAAATGAGTCCTGTGTTGATCTGAATGGTAGGTAATTGTCTCACATATAGGAAAATTCTTCAAAATGTTAAAATAATTCTAATTTCAAACTCTGAGCTATGGAAGTGGTTTATTTCCATATGAAATAAATTTCTGTCATAACCCTATCAATGCAATATTTATATTCCTCATCAAGTTGAAGTGGTAGAGGTGCAACTTTCTTCTATAGCAGATAGAAATGAAGAATGCTTACCTCTGGTTATTTGCAAAATATCAAGATAACCTTCCACTTGAGATATTATGAGAGTCCTAGAAAAAGAAATAGCGTAATATTTATTTTATGGCAGAAAATAATTGTCTATCTACTTTTCATAATATAAAGGATATTGTTCCAAGCTCACTTCCAGATGCTTTGCCTTTTTCAAATTTCTTGAGAAATCTATATGCAAATTCTTATTCAGGAGGCAGCTTTTGCAACTAAATACAACCAAGATTTATTGGTTCTCTTTTCTCTGTGAAAATCTATCATGCCCATTTGATTTTCCAAGAGACTTAAGAAAATAAACCTTTGTGGGCCTTTTGGACATTTTTAATACAAA
Organism: Diceros bicornis minor; assembly: GCF_020826845.1. Classification (NCBI taxonomy): domain Eukaryota; kingdom Metazoa; phylum Chordata; class Mammalia; order Perissodactyla; family Rhinocerotidae; genus Diceros; species Diceros bicornis. Next base: position 84,554,891 of record NC_080742.1, on the reverse strand, counting down.
GTTAGGAGCAATCACTTCCAATAGACATCAGCCACCCTCTCCCCTGTAACTGTCAGTGGCACCCCACCACCGCCACAACTCCTTCAAGAACTAACAGGAAGCTAACGTACACAGTGAGAATGACTCTCAGAGAAGTACTCATAAAAGAGGTGTCAGAAGAAAGGGAAGTCACAGGGAAAAATGAAGAACATGAATAAGTCACTCTAAAAACATCAGTGCCTAGAGGAGTACATGGCATGCAGTTGGCACTCAATAGTTATTTATTGAATGGTGAGGCTCTTTGTTTTCTCTTGAACAATTTTTCACTACAGCCATGAGCAACCTGCCACACAGAGCATCCAGAGATGATAACATTGGTAGAACAGGGGTTGGTGTGGTGGGTGGCTGGAGACCTGTGTTCTGGTCACAACTCTGCCACAACTAGATGTCTGATTTGGGGGAAGTCACTTAAACTTCTGGATCTCTGATTCCTCAGCTGAAAAATGAGATTAAACTCTGATCTATAAGATTTCTTCAAATGCAAATTCTACGATTCCTAGGACACAAGAAGCTATGCAGTTATTATGATACTGTGTCTTGGCCTTAGCCAGGAGTTAGCTTTTGCCCTTCTTCCTTCACACTCTATGTGGCTGTGACCTCTGACTCTGTCCTACTGCTGGTTCCAGCCCTACCTTACTTCCTCTGATCCCAAGGTCAGCCCGTGGTAGAAACACTGCCATCAGTAAGATTAGTGACCGGCCTGCCCAGAGACCTGTAGAAAACTACTCTCCCCTCAATTTATATTCTCCAAGTTTTTTATGTATCCCAAAGTTTTTTTGGATCCATGCTTTTATTTTTTTCTTTTTGGTATGGAAATAGCCCTGCCTGTAAACACATACGCTGGTTTTTTGGCGTGGTAATAATGAAGTTAAGAATACCAGCAAGGGAGGCCGGCCCGGTGGCTTAGCAGTTAAGTGCGCGCGCTCCGCTACTGGCGGTCCGGGTTCCGATCCTGGGCGCGCATCAACTCGCCGCTTGTCTGGCCATGCTGAGGCAGCGTCCCACATACTGCAACTAGAAGGATGTGCAACCATAACATACAACTATCTATTGGGGCTTTGGGGAGAAAAAGGGGGGAAAAAAGGAGGAGGATTGGCAATAGATATTAGCTCAGGGCTGGTCTTCCTCAGCAAAAAGAGGAGCATTGGCATGGATGTTAGCTCAGGGCTAATCTTCCTCACAAAAAAAAAAAGGGGGGGGGGGGGGAAGAATACCAGCGAGATTTACCTTCTCTTTGTTCCATGAACAGACACTGAACTCAAATTGTAGCTACCTACCTCATTAACTGTGGGCTATTAACCACCGGGAGACCAAGAGAAAAAATTCAGGCATAACCCAGTCTATCCTGGAAAAATGTTCCCAAGAGCCTTCTCCATTGCTGAGGGTAAGTTCTATCAGCAGTACACAAAAGGAAAAGCTGTACACATTTCTCTCATCGATTCTCCTTCACTTAACCCTAGTGTCAAAACAGCAATTTCCTCACAAACAGACTTAAAAAAAATCATATATCATTTGTAGGGTGAAATTCAAGAAGAGAAGACATTTTTGTAAGCCAGTTCCCAAATATTCGGCTTTTAATAACAGATAGAAATGTTTTACCCCAAGGCCACCTAAAGATCGTAAAACACAAATACACACAAATCAGGTTCAGGAATCCTGACTAAGCTGATGAACCCAGTCCTTCAATTCTGACCTGTTCCTGAGATATGATCAAGTGAACTCATTAGTAAAATCCCTTTTTAGATAAAGGATGCTTTTAATGCAAACCAGACAAGCAGATGTGTGGCAGCCCTCAGGCCCACCATTCTGCCTCATTTTTACTGATCAGCCAAGAACCACTATAAACACACAATAAAGTGTATGATTTCCCTAGGGAGGGAATGTAAGAAAGGAAAACAAGCTCTTCTTCTATGGATATGACTCTTTAAATTCTAGAAGAAAAGACTTTGGTTCATTAATTTTAAAATCTGCTGAAAAGTTCAATTATTGGCAAAGCACAACTTTTAAAACTAATTTATCAACAGAATCTAAGTATGCAACTTTTAGGAGACATAAGTCAATAAGGTTGACTCTCTCCTAAATTAGTAATCAATGAGTTCTTCCAGAATTAAAATTGACTAAAGTCAAGGTGTTTTCAAGAAAATATTATGATAGATATCAAATAGCAATAATTTTGCCAACCTAAAATCTCTTGGGTTGTACTTTCTGCCTGAGCAGAAAACCCATCTAGCTCTTTTCTATATACAACTTTGCACAGGGTCATGAAGCAGAAGCCTTCCCATAAATTAAAGCACTAAATTAAGTCCTACTTGATGCAGTGATTCTGCGAGAAGATTGAGGGATTTAAATCATTGGTCCAGATACCCTGGGACTTTGTTTCCTGGAGTAAAACAAAAGTAAGATTTTGATTGTTTCATTGTTACAAAAAGATCTCTTTCAGATCCTAATTATATTTTAGGGGGAGTAATTAATTGAGAGAATGAAATAAATAATGAAGAGCATTTTGCATCAAGCAACAATAAACTGAACCATGCATGGTAAGTCAAAACGATGATGATAACCTCACATCAATTACAGAATATATCAATGTGAGGGGGGAGGTCCCTGAAGTAATCTAATACCAAATGTATTTAGAATTCTCTTCTACAGAATTCTCTCTTACATCAGCACAGACATCAGGTATTTTTTGCTATCCAGTTACAGCCTACATTTGAGCTTATTACAGTAGAGTGGAAAGGGAAGGTCTTTCCGGAAGGTATCCGGAACAGAGTATTGAGCCAAATATAAAGTGACCCTCGATTTATGACATCTGAAGTACAAATTAATTTCATCAGATTGCTTTATTCCTTCCCAAAACAATAGAAATGGGATTTGACAGAGGTGATTCTAAGTGTTGAAAGAGAGGTCAGGTCAAAATGGAGAGAGGTAGGAAAGGGAAGGATTGGGCAGCCAGAAACATCCTGGGAACAATGGGTGTGGGGAGTCATGAAGAAAGTAGATATTACCTTTTCCAAAATCCTTCCTGGGGCTGGCTCCACATGGAATGTTCCCAAATCTTCCTTCTGCTCCACCCCCTCCTGCCTCCCTTTCCTGAAATTTAATTTTGGAGTTATTTCCTAGCAGCATTTGTATGAGGAATAAGAGGAGACCCCACTTACCAAACTCCATCCTCAAGGTTAAACAGTTAGTTGTACTTGGTTTTGTTTCCATTTTTGTAACTGCATTATAATTGATCCAAATTCTCCTCACTGTGGTGGAGAGTAAAGAGAACAGCTATCAAATATCTACTTCTAACTCCATTTCGGCTCTGGTACTAAGTCATCAAACACCTTCCTGAAGTGACTAGGCCTTGAACTTAGCAAAACTAGCCACAAAAAACAGGGATCTCGGGCCGGCCCCGTGGCTTAGTGGTTAAGTGAGTGCGCTCCACTGCTGGCGACCCGGGTTCGGATCCCGGGCTCGCACCAACGCGCTGCTTCTCTGGCCATGCTGAGGCCGCATCCCACATACAGCAACTAGAAGGATGTGCAGCTATGACACACAACTATCTACTGGGGCTTTGGGGGGAAAAAATAAATAAATAAAATCTTTAAAAAAAAAAAAAAAACAGGGATCTCTTTCTCCCAATCCCATCATGTCCAGAAACTACTGGAAACGGCAAACACAAACAGATTTTCCTCTCAACATGAAGATAATAATAGATTTCAGATTTTCCAACCACTGGAAATAGTTGTACCTACCAAGAATTTATACCAAAAAAGATTCTGAATATGTATGTCCTTTGAGAAACCGTTGTCAAGGAATGACCCTCAACATTGACTCCCTAACATTTTCTTCCTAACACACAGAATCTCATGTAGATTCTCAGCTCAATGCTATTAATGCCCTGGGACTGGTTTCTGCTCTAAGAATCTGCTTGGTCCAGTTTGGGTCATGGTCTATCCCTAGATAGAACAGAGGGGTGTATATACAGGTGCCCTCTTGCCCTTCTTAGAGAAGGAGGAGTTACTTTAAGCTGGGAGCAATCAGACAGTAAGCGTCTGCCTCAGTCTTCAGGATTTCTCAGGGCACCTAGCTATTCTGGCCCTGACACCCACCTGATGCCCTCTAAGGTATGACTACTATAGTCTTGGTACCCTAAACACTACAGTGTTGTGAAGTGACAAATGGCTTTTCTGTCAACAAGAAATTGTCAATGGGTTGATGAAAAGGAATCTCACTGAAAATAATCTACATATACAGAGCACTTGACAGTCCACAAATCGCTTTCATAGATTATGTCACGGAATCTTCACAACAACCTTATGAGATGGGAAAGCTAATTTTATCTCTATTTTAAAAGCAAATGGGCTCAGAAAAGCTAAATGATTTGTTTACAGTTATAGGATTAATACGGAATAGAGCGAGAACTTGAACCCAGGACTCCAGATTCCAAGGTTGAGGGTGCTTTCCAAGGTGCTGTGGTGCCTGTCATACCAGAAATGAGGAAAACTGAATCTGGAAGCCCAACACACACCGCCCAGGATGCTTGCAGACCAGATTTGACACAGCACTGCAGACCAATAAGAACTCAATAAAGCCAGGATCGCACCATTGGCCCATCTTCTAGACTTGGGCTACTGGAGGGTCACCTTTGGTTTGTCAATTCCCTCAACATCCTATGTGATATGTCAGGGTCATCCAGTGAGGTCTAAAACTGCAAATCTCTGCCCTGGCAGTTTATAGAATCCTTTGTTGAGCATCATTAAAATTCAGGTTCCCAAACCTGGCCCTAGACCTACTAAATCAGAATCTCTAGGTATGTAGCCTGGGTATATGTACTTTTTATAAAGCTCTAAAGAAGCTACTGATGCAAACCTAAGAACTTTTCTTGAGTACACTTTTCTTGAGTACAGTCAACTCAATGTATCAATTTTACTCATAAAACAACCATTAATTGAAGAGAGAATCAAGGTTTGTTGGCTATGGTAGTAATAAGCTTAGCTATATATTTAAATAAATATTTTTCAGTTTTCATAGTGATAATTCTTCCCATTTCTAAGAACTATGATTTTTCCCTCTCTCTGAAAAGCCAAATTAGGAGGGAGGGCCATCGTCATCCATCTTCTGTTATGCTTATCATTGAGGCAGGCTCATTAGAAGCAATTAAACAATTTCCCTGGCTTAGACACAATCTAAAATAGTGATAATAGAAATTTATGCGACTAAAGAAGGCAGAGTCACCCTGAAGGCCAACCTGAAGCACTGCAACTTGGTTTAGATAGCTCAGGGTGGGGGACAGTGAACAGAGGAATCTGAGTCCCGAAGCAGCCCTAGGGAATGTGCCTCTACCGGCTGGTAGCCATCTGCATATCTAACAAACCAAAGCCAGAACAACAAAAGAACCCCTGTAACTAGCAGTGACCCTTACACAACTGCTACAGATAACCAGTTCTGAAATGATTGTTAGATGTTCATTAATCAGACTTTTCATCTACTCGTGGATATCATCTAAGAACAAACACTGCATCATATAACTGATTGTGTCGCCTTCTTTGTGTTGGCTGCTAAAAAAATTATAAATCTAAATTTAGAGTATACTCCTAGCAAAATTTTAAAAGTCTTTAAAACCTTCATCAGTCCATTCTGTTTAATAACCTCACTTCCAGCATCATGTTATTGTTCCAACTTTTTAAATCCAATTGCTTGACTTTCTTATGTTTAATTATATTTTATCTTGTTACATGCTATATATTTTTATAAGTTGCCCCACATCCTTTTTAGGAGCAAGGACAGAGAAAGAATAAAAAGAAGAGAGAGAGGAGAAGAGGGGAGGGGGAAGAGGAGAAGCCGGGAGACAGTGCTTTAGAGCAGCTGGGCCCCAAATTCTCCATCTTCACTAACTTAATTGTATGATTTACTTATTATAGATGATATCCTTATAAATATGAATATCATATTACTTCAAGTTATTCATAACTCATTGCTCTTGTTTTCTAAAAATGTGTTTATCTGTTCTAGTAAATAAGACTAAATATTCTTACATTTTTCAACTTAAAACTGTAAAATAAGTGAAGTAAGGGGATAAAATTCATCTGTCTCTTTAGCAGGTTCCCTACCAAGCACTTACCACTGTACTTACATGTTAGTCTGTCTCCCCTGAAAGACATGTCATGCCTGCCTGTCACGGTATACTGGCACACGGTAGTCATTCAGTAAACTTTTGTTAAATGAGTGGATATGATCAGAGCAAATCAGGATGCAGCATGCCTAAACCGGCCCTCAGATCTCTGGAGTCTGGTATAGAGACTGTGATAAACATATATGAACAAACATATATACAGGTATATACAAATGGTTGTCATATAAGGTAAAGTGTGATAAATATTATTTAAATGGTAGAGAAAGTAAGTGATATAGGGATCCCAGGATAGGAAAGCTTTCTTTCAGGGGAGCACTCAGGGAAAGATTCATGGAAAAGGAGATTGTCACTAGCTGGAGGCAGCAGAAGACATTCAGTTCAAGCACAGAAAACCCCATGGGAGCAAAGGAAAATGCAAATGTGTTCAGGAGACAAGACAACTAAAGAGGTGAGTTGGAACTGAGGGATGATGGAAAATAGCAATTAGTGTGAAAGAAACTGTAAGTTATTTCCCTACATCCATCAATCCCCTCTTCCTTAATAACAGAACTCTCATTTTAGTTGGTTCCCTTGCTGCCTCACTAAGAGATTACATTCCCATCCTTTCTAGAAGTTAGGTGTATCCATATAATTGTGTTTTGGCCAATGGAATGTTATCTGAAGTGTCACATGGGACACTTACAGAGCATTCCAGCAATGCTCTGTAAACATAAGGGGGCACACCCTTCTCTTCTTCTATTATGTACCTGATACTCATTTTGTAGACTGAAGCCTTAATAGCCATCTTGGACCATGAGGATGAAACACATAACCTAGGGTTGGTGAGACTTAGAAGAAGCCTTGGTCCCTGAGGCCTTCATAGGGCCACATACCAGGCCTGCATTACCTACTTCTTGTCTTGTTTTACAGCAGAAAAGAATAATTTCTATATTGTTCAAGACTCTTTCATATCAGGTTTTAATGTTATGTAAAGCAACACCTAATCCAAATTGATACATTAGAAAAATATGTAAGCACCACACACACACACACACACACACAAAACAAAAAATATAACCCTATGCCCTTAAGTTGTTCAGCCAACTTTTTCACTCATCACTTTCCTAAACCCAGGTGACACAGCTCTGCTGCATTTAAGTAATGTTTACCCCAAACATAGCTCCTGAGAAATCATCTTCAATAGCATCGTTGAAAGCAATTTTCCAGCATCTGATTTTGGTGTAAATCATTAAGATTTTTGCTTTGGCATGCTGCAATTATAGCTAAGCAGGGCTGCAGCATGGAATTAATCAAGACATAGTAACCAGGTCAGCTTCAAAGGACTTATTAGTTCCAGCAGGAGATGATGGCAAGGACAGGGCAGGGAGTGACACGAAAACTTAACTGACAAGGCAAAGAACTGCTTATTATCCCTGAGCAGATATAATGATACCTAAATAATGTGAACCCTGGATTTAAAGGGACAATTGTGCAGCAAGATGAAACCTTTGTATTTATTTGCAAAGCAAAATCTGTAGTCTTCTGAATAAGTGAAGGAAAGAAGGTTCTGTGGTAGGAGCTCCATGGAGTATTAAAAAAGAACACAAGATGCACAGTGGTAGACAAAATGGAGTTGGGAAAGAGTGGTGGTAATAAAGAACATGAGCTACATGATGACCGCAGTTAACCAATAAGTGAAAAGATCAGCAGATCCTATCTGATAAGTCATCTGGCTCCCTCCCTCTCTGGTGGACCTGAGTGGCCCCAGAAGTTATGTCAACATTTCCAGGGACTTTGAAAGTCCCCTGTGAAAAGTGGGGGCTACAGGAGAGAGAGGAAGGCAGCATTGCCTCCTCCCAATTGCACTTCCAGTTGAACACTTTGCTGACTCAGTCCACGCTGAAAAGTAAGGTCCAACCTCATCTTCTCTTGGTTTTTTTATCCACTGCCTCCATGATCAAAAAATAAAAACAAAACCCTTACTTTTATTATAGTTAAAAAACATTTCTACATAAATCTTTTAATTCTAACAACAATTCCAATGAGATAATTGAGTCCCAAAGAGTTCCATTTAGTTCACAACCATTATTGAGTGATTAGTTTTTGGCAAGAGTCCATTCAGGGACTGGAGGTGCTGAGAGAAAGTAAGAAGGAAGGGAAGAAGAAAAGGAGAGAGAAAGGAGTTGTTTGGTTTGGACGTATCAGTTACCTGGAGAAGCAGAAGGAGGTCAGCATGGAAAGGTAGGTGGGGTCCATATTGTGGAGGAATGCCTCGAATGCTGGGGAGAGAAGTTGTGTTTTGATTCCGTAGCAATGTGAAGTCAGTGAATATATATCTGTGCAGGCTCATCACACGCCTTCAGAACCAGCTTTAAGAAAACTAATCTGATCACGATGTATAGGTTGTATGCACCTGGGAAAACTTGAGACTAGGCAGAAACTTTGGGGAAAAGTTTATGGGTTGACAAGTACAATTTTCTCTCTCTCACACATATATACCCTCAATTTCTCTTTACAACCAAAGCTATTCCTAAACTGAGGTTTCCTTTACTTTTGGATGATTATCATGCTGGGCTCTGCTTCTCCGTGCAGAGCCTGTGCAAAGGCTGGCTGTTTGAGAAGCCCATGTGCACATCACTTAAGGGACCCTGCTCCTTCTTCAGCAGCTGCCCAGCATCACCACAAAACAAATATGTGTGACTGTTGACAGAAAGCAATAACCCTTCCTACAGCTGTTGAATAAATTGCCTATTAGCAGTCCCACACCATAATTCATGTCAGATCATGCAGATTCAGCCCTTATGAATGACTGGAAAAATCTTATCATTAAATGAAGTTCTATACCAAATCCCTAGGCATTTTCTTTTTATTTCCTAAAGCTATTCCTCCTTCCGGCTCATCCCTGAACTTGCTGAGAGCTGGCAGAATCACAGATAAGCAAAAAGTTCCTACTCTGTATACTGTTCCTCTGGGGAAGAGCCTCTTGGGTCCTTGGGATTTATATTTTAGAACCACAATTTAAATGCAGATTTTTAACTCCCATGTTGAACAGCCAAGAAGGAGGTTTCTGACTTGATTAAAATACTGATGCATAAATTTTATACTTAACATTTTTCTTCTATAGCATGAACCTTAAGTGGGATGTTATTGAAGAGATGTTTTTAATGAACTTTTAAATTCATGCATGAAGTCTCTAAGAAAGTTTATTTTCATAGACCAGTTTTCTAAGTCTTAAAGGAACAGAGTTCTGCCACTTTTTAAATAGTATCTTTAACCACCTCTCTTACCAGTATAAGCCCATAAACTGATGGGACATATTACTACTTGATCTTGGTGGAGGGGGCTCTTGTTGGGGGAGAGCAGGCCAGCTAGGAGGCAGGAGAGGAAACATGGGATTTGCAGTCCAGCTGACCAAGTTTCTGCAATATGGGATTGGGAAGATGTCTTAAGCATTTTGAGCCTCGATATCATCATTTATAAAAGTGGGGGTGGTTGCCATGGTATGAAATGAAATAGCAATTGCACAGCACCTGAAACTCACACAGAAGTGTTAGTTCCTCATGCCTGCACTGAGGGCATCTTGGTTTGCCATTGACTTTGTGAACCTGTACAAATCACTTCACCAATCTGGTCCTCAATTTCCTCTCTTGTAAAAATTAGAAAGATGAGATTAGGCAAGCTCCTAGGACCTTTCCAGTCCTAAAAGCAATGACTTTCTGATCCTACTTTAAGCATCACAACCACTAACCAATATGGATACAAACTCTGTAAATGGTGGACAAACGGTGATAGGTGGCTCAGTATGCAAGAAAATTTGTAGATAGCAAATAGTATGAGCAGTCAAAAAGCTTGAGAGAAGGGGGAAAAGCAAGCAAAATGAGCTATTTCTTCTTTCCTTCTCCTAGCTACGCATAGGCCATCACTTCAAGGAAAAGAAAGAAAACAAGATGGGGGTAGGGGTAGAACGATGTCATGGGGGAGGGAATGATAAATAGAAAAAGTCAAGAAGGAAATTAGAACAGAAGATATACTATATATAACTTAAATACTCAGATGCACCATATATATATTATATGGTGCATCGTACATACATACATACACCATATATACAAAAATTCTATATTAGAGGCAGCAGACCCTCTTAGTAGGAACCCCAAAAGGCCAACTTCTTTTCTTCTTTCACACTTAAAGCCTTTATAGTCATGAAGGCAACCTCGAGACTTGAGTGCAAATAACTCTGTCTCGAACAGATGCAGTTCTAATTCTATTTGATCCCATTCACAATGACTAGGCAATCTAGTAGACAAAGAGAATGAATGTCATTTGTGTCTCCCAACTGCCAGAATGAGACCATTGGTGAAGGATTTAAAAATCACAAGCACTATCCATCCCCACTCCTTAGGAAACAGGAGGTCTTCCTTCACTATGCACGACAATGTTTTTGGGAATTCAGCAAGAGGCAAGCCTCAACTACAGGCAGCATTCACCAAGAGATACGTGGCATTCTCCAAGAAAGTTCACCAAAGACTTTCTTGGGACTTCATCACTCTGTTATAGGCAATTAAAAAAAGAACATAGTTACACCAAACTCAAGTACAACAAGCATACTAATGCCAATTAACCAAAGAAGCAAGAGTTACTCTTCCCTTCAACTCAACTAGGAAAAATTTAAAAGCATGTTGATAATGTGCTATGAGATCTTAAGCCAAAAAATCTGAAATTAGTTGCTTAAAAAAAATCCCTTTTACAATGTCATAAACCAATGTTACTGCAATAAACAAAAAATTTTTTTAAAAATCCCTAAAAATTACATTTCTAGCATATTAGAGAGATACTTTATAATAATCTTTCTCTGCCTCCTGTCAATGTTTTCATATCTCTCTTTAGTACGTGGATTTGTCGATAATTGTGCTTTGTTTTGTTTTAATTTTATGTAAACTCACATACAGTCCACTACTTCTGTTTTTGCCTTTTTTTTCCAGGTGTTTTGTTTTGATTTGTTTTGCTTTTTGTGAGGAAGATCAGCCCTGAGCTAACATCCATGCCAATCCTCCTTTTTTTTTTGCTGAGGAAAACTGGCCCTGGGCTAACATCTGTGCCCATCTTCCTCCACTTTATATGGGATGCCGCCACGGCATGGCCCGACAAGCGGTGCATCAGTGTGTGCCCAGGATCCGAACCCAGGCTGCCAGCAACGGAGCGCATGCACTTTACCGCTACACCACGGGGCCAGCCCTTGTTTTTGCCTTTTGCTATTTGTGACTGAATTCTTTGCAGTGAAACTGGAGGCTGCAATCCTGCCTCTGACCTCTAGCTGATTCTGCTGTGGGCCTCTCCTTGCAGATAGAGGCTGTCCTCTCATGCATCACCAACACTGCTGGCAACCCTGCTGGCTTGATCTTGGACTTCTTGTCTTCAGACCACTGAGAAATAATTTCATGTTGTTTAAGCCACCTAGTCTGTGATACTTTGTTATGGCAGCCTGAGCTAATACATGAGCACAAATAGATATTTTATTAATTCTTCACCTCGGTTGACCTGCAATTACGATGCCTCCTGGTTCAATTTTTCTCAGTAACACATGACTAACTAATGCTGTCCTGAAAATGAATAAGAGCTGATGGAGGAATATGTCCCAGTAGAGGAGAATGTCCCAGTAGAGCCGCCATCCTTCTCATGCAGGTCTTCATGAGGGCTCTGGAAGGTCCACCGCACGGTTTCCAACCACAGAAAGCCAGAAGAGATTCGCTGTTGGAGTTCTTACCCACATATTACATTCCTGCTGCTTTTAATCTTTCTGTTTTTTAACCTCAATCTTCTCCTAAACTTCTTGGGAAACATGTAATGATATTTAATTTTAATTCCATGGCTACAATGGATTTTGCTGATTAGAAATGGAGGCTTCTCGATGCAATACCTTAATCCTCTTCAAAAACAGCTCCTGGGGCTCTCTGCAGCTGTAAATTATAAAAACAAAAGCAAGAGTAAAAAAATACACATGCGCTGTGAATAATTATTTAAAGTGCAACACATCAGGTTTAGATAGTAATGTGAAAGATCCTTGGGATAAATGCGGCAATAGCAGTATAAGTCTTGATTACTGGTTACTCTTCTCCGATTTCATGATGTAGTAACAGTATAAATCACTCCAAGGGGAAAGATTAACCCGTACCTATGTCTTCTGGGGCCAGGAGATCGACACAGATAATAGACGTGTGGAGCCCTTCTGCTTCTGTTCCAATAGGCAACATCCTCACTGGTTCCATGGCTCTCATCCTTCTGTTACCTGCATTCATAGAACTTTATCTTTTGTTTCAGACACTTAACTAAATTTATAACCACTCATGAAATTATTCACCACTAGATCATACACTTTATGATGGCGGGTCTGATGTTTATTTTTATCACAATTGTACTCCTAGCATAGGGTGACAGATGATCCCGGTTTGCTTGGGACTGTCCTAGTTTCAACACTAAAAGTCCTGCATCCCAGGAAACCTCTCAGTTGCAGGCAAACTAGGACAGTTGGTCCCCATACCTGAGCACCCAGTTTGATAAACAGTTTTTGAATAAGAAAGAGCCATAAGGGGCAGCACTTGTCGTTCCTAAAAGAAATAACATGAATGAACGATGGAACAGTGCAGTTGTTAACAGTATAACTGTGGAGCTAGGCAGCCCAGGTTCAACTCCAAGCTCTGCCACTTACCAGCTATGTGACCTTGGTTACCTAATTTCTCTGTGCCTCAGTCTCCTCATCTGTAAAACGGGAAAATAATGGAACCAACCACAAAGGGCTGTTTGAAAATCAAATTGGTTAATATACGTAAAGCATTTAAAACCGTGCCCAGTGTATGTTATTAAAAATTGAAAACCCCATGGGGCCAGCCCGGTGGCACAAGCAGTTAAGTGCGCGCACTCCGCTGTGGCGGCCCAGGGTTCGCTGGTTCAGATCCCGGGCGCACACCGACGCACCGCTTGTTAAGCCATGCTATGGCGGCATCCCATATAAAGTAGATGAAGATGGGCATGGATGTTAGCCCAGGGCCAGTCTTCCTCAGCAAAAAAAAAAAAAAAAAAGAGGAGGATTGGCAGATGTGAACTCAGGGCTGATCTTCCTCACAAAAATAAATAAATAAATAAATAATAAAATAAAAAATTGAAAACCTCTAGCATAGTACTTGACCCCTAGTAGATGTCAGAGCTTATTTAAATTAGAACGGGCAGGAATAACCTTAGGCCAAATTGTGAACTAAGCGAAATTGTTCTTCAATTTCTTTCACTTCTTTATTTCTAGGCTTATCAAAAACCAGATCAGGTCCCTCCCTCCTGGGTATTCCATATAAACTCTCGCTAACACAGCCCCCACTATGGAACACTCTCCCCTTCTTCTCTGAAAGGGCACCACAGTCTCTGGACTCGGCCATTCTTTGCTCATTGACATGCACTCTGCATCCACCACTGCTTTTGCTCTGTTACAGACCTGAGGTGCTGGTTGCTGATGAATTCATTTGTGCTGAAATGCCTCCTTCGCACCCTACCTCACCTCCCACCCATGGGGATTTAATTTTCAAAGGGAACTCCCAGAAACCTCATCTTTTAATCTAGGGGAACTAATCTCTAACAATTGGAGCTTGAGGCTATGTGGGAGGGAGAATTTGGGAACAGGGTCATTTCAATGGCATCTCACAAATCACTATGACGACAACTGCCTGCTACATGGAGAACTGGTTTTTCTGGATGCTTTCTCCACAAATTCTTGCTTTGAGACACATATTCATCACTGGTTATCTAAGATGTCCTAATGCTGATTGTGTTGGAAAGCTGCAAACAGGTGAATACTTATCTCTTGCATTTGAGTAGTGGCGCAAGGAAAAGAAGTCCAAAGAGACAGTTTGAAGAGAATAGAAGCTATCACCACGCCACTCATCCGTTAGGGTGAATTTGTGGAGGCAGACAGGTCTTATGAGAGATAACTGAAGGAGAAGCTCAGGATGAATGAAGAACACCTCTACTTTGACCTTCGCCTTTATCTGGGAAAGGAGCCTTAGAAATGCCTAGCCAGACACAAAATTGAAAAATGATGAGAGATTAATGTATAATTTCCTTTCATTGCTAAATTCCTCTCCTATTATAGCCTAGTCTCAGGCATGAGATGCTAGCGAAACCCACCACAATGACCCTCTTAAGTCTGTTTTCCTATATAGCATCCCAAACTTCCAACAGTTAATCAACTAACTATTTGCCAGGGTGAGCAAGGTGACTGAGTCATATGTCTCCTGTCACCTAGAAGGCTAGCCTAGGCTTCACATGGCAGCTCAAGTCCCGAAGAGCAGCAAGATGGCAAGGTCTAATGCACAAGCGTTTTGCAAGTCTCTGCTTGTGTCATTTTTGCTACTGTCCCTTTGGCCAAAGCAAGTCCCATAGCCTAGCCCAGATGTAAGGACTAGAGAAAGATTCTATTTCTTGATGGGAGGAGCTACCAAATGATATTGCAAGGGAGTGGATATAGGTAGTGTAGGAATTCATGGCCATTTTAGCAAATCTGCCATGGAGAACGTGCTTTATAGACATCTGAAGGGCTTCTATAAGACGTGTGGGGCCACCAAAGTTAGCGGCGGGATCTCCCCGGGCTGGGTAGCTTGCTAAATAATTCAACGACAGGCTGGCTTTTGCAGGACACAAGGTAACGCCTAGGTTTCACTTACTAAGTTTAGGAACCAAAAAGTGTAGCTTTTATCTTTGATCAAATTGAGAAGTTTTTGTTGGAAGATGACAAAGAGAAAAGGTTTTTTAAAAATCCAAAAACATATTTGTTATACTAAATTGTTCAGATGTGTTATCTTTTTTCATCATCATTGATGTATTATTAATTACTGCAGTGATGTCTATACTTCTGAATACAGGTATTCACACAAACACATTCCTCAAGTTTCTGTCTAGAGATATAACAATAATCGACCCAGGGAACCAGTTTAAGCTAAGCTACCACTTCCTCCGCCAAAAATCAATTAATTGCCAGCCTGAAGACTACACAAGGAACATAGCAATAATTGCTGCTTCCTTGTGAAAGCAAACCATTTTTCTAAGTTGATTATGGGTCATAATTACTCATCTTAATTTTGGTAATAATTACCTTTACAAAATTCCTTGTAAAAAAAAACCCTTATAAAATTCTGCTTTATAAAAACTTTTCTAATAAAAGAAGAAAAAATTATAAATAACCTCAGGGGGAAAACAGTGCCTTGGATTCAGTAAATTGCAAGCAGCATTTCTGGCTGCTGAACAAAATTTGGTCCACTCAATAAAGCCCGTGGAGGCTTGGGTCAGAGCCGTGAGATTAAAATGATTCTTGTGCTGTTGTAATTGCATTTACTTCTTATTAAACTGCTACATACTTCTGATATTTTGTTAGACTCTATGTATAAATAGGATAAAAAATTAAGGCTTGAGACTCTGCCTGTCAGGAGGTTACCAAGAGGAGCGAGGGTGGTAGAGACAATCCCCACTTCTCCCTACCCCATACAAGAGAGTAAAGACAATCAGCTTAAGCAAGACTCATAAACTTCCTCTAAGAAATGCAATCAGGCCCTCAGAACTCAGGGCAAAGTCTAAGACAATGATTCTGAGTATCACTCTCCAGTGTGCATAAACAGAACAATTCAGTTCCTTGTCAACCACAGTACAATTCCCTGTGGGCCCCCATGGAGGGACGCCTCTCCAAGTCAGGGCTAAGATTTGAGTCACCCTCTCTGAACATGGAATCCGTGAAGATGACTCTTTTGCAGGCAGAGCAAAGGGGAGATTCCAGGCATAAGGAAACTCTGGGTTCAGCTGGCCCACATCCAGAGACAGATTAACTACAGAGTGAGATAGGATAGCGCTAAAGGGAGGGTGACCATATATATCATTTATCGTCCAAACCAGGATACTTTAAATTATGCCAGGACAACAGGCATAAACCAGGGCTGCCGCAGTTTAGGCAACCTCTATATGAGAGAGCTAACAATTTATCTGATGACTTAGGAGGATTTTTTTTTTCCTGGCCTTGTGAGAGATCTGACCAGACCAAGCAACAACAGAGCAGAAGTCAGCTCTAACCTATCATAGCGCCCCTTTCAGCCCCCAGCATCAGCCGGGCTGTCACAGGTTCCACACACAGTATGGACCCTCTGCTTCCAGTAAGTGAGGGCAGCTCCTAGTGCCACACAGGCGCTGTCCCTGTGATTTTGAGGAGAGTCAAGAAAATCTATGGGAGTTCTTCATTTCCAGCCATGGTTCTTCTACTCCACACACAATGGAAACCACTAGTGGGAGAAAAAGGATTTGTTGTATTCATATCTAATGCAAACACTTGGTGCGGCCAAATGGATGGTTGGCACAATAGCTCAGACACTAAAATGCCCTCTGGGAATTCTCAAGAATTCTGACACACACACATACCCACCCCCGTACAGACCTGGGGGGTCCTGGCAGTATTTTTTTTTCCTGTTCATGCCATGGCTCCTTCCATGCCCCTTTGGCATGATCTCACAGCGTCCATCTGCCTCTTCCTAGAATCAGCTCTTGATGTTACAGGCACAGAGACCTCCATTAATTGTTCCCATAGCCTCCCCTCAGCTCTTGCACATTGATCTCAGGGAGTTCAGACAACAGAGAAAGCTACACTGTGGTTTTATAGCCCTCTCCCTTTCAAGACAGGAGAAGGATTAGAATTTTAGTCTTCCTTTGATTATTATAGACTTTCTTTTCATCTAGGCACTCCATCGGAGGAAAAAACACCCTCTCCTGCCCTAAGTGAGCGCTTACACCACAGATGACAGTTGGAAGATCTCACGGTGGCTCAGTAAGTATTAAAGTATTAGAGTTTCATCTCATTTGAAAGAGAACTGACTCATGCCGTTTGCATGCTGGCTTTCTTTTCTACGGCAGTTACCAAACATTACTGTACAAAAACAGGTTTGCTGACATGATGCAAATTACTGTGAAATCTTCACAGCTAACACTCACTCTGTCACTGCCAAACACCAAGTACTCTGATTCTGTCCCTCATAGGAACACCTGTCATTTGAGACAAAGCTTTCTTTAACCCTTTCCTCTCCCTCTCCCCACATCCCCTCACCTTCAGTTCTTAAGAATCCCTTCCTTTCATTTCCACTTCCCCCACCCCAGCTACTAACCTCTGGACCCCACGCCAGTGCTAGAGCAACAGCCTTCCTGCGGGACTCCCAGTCTTCAGTCTCACCCATCTCCAATCAGTCTTATTCATCAGTCAGATTAACCTTCTCAAAACACTGTCTCCTGGAACATGCCATCAACCTGTTTAAAATCTTTAAAGGTTCTCTCTCACCTTGGAGCGACTGTCCAAATGCTTCAGATCTGCCAAAGTCTGATGTCAATCCAGGTCACCACTGTTATCCCTTGCTATTCACTCCCCGTAAACAAGCCATGGAGATCCTACATTCACACTAAGGGTTTAGACTGCTTCCCTCAGGGAAAGCGCCCAACTTTCCTGATGCTTCTCCCATTGTCTAGGTTAGAGGTGCAATTGCTGGTTTTGAAGATGAAAGGGGCCCACAAGCCAAGGAATGCAGGCAACGCCTAGAAGCTAGAAAACACAAGGAAATGGAATCTCCCCTAGAACCTCTAGAAAACAACCAGCCCTGCTGACACCTGGATGTTAGCCCAGTAAAACCCATTTCAGACTTCTGACCTCCACAATGTAAGATGATAATGTTTTCTTTTAAGCCCCTACTTTGTGGTAATTTGTCATAGCAGCACATCCTAATCACCTCCAATGAAGCAGACACTATACTAAGAGCATAACATTCATTAGTTCACTCTGTCCCACAGTTCTACAGGGTAGCTACTTCTATTACCCCTATTTTTACAGGAAATGGAGTCTTAGGAAAATTACCCAAGGTCACACACACACACACACACACACACAACGGGAGCCAGATATCAAACTCAGGATCCTCACACCAAATCCTATGCAATTAATCATTTCAAACTTTTCTCAAATGTGAGTGAAGAAAGGCTGATAATAACGATAGAAAGAGAAAGAGAAACAGCTTTGCTACCTCTTGGCTGGCCGACTCATGGGAAAGAAAGAGGTTGTTGCTCTTTTCAACAGACCTTGTAATGGACAAAAAGAACAGGCTGCACCCCCCCTCCGCAACCCGGAGCCTGGGTGATCAGGCAGCTTCTGGGAACTCTCTCACACACGGTTTTTCCTTTTTGTTCTTGCACTTTCTGAAAAAAAATCTTTTTTATCTCTTTGTAGGCCGTGGGAATAAGGAAAGGGGCGTATGGGAGTGTGGTTGCTCTGGACACAAGTTTGACTCTTTCCTTTGCTAAACAGCCTCCCCCAGATAAGGCAGAGTACCCCAGGCCTCGGGAAATGGGATGTTCTCTCTGCGTATCGCTTCAGATTTAGACTTGAGTCCAAAACAAGCCATCCCTGATTGCCCTAACCCAATGGTGTCACGTCTTTCAACCCTCTCACAGCGCTGAAAACCTCTCCTTTGAAACATTGTCAAGATTACACTTTTCCATTGTATTTATGGGGTTATTTAATTAAAATGTCTCCCCACACTCCACAAAGTTAGGGATTATGTATGTCTATCTTGGTTCGCATTCTACTCTCCAGGAGTCATCCTCGATTTCTTTCTTTCCTAAACTTCCCACATAGAATCTTAGCAAATGCAGTCAACTCTACCTCCTAATTTATATCCTGAATCCTTCTGCTATACTCCATCTTCATTGCTGTCATAGATGGCCATTGCTTCATCACCTCTCATTTGGGTTACTGCCATAGCATCCTACTTCTACTCCTGCTATCTAAAATGCTTCTCTGCACAATAGCCACAGCTCATAATTATAATAAAACCCAAACCTTTTAATCTGACTTCCAAAGTCCTACAAAATCTGACCCCTGTCTTTCTTTCCAACCTCATGTCATGCCAACCTCATTTTAAGGCCTTCTTCTTTCCGCCCATATGGTGGGTCAAGTTCATCCCAGCCTTAGGGCCTTTGCTCTCCTGTTCTCTGCGTGGAATGCACTGCCCCCAATCTTCCTTCACGTGACTGATTCCTTCCCAGCATTCAAACATCAACAAATGTCACCTCCTCTGATGTTCCAATCTAAAGCAGCCACCTAGTCGCTCCCTGTGATATTCCACTTTATAAATTTTCTACATGGAACTTGCTACTATATAATATTTTTCCTATTTATTTGTTTCTTTGTTGATTGACTTCTCCTTTCATTTAAATTAAGCTTCATGATAACAGCAACATGGTCTTTCTTGTCTCCACTGTATGCTAGTGACAAGAACAAGGTGCTCACTAAATGTTCATTGAATAAACATATGAATGGGTGACTTTCTGGCACTTTGCCTGCTGCATTGTGCGTTTCCAGCAAGTACTTGTTGAATGAATGAATACATAAGTGAATTACCCAAGATCACATAATCAAGTGACTGCTTGAGCTAGATTTCAACTTAGGCCTCTAGACAACAGCTCTAGAGCTCTTTCAAATATATCAAGGTCCCTCTACCATCTCTGAGTTTCTATCTGCTTCCCCAATTCTTCCACAACTTCAACCAAATTTGGAATATCTTGAATCTCTTACAGTTATATTAATTTCCAAATGAAATGTCTAGTTTGTACTTCTTTTTAGCTTAACCTATTGTCAAGTCCTCACTTGTGTCCCTCATAGTGTTCACTGATACTACAAGAATGAATTCTTATTTCTCCTAAAATGGGACCCACCAGCCCAAATCCATAATATCCACCATGGTCATTAGCTATGCTTATTCAGAAGAGAGGCACAGACTTGAGCAAGCTGAGCCCCTGTTAAATTGAGTCCCTTTGCCTTTATTTCATAACCAAGTAATTTCCCTGGAAAGGATTCACTTTCTTTTTGTGGGTACACAGATTACTCCAATATTATTCAAAAGGATGATGATGGCTTTTTTTTGTTGCTTTTTTTTTTTTTGCTTCCCATGGATGATAATCTTCTCTGACCTTCCGTTTTCTCATCTGTAAAAAGGGAAAGTAACACAAATTCATAGGGTGGTTGTAGCATCAAAAAGATAACCAGTAGAATACCAACATGGGATGTAGCACAGAGTAGACATTCAATAAAAGTTTTCATACCTCCTGGCCTACAACAACGTTGACAATTAAAATTTTACATACATTCTCTGTTCAAGTTTGCCTAATACGTTGTAAAGAATCTATGCAAAATTCTTCCTAAATTATTTTTTAGTCCTTTGACTTTTTAGAAGATTTTGATTTTTTTATATTCAGAGTAAATTGATTTTGGCCAAATTAAACGTGTTCGTCCTGGCCTCTGTCACCCTCTTCAGTCTGTTGTTCCTACTAACAAATTCCACTTACAGCTGAAGGAGTATTTCATAATTGCATCCACATCTAGCTTCCCTTACAGAAATTAAAGCTCTATTAGTTCAGATATGAGATAGAGGAGGTAAAAATACTTTGGATGGATTCACCTTCCAAAAATATAAAAGCTTAATCTTTGTATTATTTCTAATTATTAAAAATAATCAGAGTATTTATAATCTCTTTGGCAGCCAGTGAATAAATAACCAGGTACATGCTGTCCCTAGGAAGGTAAAGAAAAAAAAAAAGAAAGTTTCTATATCATTATGTACATAATACTGTGATTTTTAAAAGACATTTTATGTAGAATCTGTAGCTGAAAATGCTACTCTAAATAGATTGAGCCCCATTTTTTACAGCGGTAAAATAATTTACATTGTGTCCTTTAATTTTTTTAAATAACATTGAGAAAAGCAGTAAATTTGGAGATCAAAGTGGATTGCAGCTCTCATTAAGTCAGCGAAAATGTGTTTTATTTTTGTTTTCAATGGTGGAGATTACTAATGTAATCATATTGTTTAAAGTACAGTATCTGAACAACATGTGGATCACCAAATCAGAGGACATACATGTTTTCAGCCTGCAGAAATCCTTGGGCACCATCCCAGTCCTAACCCCGTTATTTTACAGATGAGTACACTGGAGATCAGAGGAGAAAGTACATTATCCAGAGGAAGAAATAGAATTTACCACGCCAAGGGCTCGAGGGGAAAAGCAAGATGCCCAATAAGCATCACAACATGCTGGATGTCACAAGTGCAGCCACTCCCCTTTCTCTCAGCATCCGGCTGAGCGGTGACCCTGGTGGGGCCAGCACAGCAGGATGCACCTGCTGGGCTTCTGCAGTAGGGCTCCAGCAAAAGGTCCCCACCCCAGGGTCCCCACCCTGGTTTCTCTTCTTATTGGGTAAGCATGAGAATGACTTTATAAACAGGGACAAACAAACCACCCGGAAGCCAAGCCACCAGAATGTTTCAGTTGCCAGCTAGGTAGAGCAAGTGCTCGGAAAGCTCTGAAGCCCAGGGGCACGGGAAATGGCAGCCCCCGCTGCTGGGACAAGGAAGGCATCATCTCATGGGGACATCTCATGGGTTCAAGTCCTGTCTCCATTTGTTTCTATTAACTTCCGTGTATTGTAGCAAACTCACTGCCCTCCCACTTATAGAAGCACATGTGGTTACTGGCCATTTGGGCTGACTATTGGAAAGAAGGGAAAATAAGGCTAATATCCCCTCCAGTTATAGAATTCAAAGAGAGTTAGATTGTCCAATACTTATTTTGTCTTCAGATTTTAAATAACTTGTGTACAACGGCCATATCTTAAATGTCTTTTCTATCTCTACACTACACCTAGTTTCATGCTGACCATAAGGCAGTCTTTCAACACATACTTGTTGGTTGAAGGCACATACTTATTGGTTGAAGGATTTGGTAAAAATCTCTCTCTTGTCATATTTTCTGAAAATTCTGCATGTAATTCTAGGAAGCCCAGTAGAAAGAGGAAAGAGGTGCAGACAATGAACTAGGGTTTCATCAAAGTTGACCATGTGATCATTCTTCCTTTGTGTTCTCACATTTTACAGCTCATATTCATGATTTGTTGGAGAAAAAAGAAGAGGAAACATTTACTGCCTTCTAGTTCCCGTGCTGAACTTCTCGTTCCTCTGGGGGCAGTTGATTTCCTGAGTGGACACACTCTGCTGAGCTCTTTGTCCATGTGTAGAGAGAACCCTCAGTGTCCTGGGAGTCACTAGAGGCGAGAACAGACCTTGAGTGAATGTCCTTTCAAAATTTTTGTCTGGGTGGTTGACAGGTATGTGGAAGCATTTAGAAAAAAGTATATAGCAATTGGTACACAGAAAACTAAGAAATGCAAAAGCAGGGCAATTATTATAAGATACATTTTTTAAATGTACAGAGAAAAGACACAATCATATAGCATACTTGGTTCAACTATAAACATTCTTTATAAAGTCAGAATAATGTAACCCCTAACTAGTGGTTTAACTAAACATTGTAATATAACTATGGAGGGAGTGGGAGTGGGGAGGGAGAAATGGAGATGGAGGAGGGAATCCATCACTGTAACAGGAAATGAGTCACTACTGACCAAAATCAACCAATCAAGAAATAGCAGTGAAGGCAAAATCGTTAGATATGTAGAGATAAACATGAAAGGAAACAGCTAAAACTGCTGAAAGTGGCTGCTTCAGGGAAGCACCTAGAACAGACCCCAGCATATTGTGTATTAATCAGAACTATGTCAGTTTCAAGTGACAGAAACTCGAATTAAACTAGCTTTAGCAAAAAGAGGGATGTATTAGCTTACACAACTTTTTAAAAAATCAATGGATCGAGATAGCTGAATTCAGGTTTTCAAATAATGTCTTCAAGAAATTGTCTCTTGCTCTTCATCTCTCAGCCCTGCTTTCTTTCCCCTGAGTTGGCTCAATTTTCAAGCAAGCTTTCCCCATGTGGAGGCAAAAATGGCCCCTTGTAAGCTCCAGGCTTATAGGACTTAGCACCCAGACTCTAAGAATGAGACAAAACCTCATTCCTGGTAGTTTTAGCAGCAATTCCAGGAAGGATTCTCTTTGATCTGGGTTTGGTTGTGTGCCCATCTTTGAAGCAATCTCTTTGGCCAAGGTAATTTGATGCTGTGATTTGCTGGGCCTAATGTCGCATGCTCACTCTTGAAACCAGAAAATGAGAAGTCCCATCTGAAGCACGTGGACTAAGGGTCAGGAGAGACGTTCTCCAAAAGGAAGTTGATGGCTAATTTTATGTGTCCACTCGGCTAGGCCATGGTACCAATATTTGGTCAAACACTCGTCTAGATGTTACCGTGAAGGTATCTTTTAGATAAGATTAACATTTTAATCAGTATACTTTGAGTAAGCAGATTGCCCTCCATAATATGGGTAAGCTTGATCCAATCAGTTGAAGGTCTTAAGAGAAAAAAAAACCTGAAGCACCTCCCTGCTCCCCCACATCTCCCTATCCCCAAGAAAGAGGGAATTTTGCCTGCAGACTGTCTCCAGACTTGAGCTGAAACATCAGCTCTTCTCTGGATCCCCAGCCTTCTGGTCTACCGTGCAGATTTTGGAATTGCCAACCTCCAACAGTTGCATAAGCCAATTCCTTAAAATCTCTCCTAGATACAGATATAGGTATGGGTATCCTATTGGTTCTGTTTCTCTGGAGAATCCTAACTAACACAGGGTACTTTTACCTAAAGAAGGAAATAAAGACGCAGGATAGGCACACACAAAATAAAACAATCCACATCTACTCATTGATAGGTTAGTTATTATTATAGGAGGTCGATTGGCAGATTTTAAAGAAAGGCTCTCATTTCTGCTATCAGTGGGAGAATAGGACACCTAAGTCTCCATAAATTCTGAGTTACACAAGCACCTGCAAACGTAAGGGCATGATTCATCCAAAGTGAATTAATATTTGTCTTTAAAATCTAGTTTCCTACTTAATTTCAAATATGGAAGATAAAGTCTTTTTAAGTTTAAAGATTTCACCAGACCAGGAAATGGACAGAAGTGAGTTAAAAAGTGCCTCGTGGATGACCAGAGACCTATACATAGTGAAAAGCAGGAGCTGGCACCATAGAGGCCGATGTAGCTGACAGGATTCCAAGCCAGGCCGAGGGCTAAGTGGAACCCCACGTCCACTGAACTTGCAGGGGTGCTTACACAGAAACTGCATGGAATGTTCGACTGCTCTGATCTTCCTACTATCTAAAATCTAGTGATTGTTTGGGTTTCTTTTGCTTGAAAACAGGATCCTTTTACTAAACTGTGGCCAGCATCCTTGCAAGTGAGAGAATTGGTGTCAACATTTTGGGTACTAGAGGAATAAATTTTTTTCCGGTCTTTGAACAGGATCCTAAACTATTCTAAGTGAAACAGTGGAACAATGTTTAAAATTAATCCAGGCCATTATAGTCTAAGACACAGGAGCTGCACCATGGAGCTTGCTGTACAGCTTCTTCCAAAGGGCAGCTAGGAAGGTAATCGACATTCCTCACCTGCCATAAATAATAACGATAATAATAACTGTTAATACTACATACAGTCTGCCTTTTACTGAGGCACACAAAAATTTTTTTAAATAAAAATGACAATTTCAACAATTTTACGTTGCTGGCCTTCTGGTCACACCGCCTTGCGATCCTGTCCATGCTGAAAATAGCTGACATGCCATCGCCATGCCAACATCCACCTAAACAGAACTAGCTTCTCATAAACCTTCGCTGAGGGCAGCATATAGTGAACAGTTTGGATTTCAAACAACTCTTGAGTGAAACATGCTCCTTATAAAGAATATGTAAATAGAGAGTTGAAATGATGACAAAGTAAGTAATAGAAACTGGTACAACAAATCTGTCTGACTTGAAAGTAATTTTCCTACACTAAACAAAAATGCAAAGGATTCACCCAAAATTCAATTTCACTGTTTACGAAAAGCCCTAGCTATGAAAGGATCAAATTAAATAGATAAAATTAAAACTTAAAAAGTGAACAAGAAAGATAGAATCGTATAAATGAAGCATGACTAAATAGATTAGACATATTAGACAAAAAGACAATGATAGAATTGTAAACTGTGTATGAAAAACAAGGAAAAATGAATATTAAGTAAAAGAATATTCTAGAAGAATTAAGTAGCATAAGAATAGTTAAATAAAAATCAATTAAGAGAATACCAGAAAGAAAGGAAATAAAATGACAAATAGTTCTAGAAATTCAGAAGCCCCGTGATTAATACCTGATTCAGAAGTAAATAGGGTCCCTTGAAGCAAGATGACCGATGGTTGTTTTCCCTAAACTGTAGTTTACTGCTGCGATTTCGCGAGGCTTGATCTCCCTGGGGAAATATCCCTAAACCAACACAGGTAGTGCACAGAGCATCTCAAAGTAAGGTCTGTAGACTACATTTCCAACTAATCAAAACCAAAAAATCACATCATGGGCAACACAACCAGAGAAGCCAACCAACTTCTTGGCAAACTACTTGGGGAGGAAGAACAAGCCTCTAACAGTGACTTCTCTCAAACTCGAAGCTCCTAGACGGCTGGATCCCCATCATGAAGCACAAGAGCCAGACAGTAACTCTCTATAGAACTGGGCAGAGCTGAACCTACCATAAACTTCTAGCCTCACTGCAAGTATGTGCTAACAACATAATTAGGCTGTCCATTTAATCTCAAAACACCTCACCAACTTGATTCTCTTCCTCAGCATACATCACGGAATGAGTCTTATCTCAAGCTATAGAAGCCCGTCCCTTCAGGTTTTCAGCACCTAAATGAGCATAGTGAGGACAGAAATTGGAGGTGGACCAAGCCACATCCTGGAGTGAGCGTAAGCAGGGCACAGAGCATCATACTTGGCAGTGTTTTTCAAAGTAAGGTCTGTGGACCACCTTCCTCAGAATTTCTGGGAGTGCTAGTTCAAAGCGAGATACCTAGAACACATTACAGACCCAACACCTCAGAATCTCTAAGGTGCAGCCTGGGAGTCTGTATTTTGAACAAGCACCACTCCTCCCCTCCACCCTCAAGCGACTGGTATGCTCACTAACACATTGCTCACAAATATTTCCACAAGGTTTGATATTTTGTAGAGATTTACTGACTTCAAGGAAAAGTGGAATCAGGGAAAATTGGAGTCAATAAGCCAAAAATGCCTACTCTGGGAGGGAGCAAGGATGTAAAGCAGAGACTGCGGACAAATCTAGCAGGGACACAGGGACAAGGCCACAGACCCAGAAAGGCAATGTTAGGGTCTCAATACGTTGTTTGAAGCTGGGTAGCACCTCTTTGGAAGAGCCTCAGTCCGCTTTCCTCTACAGGCATGCCTCTGCAGCTATTAAAGACATGGCGTGCTGACAGATTACAGCTCCTTACTAATTAAATTGTAAATCTTGTTTCAACTGTTTGAAAAAACCAAGGACACAAAAATGCAGGCAGCTCTCAGCTAGAGCAGAGTAGCTGTCTTAATCTTGAAGGAACACAGCACCCCAAGAAAATCTGTATCAGAGGGAAAGCAAAGACTCCTTGAGAGCTGGAGAAGGGACCTGTTAGCTTGATAGGGTGCAGTTAAATGTTACCTGAACAAAATGTACTGAACAGACCCTTGAAGTCTCAGCAACGATGAGAACCATCTTTCCAAGTTTGAACTTTCTTTCCAAATTTACAGCCCACTCAAAAGATTGCATCGCCACATATATCTCCAATCTTGTGCTTGATTCTAGATTTATTCTAAAGACCTGGGTCTCTCACACTTTTTGAACCATAACGTTAGTGTTTCTCAGATCCACTAATTTTAATAGAGCACGGCAATCAACAGTCACAGATCTAGAAGGTTCCTGGGAAGTCAACTTATCAGGCCTCTACTTTAAGGAAGAATGTAGCTACAAACACTGTGTTTACAGAAGGTATCTCCGCTTGCCATACCAGTTCATGCTAGGAATTCAAATAAAAATGGTCACGAGTCCACCTTTCCCGTATACTTCTCACCCAAGTGTCAATTTCTTATGGTAAGGAAGAGGGGTAATAAATATTAGACTTGGAGTTGGTGGAGGCAATCTTCTTTTACCCGGCTTCAGGTTTCCATGGAGCATCATCAATGTAGCACTCGTGACCTCTCCCCACACACTCATTATTTTATCCCATGGTGAGTGGAATGATTTCTATGACTAGTGAGAACTTCAGCCTCATTTTCCCATTGCTCTGCCTGCCTGCAAAGAACTCTGGTCTGATCCTCCATCTCCTCAGGGCTGCAGGGAAGCCCATGGTTTTCTAGCTCTGCCTATAACTGGGTACGTGAGCCTCTCTAAATCTAGGGTAAGGAACCAGGAAGTTCAGTATTGCCATATGCCTAAGCCACGTTCTTCAAACTAGCCTTTATTATCAATAAAGGGAATATTTGGAATTCTATTTGCCTGATACTTTCTCTATCTCTTAATTGGCTCAAAACTCCATAAGAAGGAACTCGAAATCGTATGTTGGCTGCCCTCAAATAGTATGTTGGCTTCTACTTTCAGTTTAGGAAAGATCATAAAGAGCCCTCTGGTCAGAGAAGTAGAGGGCTTCCCTCAGCCCCACCCATTGATTCATACTGAGGGGAGAACAGCTTCCCAACATGGCTAGAGTACATATATCTTAGAGGGTTATTGGGACAGAAACAAAAACAAACCAAAAAACGTACCAGTTGCAGAGGACTTTGTAGGTCTGTAGGTGAGAATTCCTATTGGATTGTAGGCACCATTGCTGGTGATCCACTCTTCATTTCTGGTTCTGAATGGACTAACCATAGGTGCCCTGCTTGCCACTTGCACAGTGTTTGATATCTTCTCACCACCACACCTTCGCACGTGCTATCCCTCTGCAATGGCCTCTCTCCTGGCCCCACCACTGTTCACCTGGAAAATTCCTGCTTATGCTTAAAGACTTAGTTCAAATTTCACTTCATCCTGATCTTGTCAGACAGAATTAAATACTTCTTTGTGCTACTACAGCATCTTGTTTAGACCTCTGTTAATTGCTATTGTTACTTTTTCATGCCATTTCCTTCCTCTCAACCCCTACCCTATTAGACTGAGCACTCTGGAAAGCATAAACTGTCTGCTTTATAATGTTTATAATCCCCAACCCCTAACCCAGAGCCTCGCGTATGGTAACATGTAATAAATACGTGAAGAGAGGGGCAGATGAAAAAAGAAAAGAAACAGGAGACAGAGAGACACAGGTACAGAGAATCAGAGAGAAGAGAGAAGGAGAGAAATGGGAACGGTCAGACACACAGAGAGTCAGAAAAGCGAGGAGAAGCCATGAAGGGGGAAAAAAAGGAAGAAAAGAAAGATTACGTCATAAACCTAACTACATAGTCCCCCTGCTCCTGCAAAAATACTTAGCTAAGGCTAAGTTCTTCTGAATGCTGAAGATAGCTATCAATGGGAGGAAACTGGACAGCACAACCAGGGACAGTGGCCAGTGGAAGTGGCTAAGAAGCAAAGTGGCTGCTTTGAAGAACTATTTAGAATCTAAGCAGACCTGCAGAACTACATTCTTATTGCTAGTCAAAGCATAGAGAAAAGAAAGAGTTTACTTGCTGAAAGTATTCATGAACGCTCCCACGCATGGAAGCTTTCTATTTCAACTGTGTTGTGAATAAATGACTTAGCTGCTTGCTAATAGCATTTCCCAACCCATCTTAACTTCTTGTTATTTAAATAAAGAAAAGAGTTTAAATGGATTCTTTTTTAATTTTGACCTCTACACCACGTGGCCTGGTGTGGGACTTTTAGGAGGTAATTTAAGCCTCAAAGTTTGCATCATAAGGCATTTTTTCTGTAGGCACACCAGAAATCTGTAAGATGAACTGTGATTCATTCCTGTAGGTGTTAGTATTTGATTATGTAAGCATCGCCAATAATGAAAAAAAACAACTAGAAATTATGGCAAAGAACAAATAAAAGCAGCTATATCTATGAAAGTGACATACCTCCATATTATAATAAAGATGGTCTGTGTATAGAGAAGTAATTTATAACAGATAGTAAGCAAATCAAAATTTTTCACATGATCAGCCAAATCATCATGTTCCAAATAGGGAGAAACACAAAACAAAACAGAGCCTTATAAATAGAAATAATTAATTAGAGATTCTCCTCTTTACACTGTTTCCTCCAGTGAGTTGGATTATTTCTTCACACAGTAAGGAGGCCCATGATACATACAAAGCATTTCCTATGTCTCCCTCAGTGTGTTCGTATTAGGCAGTCAAATCCTGGCAGTCAAGAACCAAAGTAATTCTTTGGTTAGCATTTAGGACTATAGCACATGTAAATAAGCTTTTATGCTTTTTTCTTGGTAGTGGTTATGGTCGTTTCTTGTTGTTTTGGGGGGTGCTGTTTTTGTTTTGTATGTTTCATTTCCATCTGCATGCAACCAACATTTACTCAGCACCTCCCTTTTGGCAAATACTGTGCTGAGCCCTGAAAAACAATGTTTTAAAAACCAAATAAGGCTCAGGCCATGTATTCAAGGATCTAACAGGCCAGCGGATGTTGGTGGCGCTACAAGTCTATAGATACAAACATTCTGTCTTTTACTAGCCTGGGTCTCCATAGAGCAAGCATAGAAGTCTCTTCTGCCACCCTCTACCTCTCACTTTCCCATGAAACCTGTCTCACTGAGTCCATACCACTCTTCCAACACATTTTACGTTCCTTTGGGTCAATGCCATTTGTCTGCTTGCAATATCCTCTAAGCAGATCATAGGTGTTTTGAGAACAAAAGTAGGTCTTACTTATTTTGGTGTCATCCAGAGCAAGGAGCTCAGTGCCTAGATTAATAAAATGTTTCAGTTTGTCTCATCTTCTGAAGGGCACTATGAATTCTTTGAATACATGAACTATGTCTGATATTTTTTGGTGCTGGCCAGAGGCTCCAGCATAGAACAAATTCCATAGTACACTCTTAGGAGATACCTGTTGAATGAACTAACAGGAATATGAACTACCCAGAGCAGAAGCACTTCTGTCTGCTAGCCTAATCCCATTCTCTTCTGGCTATGGAATTTAGTTCTGCTATTTTTTTTATTCCTCTGTAAATAAGGATGGTTTTATCTACCTTAAAGAGTATTATAAAAATGAAATACTTTTGAAATGCTTGGCACTCAGAAAGCATTCCAGTAATGGTAGATGTTATATAATGTAACTCTCAAGACTAGAGGATTAATCTCAGGGTAAAGGAAGCCCCTTAACTCTTACTTTGAGGGGTGAGAGGAATTGAAATCTTATGCTCTGGCCTTCAATGTATCTTCCCGATCAAAAACGCTTGACTTGTCAAATTTACAGGGGGAAATTAAAGGAATTTCCCAGGGTCTGTAAGAGAGCATTGCAAAACAGTGTTTTTTAGCTTAGGGTTCATGAATGGGCTTCTGCCAGTCCATTAACTCAAAAATGCACATCTAAAACATACATGTGTGCATGTAGATGCATTTTTCTATCCAATGATTACACAGCTTTGATTAGATTGTCAGAAGAATCAGTGGCTCAAAATAAAATTAAGAACTCCTGCTATTCAATAATCTTAGGATGAGTTCTGCTTTTTCCTAAAAATTATTGGAGAGAATCTTATTCCATGAATTGAAGTGTCCAGGAATATTTTTGCACCTAGGGTGAATACCATACTTCGTAAAACCAAAGAACTAATGATAAAAAACAAAAACAGAGAACTGAGAAAGAAGAGGAAAATCTTATACCCAGAGGCACAAAATAGCAATATGCCCTATGAAAAAAACAAGTGCCAATGATTAAAACCTGACACATGCTCACTTCAGCACCTGGGCTTGAAATATATTAGAAAGAAATGTCATTGCAATTAATTAAGCTTCTACCTCCTGTCCATATTCATCGGGAGAAAAATAACAGAAGTTTAGCAATTGCAAAAATCAGAGAGCAGAGTTTTGTTAGTTCTGCAAAAAGTTCCAAGGAAACATATTTCTTTTTTAATGAAATATGCCACCAGCAGCCAAAAGATAGTATAAGGGAAATTTTGTGACAATTCAAAAATATTGTTTCATGGGGCCAGCTCCATAAGTCTGATTTCAACTGTCTCAGATTTCAGAGGATCTTAAAACACCATGTTTACAGATATTCTTCTGTTAGCTTTACTATTTGTAGACTACCCAGCTATTTCTTTAAAATTTTACCACTGCTTTCCATGCCATTCAAATGATCAGAGAATATCGTACCCACAGAAAGGAAAAGATTGCTGATCTACTGCCTTTATACAAACTAATTTCTCCAAATGTTTTATTCATTCTTAAACCAAATTGAACCAGGCACAGTAATAGGTGCTAGAGGGAGAAAAGCAAATAAGATGGACGTTGCCCCTGATGTCAGGGAGCTTGCAATCTAGAAGAGGAAAATATAAGGAAAAAAGAGTCAAATAAATAAAATAGTTTCATAGTTGTATGTTATGTTTAATGCTATTATGAAAACAAGCAAGAGGCTTAAGTTTAGAATAATAAAGGGGATCTTATATTAAATAGTCAAAGAAGACCTTTCTAAAGAAATGTCACTTAAGCTGAAACTAAAACATAGAAGAGCTGTGTCCATACATAAAATGAAATAAAGAGAATCTAAGGTTGAGAAAACAGCATATGCAAAGACTAAAAAGCAGGAAAGACCATGGCATTTTTGAGAAAGGAAAAAGAAGTATGGTGAATTTCATGCATTGAAGGGGAGAAAGGCAAGACCTATGGTTGGAAAAGAAAGAATGGGACCACGCAAGTCCTGGAGGCCGTGGTTAAGAGTTCAGACTTTGTTCTAGCTGCAGCGTGAAGTCACTGAAAGGTTTTAAGCAGAGGGGTGACCCGATGCAATTTCTATTTCAAGTATCACCTTTAATAATATGTCAATAGTGAATTAGTATGAGAAGACAAGAAGATGTTGACCTGGAATAAATGG
The DNA here is from genome assembly GCF_020826845.1 of Diceros bicornis minor. Taxonomy (NCBI): domain Eukaryota; kingdom Metazoa; phylum Chordata; class Mammalia; order Perissodactyla; family Rhinocerotidae; genus Diceros; species Diceros bicornis. The sequence goes on along the minus strand of NC_080742.1, from coordinate 84,522,853 downwards.
TAGCAGTGGAGTTGGAGAGAAGAGAGATTGAGACATATTTAAGAAATGGAATTAATAGAATTTTATGAAAGGCTAGATATAGAGGAGAAGATAAAGGAAAGAATCAAGTGTTACTCTTAGGATTCTTGTTGGAGTAACCAAGAGGATGACATGGCCATTTACTGAGATTAAGAAGATTTGCAGGAGGCATCAAGAATCCATTTTGAACTTGAAAATTTTGCCATATCTGTGAGACATTCAAGTAGAAATGTCCAGCAGGCAGCTGGGTCTACAAGTCTGGAGTTCAGATGAGAGATCTGGGCTAGAGGCATAAATTTGGTCTTTAGCATTACAATGGTATTTGAATCCATAGAAATGGATGAGATCCATCCAGGGAGAAAATTTGGAAAGAGAAAAGGGCACTTAAGAGCCCCCCTTAAAAAAAATCACTTAGAGGACTAGTTGTGGCTAGGAAGCAAACAAAGGAGTATAAGAAGGGGTGACTAGTGAAGGAGGATGAAAGCTAGGAAAATGCTCTTTCTTCTAGCTCTAAATGTTATGCTCTAGAAGCCCCGGATAGAAGTCCCATGTGCTTCAGGCACATCTTTTTGTCATTGCCCTCAGTGTTGATTTGACTTAAAACATGCCTTAAACCAGTGCTTTCCAACCTTTTACATGAAGACCTTACAGAAAATGATAACATGTTTTATGGCATAGCGGACAAAATGGAGGATATTTGGAGGCTGCTCATGGCCTGGGGCGGCCAGCTATGGAATCCCAAACCACAGCAATGTAATGCTGTTGACTTAGTCTGTGACTAGACAAATGGATCAGTTAGGGCTTTTTTGGCTAAAGACAGTAGAAAACAACTTGTGTTAACTTAAGCAAAAATGTGGAGAATTTATGTTAACAATACAAGAGTAACTCAAGGGACACAAGACTGGAATCCCCCAGGCTTGGAGAAGGATTGAAACTGAGAAATAGAAAGTCATCAAGCGACAGGGGTTGCTCTCTCTGCATCTCTCATTGCTGCTTCTCTCGGTAGCCTGCTTTGTTATTTTTCCTGGCATAGTAGCCCTCTCTGATACTCTATATGTATGGCATGCTGTCATCCCTCCCAAGTTTAGAGACTCCTTCTCTATGTCCCAATTGCAGATTCCTAGGGAAGGGATTCTGGCCCAACTTGAACCAGGGGTGCATGCCAGGTCTGATCAACTGAGGCCAGAGAATTGCATAAAGTGGCTGCCAGGGAGGCACTATGAGCTGGGCACACACTCCAAAAAGATATTGCCATGTTCAGCGTGAAGCTTTTAGTCATCTTGATTATATTAGTATATTCGTTTGATCTATTATATATCTAGATATTACTGACAACTCTTCCAGAAAAAGGAAACACCATATTAAATATATATGTATATTTTTAAGAGCCTACAAAAGTTTGTATTTGTTCATACCATCAGATACCACTTTCTTCTCCAGTATCAATATCACCATCAAAATTTCATTCTAAGCTTCTTTTACAAAGTATAAGAATCATTCTTTTTTTTATATATATATAATTTTATTTATTTATTTTTTCCCCCAAAGCCCCAGTAGATAGTTGTATGTCATAGCTGCACATCCTTCTAGTTGCTGTACGTGGGACGCGGCCTCAGCATGGCCGGAGAAGCAGTGCGTCGGTGCGCACCCGGGATCCGAACCCAGGCCACCAGCAGCAGAGCGTGCGCACTTAACCGCTAAGCCACAGGGCCGGCCCATAAGAATCATTCTGAGTCACTTTTGGATCATAAAGATATTCTAATTTTCATGACCCATACCCATTGTCTTGACAGATGTAGCAATTTTTGGATTGGTGATGTAATTTAAAAGCATATCAAAGGATCTGGAATCTTGTCTACATTTCTGCTTTGGTTATACTTATAGGATTTTTTAATTGAATTACATATCACTGGAATTTAAAACTGCTTTTCTTGAAAGTCTGCTAAAAACTCTTCTCTGATGTTCTGAGTTTCAGTGATAGACCTTCACAAAACTGGTTATACTCACCTTTCTCCTGGCTTTGAAAATCCTATGATGTATTCTTGAAAACTTGGCCTTCTCTGATGTCTTTAATTGCATCACCTGATGTGTGAGAAGCAGTCTTCCTCACATACAATAACTTTTTGTTTCAATACTGCACTATGATGTAAACTCGTTTAAAAATATTTTCATCGATTTTTTACAATTACTCTTCTAAATTGAATTTAAATGGTATGCACCTGTGGTACTAACTGAGCTGAGACAAACACCTACCTTCTGTGCCTGGCAAAGTTAGCACACGCATGTGGACAAGCAGTGGTAACTAGTCAGGATCTCTGGCTGGCACCTGGAGAGTCTCTTTGGAAAGATTTTAAGACACTTTCCAATTTCAAAAATGTCAAAATGTGGAGAATGTACATCTTGCTATCAAGTAAATACATAATATTCTTTTACTGAGACTTAATATATGATAGACCGTTTTTAGCTAAGTGCTTCAAGCAGTTTAATACATTTAATCCTTATAACAATCTGGGAAGCTACGGCTATTATGCCCATTTTATAAATGAGGAAATTGAGATTGTAAGTTAAATAATTTCCCCAAGACCATCGAGCTCGTAAATAATTGAGCCAGGATTTGAAGCCTCCCTATCTGACTCTAAATCTCATGTGTTTAATCAGTGTATCAAAATGCTTCCTAATCAGTTGTATGGTATTCAGCAAGAGTCATTAAGATAAGATTATTAATAAGATAAACTATATTATTAATTAATAATATGAATTAATGTCTTACTATTATTCAATTAAGCGAGCTATTGCTGTTTTTCCAAGAAACGTGGACAAGGCTAGGAAGTAGCTATTGGATATGTCAATATCATTTCTGGAACCAAACGAGATAAGTCACTACTCACATGCACTTGGTTCTCTCATCTGGAAATTCATGAAACCATTTCAAATGATAATAATGAGTGGAAAACAACTTGCAGTTAGGGTTTTATGAGGGGCTGAGCTCTTTCCCTCAGCTCCCCTAGTCCAGGTGGCCAAAGCAGAGAACTGCTGAGCAACGCCTGGGCCGTTCCGGGACAGCGCCATCCTCACTATCACCTTCACAGGAAAGGAGGCGGAGTGAATGAACATGAAGAGTGTCCTGTTAATGTTTGGCCCCTAATCCTTTTATGTTAGGATTCTGCCTCTGGGAATGGTACCAGGGAGTGGAGTGTGGGACTGCAAGATGTCACCTCAAAAGTGTTAGAGGACAACTCCAAGCACTGCAGCTTTTCTTAGGAACCTTAATATCCTCCGGGAGTCTATTTCCTTGATTGGGAAACAGTGATGCTCCCTCATCCTAACCTGTCAGCATTTGGTGAGGAGGGCCTTATTCTAGCTGCAGCCAACAGCAAACTTCTTGCCTGTTGAGTAAAAGTAAATAAATAAAGTTTACGATTAACATTATAATTACAGCATGAGGAACATTTGCAATCCGAATGTGGTAATTCACTCAGGGCACCAGAGGGCTCCTAGGATTTCCTTCCCCGATGCTAGGAAACCCACTCTGAAAAGCCTCATTGACTTTCCAAAGGCTGTGGTTGGGTGGGTTTTTTTTTAATAGATTATTTAATAAACTGAAGACAAAACCCATTATAATTGTTTAGAGAAGGAAATAGAAGACACACAAAACTTTACGTGTGGGTTTTAAATGTGTTTGGCTTGTTTCTCATTTCCTTCTGTTACTTTCAGGCTCAGAAATTGCTCTAATTCACCATCTTTACAGTTTCCTTCCTGTTGACCTTATTTCCATTTCCCTGCTGCTAGTCATGCACATCTGTGTGACCTTCAGGTTAAAATCGGCCACCTTCTGGTTGATTTATCCTTTTCTTTCATTCTTTCATTTATTTTTTTCATTCATTTGTGCTACAGACATTTATTGAGTCCCTACCATGTCTCAGGTCCTGCTAAGCATGTTTATCCGTATTATTAATTCACTTGGAACACTGAAATCAGTTCAAACAGACTCTAGCTTCATTTAATAACAAACAGAAAATTCAGTTCTGCTCTTCCCCAGATTCACAACTGGTTTCTGAGTTCCCGTGGGGGCACCTTTGGAATAGAGTCTAGATCTGCCCCTCGTGTCATCATCGCTGCTGTTCAAGGGGAACCTCAGCAGTTGGAGGATTGCAGATTTGGGCATTGGTCAAATCTGCTCCAAATTCTCCATCACTTACCAGGTGTGAGACCAGAAATGAGTTTGATAAGTTCTCTAAGTCTCAGTTTCCTCATTTACTAAACAGAACAGTCACATCTATCTCCAGGGTAGTTCGAAGGATCAAACGTGTTCTTATAGGTAAAGTAACGCAAAAGAGGCAGTCAGTAAATGTGACTTCTACGATGCCATACCCCTTCTTATTTAAATTCTGTTACATATTCATTCTTTGTCTATTTCACGGGTACCTATTCTGTGCCAGGCTCTGTGTCAGGCTCTGAGGACACAGTGGGAAGCAAAACTGACAGGGAGCACATCCCATTGAGCTTATTGTCTGGTAAAAAAGATAAACTCTGAACAAACAAATGTATAAAGAGAGTTAGACATTTTTCTTCTTCTGAAACAGGGCAGAAAAGAATGACAGCTCCAGAAGTTCTAAACAGGAAGGGCTTTCAGGCGATAGGGATGGAATGGAGACTTGCCTTAAGGCTTTACTTGCAGGGCAAGCTAGCTTTTCACTAAAAATCTATGTACATGGGGTTGGGGGGTGGGAATGCTGATGGAAGTTATGCCCCTCGCCCACCTGCAGCAGCCAACTCTCCTGGCAGAGAATACCTCCTTCTGTTTAGACCTGAATGGTCTCTGTTCCCATAGGCCTGCTCCCATGCCCTGCTGTGTTGCAGGCTACCCTCACTTATGAATCCAGTCTAAAGAAGACTCCCCCACTTCCCACATCCTTGTCTAGAGTCCCCAGCTCTCCTTCCAAACTGGCTCCCAGGAGGGCAACTAATTTCTCTGCTGATTAAGCTTTTCTGCCCTGGCTCTGGACGATGAGACCTCCTAAGCCAGCTTCCTTCAACTAGCTTAGTTGCTGGATTCTTTCCCTTCCACTCACATTTCCATTGCTTATTAGCCACCCATTTCTTCATTTATTATCGGTGACAAAACCTCTTTATTTTATATTTTCTTCGTGTTGAATTTTTCAATTTGGAAGTAGAATAAATTTATGGGTATATAACACCTGTTTAGTGTTTTTTAGGCCATATTTCACATACATTATCTCATTTAACCTTACAACCCAGAGATGTAGGTAGTATTACTCCTCCTATTTTGAAGATTAACAAATCAAATCTTGGAAAGATTAATATGTAGAAAGGGTCTTCAACTCCATATTCTCTCCCATTACCCCAGTATTGAAGAATTACTACGAATATTCTGCAAACAAATTCACAAATGTAATAGGGTATAAAAACAGTACGTGTAATTGCTTACATACGTTCACTGAAATTGCCTGTATGTTTCATTTGTTAGACATTCAGTCCTAAGCACTTCAGCATCTTCTATTCTATAGGGAGCAGTAGAGTCTAAATTTTGAAAAGCCATATCTCAACTAATTCATCCCTATCAATGGGCTATTTAGTAGCACATTTTCTCAAGCATGAGTAGGCCAGAGGACTTTATAAAAGTAATAGAGTACAACTATTACCATATACATCAATTCGTTGTGTCTGGTTGTGTTTATTTACTGACAAAGTAAATAAACTTTTTTCCCCCAGTGTCAGCATTATATTTTTAATAGAGCTTTAGAAGAGAATTGTATTCTCCTCTGACTCGTACATCACTAAGAAAATTACTAGCAGAGATCCAATTCTCAATTACAAGCACAAAATAGTCCTACATTTTAGCATATATCAAGCCCTTCTATTTCAACAACTATCCTCCAACATTGATGTATTTCATCAGGACAGGCCAAGTCATTAGCAGGCCTTGCAAGTTCCCCCAACATCATTATTATTAGGTTATATTTTTCTTTTAGCACTCCAACTTTTGCTTTCACATCATAAAATCAATATTGGCCAGTTTTAAAGCAGATTTTAAGGCTTTTATAACTTTGAAATTGACCCTTCACTATCAAAGTGGGAAAACTTTAACAAATTTGGCCAAGAAAATTCCCCTAATTTCATCAGTCAGGTTTCCTGGGGGAACCAGCCTACTGCTTTATTCTCTCCCATTCTATTAAATGTCCAACAACATAGCATATCCTAAACACCACAGCATAAAGACCTGTCTTAGGCTGTTCAGGCTGCTGTAGCAAAATACCATAGATTGGGTGACTGGAACAACAGAAACTGGGAAGTTCAAGATCAGGTGCCAGCATGGTCAGGTTCTGGTGAAAGCTCTCTTCTTGGCTTACAGATGGTCGCCTTCTTGATCTGTCCTCATATGGCAGAGAGGGAGCATGCAACCTCTTTGGTCTCTTCTTATAAAGGCACTAACTTCACCCTCATGACCTGATCTAAACTTACTTACTTCCTAAAGTCTCCACCTCCAAATACCATCAAATTGGGGGTTACGGCTCTAACATATGAATTTGGGGGGACATAAACCTTCAGTCCATAACAATGCCCTCATCATCTATGCTACGATCTGTCTAAAAGGCTTTAAATTGCTGGTAATATCACTGGCTTGTGTACAGCTCTGACCATATCTAAGTATCACTTGCTAATCATGATAGAAACAAAAAGCCAAGGTACCATTAGGGAGGGAGAGTAGATGAAGGGAATAAGTTAGATAATAAAAAGAATAGACGATTATGAGTCCAGGGACCTGGGATCTTGTACAAACTCTGCCACTAATTCTGTGGTCTGAAACTGCATCATTTCCTTGGGCTGAATCTTGCTTACCAGAAAAACGAGTGAGGCAGGATGATCTCTAAAGTGTTACCAGCTTTGATAAATAAAGATTTTATGATTTTATGAAGAAAATGTATCCTGGGATCAGTAAGAAAACACACCATAAACATCATTGAGAAAAACTTTACAAAGAATAAACATGAACAAAGCAGATAACTGAAATAGTCATCTTGCTAGCTTATCTCTTTATTTCTAAAGGGAATGAACCTAAGTGAGATCAACAAAACTTTCCTATTTAGACTAGGTTAACTCTTTAACCTATAAAATATGAATTTATAGTTAATATTACAAAAATTCTTGCCATTTGTTGGGTGGCTGCTCTGTGCTAGGGATTTTACATACTTAGCTCACGTAATCCTTAACCCTGCCACGTAGACCTTCTTATTTATTTCTTCTGTGCGCTCCAACCATACTAGTCTTCTAACTGTCCCTCAGATACACCAAGCTCACTCCCACATCTCCTGGCTCATGATACGTCTGGCTTCTTCTCATCGTTTGCATCTCAGCTCAAATAACACATATCTTCTGAGAGTTTTTTCCTGGTCACCCTGGCTAAAGTACCAACTCTGCCTTTAATCCCAGTCACTTTCTATACCATTGCCCTGTATTCTTCATACCGCTCACCACTATGTGAAATTACTTTGTTTACATGTGTATTTCTCTCTCTCCCTTCCCCACCCCACTACAAGATGAGATCCATGAAGGCAGGTACTACAGCTAGAACTCCAGCACTTAGAACGGTTCCAGTGTAGTTAATATCTGTCGCCTGAATGAATGTCATCCCACTTTACAGATACAGAAACTGAGGCCCAGAGAGATTTGATGACTTTCCCAAGGCCACATACTAAACTGGAAGAGCTAGGATTCAAATCCAAGGTTGCCTAGCCCCAACATCCATGTTCTTTCCACTGTTTCCCAAATTCACAGGGATCTAAATCCTCTCTACAAGAGTTGCTTTTAGTTTATGTTTTTGTTTTTATGATAATCTAAAAGTAAGAATGCTCAGAATGATTATAAATGAATACTGCTCCACAATTTTAGGGCCTGCGTTTGCATTTGGACTTGCCATTAGGTTAACACTGTCTAAGCAAACACATAAACGAGTCTTTTCCCCAAGTGAAGACTAAATGAAGTCGTGACATACTATAGGAAATAAAAGTTTTACAATGGTTCAAATGGAACAAAATGGTGGGAGAATTGAATCATTATCACCTGGCTTATGTTGATTGAAACATACCAAATGAAAATGAATCTGCATCATAGCATCTAGCACTATGACACAACAAGCAGAATTATCTGAAAATGGTCCTAAGAATTCACTCTGGGTCACCTGAATTACAAGCCAGTTGGAACTGCACAAAACAGAGTTTGGTAGCTACCCTTCCCCAACAGGAAAGTCTGTGCCCAGACCCAACTCCACATGGACTCCCAACGTCCCCAGTTAGCTGGGTTTCCCAGACAACTCTTTTAACACTGGAATCCAAAACCACATATTCCAAGAGTTTGAGTAGTCTATTTGTCTCACTTCTGACGTGGCCACTTTGTTGTGTTTATACAATAAAATGTAAAGTAACAGGGGGCAGGGAACCTTCACTCAAACGTACATCCACAGCATGTTCTGTAAAGCTTCCTAGCTCCAACCAATCTCCCTCCATGGACAACCAGATGTCTTTCTTCTTGCTGACTCTTGCTTCGCAAGTTTCCTGCAATAAAGCCTATTCGCTATTCATTCTGGCTGGCACTGTGAAATTATTTTCGAACAATAGCAAGACAGATAGTGAACGAAAGGACTCATCTTGAATAACAGGTGGTAGCCACAAAGAGATTTACCCTGCACAAGTATCATATTCACGTGATGAAAGGTGATTGAGTTTTTAACAAACCAGCATTAAATAAATGTTGTAGATTTGGGTTCTATTGGTTTTATAGATTGCATAGAATTAGTTTGTGAATTTGATTTGGACTGTAGTTATATAAGAGCTATAAGCGTAAGTATTTGTATCTAGTTCTATATTTATTCATATTTGGTAAATATTTTAACAAAATAATTTAAATCAACACTTGGGGTTGAAAGACATTGTTATATTTGTGAGTTCTGGGCTCAGCTCAAGCCCAGGTCAGTAACTCCAAGACTTTGACAAGCACGTTTTTCTTTCGTTCCCATGGGAAGAACCACCTAAGAAGGTGCATCTGGGTAAAAATAAGTTTCTGTTGTACTACAGTGGGCTATGACCTAAGTAGCATTCTGAACATTTGGGTATGAGGAAGCCTGAATAAGGAGGATGTTACTCACCCCCCAATATTAGAAAATGTACTTTGGGCTGACTTTCCCTCTGCAGTCATGAGTTGCACTAAGTCACACCTGCTCACTTGGTTCTCCTAGAGATTGATGGGAGAACCATCAATCTTTAGCCCTAAAAATTTATTCTTAGCCCTAAACTACTTAGGCAAATTCTGACCTTACCAAAATTAAAGACTCACCTGGCATGAGGGAAGGGACGAGACATGCTATGATACTACATCCTTACTGGAGGACTGAAAATATTCCCTTGAGTTTCCTTGGAATCAAGGAATCAAGCAGTCCCGGTCTCACTCTGACACCAGCGCCTACTTCACCTAAGAAACTTAGAACAGTGAGAGTTACGTCAGACACCAGAACCAAACCAAGTGGTATAAAGGTGAAGGATGAAGTCTCTGGACACATTCAGTTTTCTCTCCTTCTTCAGTGGCGTTCGTTTGTCAAATCTGTAATCCTTGTCCCACTTCCACTCTCCCTCTGCCTTTACGGAGCTTTTGACCAGCATGTGATCACTTGGCAATTCAGCCTTAATCACTGCATCTTGAGTCAAGTTAAATTGGGTTCTTCTCTTATTTGTTTTTCCATAAACATTTGAGCTTTTAAGTTTTCCAACAAGCATGATTTATAAATTCATTTGCTATTGAGGTTCTCCAGATAATTTTTACTCTATAGTTTAATGAACTGGTTTATAGCAATATTCTGAAGATATCAAATCTCATTATTGATCCTCTCTTGGCATGCTGTGTTCACCCTGCCTCCTACCTATGTATTCATCCTTCCAGAGAATTAACTTATTAAGTCAAAGTTCCAGGAGAGGACAATTGGTTTTGTATAGAGAAGAAGCACTCAACTATCATATTAATATATAACATTATCAAAATGTATAATATGTCAAATGCTTTTTTTTTTTTTTCGTGAGCAAGATTGGCCCTGAGGTAGCACCTGTTGCTAATCTTCCTCTTTTTGCTTGAGGAAAAGTGGCCCTGAGCTAACATCTTGTGCCCATCTTCCTCTATTTTGTATGAGGGACACCACCACAGCACAGCTTGGTTAAGTGGTTTGGTCCACGCCCAAGATCCAAACCTGTAAACCCCAGGCCACCAAAGCAGAGTGCACCGAACTTAACCACTGAGCCACCAGGCCAGCCCTGTCAAATGCTATTTGAATATGCTGATTAATGTTTATTAAATTATCCAATTATTATCAAATACGTTAATGTTTACATGTATTTTAAACCAAACATCTGTTTTGCACTCTTCGAGGAAAGGCTTTGTATGGTTGATTTCCTGTTTTGTATTGAGTTAGACTAAACAGACCAGTAGAAAGCTCATAGGAACTGTTCAGACACCTGAGGTAAGAGCTAAAAAATAGAACTATACTTTTTAGTGTTTATTAAAAAACACTTCCTATAAGGTTTTTGAAGGGAATCACTTGAAGAGCTGCATGAGTTTAGCTGTTCTAGAAATGACGTTTCATTAAAGAGAGAGAAAAAAACAAGATGTTACCAAAGAAATGGAATTTAAAAGGAACTTTGAATTAAAATTAAAATGTAATTTAATGTCACGGTTCATGGGATTCTTAAGACTTCTGCTCAAGTTCTAGTCATGACTAAAAATATGATAAGAGCATTCTGATGACCATACACCATATCCCTCAGCAACCCATCACAAGCTTCCCTCCCTGCTGCTCATACCCTTCATTTGAAGAGGCTCATGAGAGAAGACTCTGTCTTCACACCTTCTTTATGAGTTTGGGCATGTCAAGGAACATCCAAGTGTGTTTCCGAGGATTTTATTTCTGTGTGCCTAATGAACTTCATGAAAGAAATTAAGATGTAACGTTACAGTTAGGAAGGTAAAAAGACAAGTGTCCTAGTACCAGTCAGAAAAAAAAATACAACTCACCCACCAGAGATAATTTAAGTACTTAAATTTATATATATATCTCTCAACTGCTCTGGTGGTCTATTGGTTAAGATTCGGCACTTTCACAGCCCAGGTTCCTTTCCCAGTCAGGGAACCACACCACCCGTCTGTGGTTTGTCATACTGTGGTGGCTTCATGTTGCTGGGATGCTGAAAGTTTGTCACTGGTATTTCAAATACCAGCAGGTCACCCATGGTGGACAAGTTTCAGTGGAGCTTCCAGACTAAGACAGACTAGGAAGAAGGAACTGGCCAATCACTTCCAAAAAAAATTGGCCATGAAAGCCCAGTGAATAGCAGCATATCATTGTCTGATGTAGAGCCAGAAGGTGGGAGGATGGTGCAAAAAGACCAGATAGGTTTCCACTCTGCTCTCCACGGGGTCACTAGGAGTCAGAATCTACTCCATGGCACTAACAATGTATATATGTGTGTGTGCATGTATACATATGTTTGTATGGATATATATATGGATATGGATATATATACCATAATACATATATCTATATACATGCTTATCGGTGAGTATACCATATACCCATAATATACACATGGAGAGAGAAAATGCATGCTTTCTTCAGGAAGATCCTGCTCGTTTCTAGTTTAATCTTTCTGAGCATAATCATTTAAATACATATTGTATATTTTAAATATTTTCTATGTATCTACCAATATCAATAGCAATATTTATAGACATAGATATGTTAACAGTAGCAACAGAAAGATTTTTTTTAAATACCTAGGAATAAATTTAACTAGACATGAGCAGAATCTTTCTGAAGAAAAGCTATATCTCTACTGAGGTCCATAAAAGAAGACTTAAAAAATCACATACCCTGTTCTTGGATAACAATCTTAAACTTGTAAAGATGTCAAATCTATTTAGATTAATCTATAAATTTAGTAAGATCCAAATGAAAATACTGGAAAGGCTTTTAACCTTGTGAAATTGCAATTTTTTTCTTTTGTGTAATTTCATTGGCTAATTCTTTCAGAACAAAACTAAATAATAATGGTGAGTTTTCATCATTGTCTCATTTTCTACTTTTACTCCAAATACTTTTCACCATTAGGAGTTATGCCAGCATTGGCTGATACCAGACACACATACTGTAATTTTTCAGTTACATGAAATAAACTCAACACTTGTATATGCTCATTTTTCTGAGCTTCTTAAAAGCAGTCAACATAGCTTATCTCTCTCTCTGCACTTTTTTCTTGTGGCTTCTAATGCCACCATACACTCCTGCCTCTCCTTCACTGTAGTCTTTTGCTGTATATACCTCTTTGATCAGACTTCTAAAAGTTGGAGATGTCTCAGAGATTCTCTTTATCTAAACTCTTGTCCAGGTAATCTCATCCAGTCCATCTATATAATCCTAAATTAAAAGAGCCCACCTCGACCTTTCTCCTAAGCTCCTTCCTCGTATCCTACTCCCCTATTGACATCTCCACTTGCATGTCAAATAGGCGTCTCAAAACTACCACGCCCAAAATAGAACTTGTTATTCTCTCTGCCCCCCAAACCATTACTCATTTCACACTCTTTGTCACAATAAATACCACCACCAAACACGCAGTTGCTTAAGTCAAAAGCTGAATTATTCTTGATCCTTCCCCTTCCCTCATTCCCCATATCCAATTTATTGTCCAGTCCTTTTGGTTGTACCCCCAAAATATTTTTGAAATTCATTTCTTTCTGTCTCTACTACCACCAGTGTAGCGCAAGCCACCATCATTTCTAGCCTGGAACCACTGTAGCAGCCTCCTAACAGGTCTCTCTGCTTCCACTCTGGTTGTATCCCCCACCCCACAGCCCATTCTCCGCACAGCAGCCAGAAGGATTATTTTAAAGCGTAAATCACGTCACGTCTCTCCTCTGCTTAAAGTCCTCCAAAGGCTTCCCTTTGAAAGAAACATAAAGTCTAAACTCTTCTCTTCACCACAGCCAACCAACCTCTCCCGCCCTGGTAGGACTCCTACTTACTCCTCCAACCTCAACTCATCCCACACTGTCTTCCATCGCAGGTTTCCGGTCCTTTGGCCCTTTGCACTTGTGGCTCCCTGTGACTAGGATATCCTCCCTGCCTCCCTCCATTCCCCATCCTTACATGGAAAACATTGCCATAAAAAGTCAAAAGACAAAATGAAAAAAACCATTTGAAGCACACAAGGCGGGGGCCGGCTTAGTGCTGCAAGCGGTTAAGTGCACGCGCTCTGCTGCAGTGGCCTGGGGTTCGCAGTTTCGAATCCCGGGCGCACACCGAAGCACTGCTTGTCAAGCCATGCTGTGGCGGCATCCCATATAAAGTGGAGGAAGATGGGCATGGATGTTAGCCCAGGGCCAAGCTTCCTCAGCTAAAAAGAGAAGGATTGGCAGATGTTAGCTCAGGGCCAATCTTCCTCACAAAAAAAAAAAAAAAAGAAACACAAAGGTCTCATTACCTTAATGTATAAAAAGGTCTTTAAAAATATTTTCATGCAGTAAATTTTTTAAAAAATACAAGACAATTATCTTGCTGTGGAAAACTGAAAATTATTTTTAAAAAATAATTACTCACCTCTAGTTTCTGTAGAATTCCCGAAGGAATAGGTGTGTGTGTGTTTGGTGGGGGAGGGTAATGAGTTAGAATAGCCAAGAAAATTTTGAAACTAGACTAACTGAAAGAGAACAGCTCTATCAGATGTTGAAACATATTAAAGAGCTACAATAACTAAAAATATTAAAGAAGTATAAATTTAGAAAACTAAGGGGCAAATATTTGCAAATGATATGACTGTATACTGAGAGAGCCCCAAAGAATGAGCTAAAAAGCTTTTTAGGATGTATGTGGAGCAACAGGGACTCTCATTGCTGGTGGGGATGCAAAACGGTACAACCACTTTGGAAGACAGTTTGGTGGTTTCTTACAAAACTAAAGATACTCTTACCCAGCAATCGCATTCCTTGGTATTTATCTAAAGGAGTTAAAAACTTATGTCCACACAAAAATCTGCACACGGATGTTTATAGCAGCTTTATTCATAATTGCCAAAACTTGGAAGCAACCAAGATGTCCCTCAGTAGGTGAATGGATAAATAAACTATGGTACATCCAGACGATGGAGTATTATTCAGCACCAAAAAGAAATGAGCTATCAAGCCATGATAAGACATGCAAGAACCTTAAATGCATATTACTAAGTGAAAGAAGCCAGTCTTCAAAGGCTACGTACTATATGATTCCAACCTATATGACATTCTGGAAAAGGCAAACTATGGAGAGAATAAAAATTCACTGGTTGCCAGGAGTTAGGGAAGAGGAAGGGATGAATAGATGGAGCACAGAGGAATTTTAGGGCAGTAAAACTTTTTACATTTGTCAAAATTCATAGAATGTTCCACACCAAGAGTTAACCCTAATGTAAACTATGGACATTGGATGATGATTTGACAATGATTTGACAATGTGGGTTCATCACTTGTAACAAATGTACCACTCTGATGGGGATGTTGATAGTGGGGGAGTCTATGCATGTGTGTGGGCAAAGGGGATATATGTGAAATCTGTACCTTTCACTCAATTTTTCTATGAACGTAAAACTGCTCTAAAAGATAGTCTATTTTTTTAAAAAATGAGTTTAGCAAAATTGCAACAAATACAGGAAATAATGAAATATATAGGAATCTGTATTTTTTAAACTGATTCTAAGTAGTAACATATAAGAACTACATATGTAACATATGTAGAAATGTAATATTAAATAAATGAAGAGACATACCTAGATTTTTGGTGGGAAGACAACATGGTAGAAATATAAATTCTTCCAAATTCGTCCTCTAAATTCTAAGTAATGTGATTCAAAAGGAACTTGATAAAATTATTTCAAGGTTAATCTGGAAGAATAACCATGTGAAAAAAGCCGGGAAATTTCCTAAAAAGGAAGGTAATGAGGAGAATTCTAATTTACCAGATAATAAAATGCATCACAAAATATTGGAAAAAAGAGGTCAATGGAGGGAAAGCAGAGTTCAAAATATACAAAGGAATTCATTGTATGATTAAAAGGCATTTCAAATCCCTTGGTAAAAGAAGAACCAGAATATTGAGTCAACTGACTAATCATTTAAAAATAAATAGATAAACACACACACACATACAAATATAAGTAAAACTGGGGAAATGTGATTAAGGTTCATGGATTGTATCAATGTCAACATCCTAGTTGTGATATTATAGGCTTTCAAAATGTTGCCTTTGGGGGAAACTGGGTAAAGTGTGCAAGGAATCTCTCTGTATTATTTATTACAACTGTATGTGAACCTACAATTATTTCTATAAAAATTTCAATGAGAGAGAAAGAGGGTTCCAAGATTATCTAATTGATTACACCAAAACATTTCAGATGGTTACTGTATTTAAATTTATTACAAAGAAAGAAATGGGAGAGGGAGAGAGGGATCCTATTAACTTTCAATTTCCATATCAATAATTTTCTCTTGATTCTGGTGAATTTTATACAATTTTTTCAATGTAAAGAAATTACATTTTAAAGGAGTCCTCTGTTTTACCCAATCTGTTGCCACTTATTGATTTATAGCTTGTACTGTATTTAAACAATTCTTGTCCTTTGCACTAAATCTAAACTCCCTTCTACCATATGTATTCAACACTCCCCCACTCTACCAAATGCACAAAAAATTATATTGAAATGATCGTATATTTAGTGAAACAAGCAAACCAAAGAAAAACCAAATGTTGAATAAGAGGGTAATTATGCTGTACAAACCAACATTCCTGCTAAATTCTGTGCATGTGCAGCTGTGCTTGGAGGAATATTTTTGCATGTGGCTTCTGATGATTGGCATACAACTGAAGAGAGTTAACCATGAAGCACTTAGAAGTTTGTGTGGGGGTTCCTTTGCCTCCCTTTTCTTGTTCCTTTCCTTACTCTCTCTGCCTCACAGCCTCCAATGTCTCCTGTCCTGCTCTGGAGTAGTCCTCCATCCCCCTCCCACAGTAACACCGGATGTCACTTGGCTGCGTTCTCTTATGCCTATCCGGTGTACATTAGTAGAAATGAGCCAAGGCACATTGCAAGCATTTGTAATTTTTTTTAATTTTTTGTTTATTGCAGTAACATTGGTTTATAACATTGTATAAATTTCAGGTGTACATCATTATACTTCTATTTCTGCATAGATTACATCATGTTCACCACCCAAATACTACTTACAACCCATTACCACACACATGTGCTGAATTATCCCTTTCGCCCTCCTCCCTCCCCCCTTCCCCTCTGGTAACCACCAATCCAATCTCTGTCTCTAGCATTTGTAATTTAAACTTTTATAAACATTAAGAAGAGAAAGGCTTTGCTTCCTATTAAAGGTTTTGGAAAGCTTAGGAAAAGGTTCCGTAGTCACACTAGGTTATTTCCTTTAGGCGAAACACATATATTCTTTAAGGATACATGCATATCCAAGTATACATAGTAAACACCCTACCGTGACTGCTTATGGTGGCGGAAGAGGTAAGTACAGAAAAATGGGATTGGCTACTCTGTTAGTTTCCTATTGCTGCTGTAACAAATTACCACAAATTTAGTAGCTTAAAAATAACACATTTATTTTCTTATAGTTCTGGAGGTCAGAAGGCCAAAATGAGTCTCTGTTGGCTAAAATCCAGGTGTCAACAGGGCTGTCTTCTTTCTGGAGGTTCTGGGGGTATCCGTTCTTTGTCTTTTCCTGCTTCTAAAGGCTGCCAGTGTTCCTCAGCCCATGTTCTCCTTCCACCTCCAAAGCCAGCAATCTCATAACTCTAACCTCTGCTTCTGTCATCACAGGTCCTCTGATTCTGACTCTCCTCCACCCTTCTTTTATGTATAAGGACACTTGTGATTACACTTGGGTCTACCCAGATAATCCAGAATAATCTCCCCATCTCAAGATCCTTAATTTAATCATGTCTGCAAAATCCCTTCTGCCATGTAAGGTAACATATTCTCTGGTCCCCAGGATTAGGTCATGGACATCTTTTGGCGGGAGGATGCAATTAATTTGCCCACCACAGTGATAAAAGGGAAAAGAATAAAATAGAGCAAGACAAAGATAAGTTAACAACTAGAGATAATAGTGTGCTTATTAACTCAACTCTATGCACCTGAAATTAGAAAGTCCTTGTTTCACCAGAGTACAGACCAGCGACTCTCAGCCTTAGCTACGCGTTACTGTCACCTAAGACTGTAAAACCTCCCAGTACCCAGCCCACACCCCAGACCAATTAAATCAGAATCTCTCAAGGTGGGAAACATCAGGATTTTTTAATGTTACTCAGATGATTCCCACATGCAGCCAAGTTTGAAAACCCGTGGTGTAAGAACCTAGTGATTAGTGAAGGCCTCTTTCAGTGGGTTTTCGTTAAAGAGGAAGTGTTCCTAATGGGTGAAGAGACTTGGGGCTCTCCTTATTGGCTGCCCTCTACTTCCAGATACTTTTCAACCCTGTACTGTTTCCTCCATTCCCTGATGAAAGGCACCTCCTCCTACTGCCTCTACCCAAGTTCTTCTGTCTCCTCATTCAGAGCCGAGTCTCCAAGCTACCAGGATCCAGTACTATCTCACCGACCTGTCACTCGACCTCATGATAGAAGCTGCTGCCTAAATCTCTTCTCCCCCATCCTAGCCTCCTCCCAGAGTGTGGTGACTGCTTTTGCCTTCTGGAAAGGTCATTCCCACCTCCTCAGCCCAGTCTCTTTCAGCCCTCCAGCATCCAGGGTACCCAGAGCAGAGCAGCAGAAGGAACACTCGGATGACAATTACAGACCCCTGGGTGAAAGCGAGGACATGGAACAAAACACAGGAAGAAGACAGGTGCACAAGGAACTGTAAGAATTGAGAGGTTAGCTCCAGACTGAGATTGTGTGTGTGTGTGTGTGTTAACTGCATGTGTAAAAAGTGTTAGTGGTTTTCATTTTGAATAACTAATGGAAAGAAACACTATAACATTTTGTCTTGATTCCGTAAAAAGTAATACCAAGTAATTTTCATGAATTGCTTATTATTTGCATAATTATTATGCAGCATGAAGATTTTATATATATCATTTTCTGCTGCATAAATATATATGTGTATATAGCAGATTAATTTATAAATTTCATTTGACAATGATGCTTACTGCTGCTTGTATTACTCATATTACAGGTTATAGGTTTGTAACAGCATATCAGAAATTTTGGTATATGAGGTTCAGTTTTGAAGTCCATTATTTGAACTATAACATATCCAACTAGTGCAAACTCAGTCCTGTTCTATCCAGTGACTCTTCACAGAGCTTTTTACAATATTGTGTCTAATAAAGTGCCCCCTGCTCTTTGTGACATGGTCTAGAAACAGGAGTGATTAACTGAAATATTTTCAGTACACTGTGCATAGCTATAGATAGTGTATATAATATCCATTCTTCCAGCAGGGGGCTCTCGCATCATTAGAAGTATAGCTGGGATCATTTATAAAAAATGATCGACTCAGGTGTTCGTTCATTCATTTACTCATTCACCAAAATATCATTGAGTTCCTACTAACTGCCAAATTCTGTTACTTTCCAGGGAAACAGTAGGGAGGCCTTTGTTCTCATGGAACTTAGAATCTGATATCTAATTTTTAGCCACCTGTACTAGAAATAATCACTGTTTCCTAAGTAAAAGCTGTCAGTACTAGCACATTCATTTGGAGAGGGGGTGATCCTGTCTGATGAGAAAGTAAGTACTTTAGAAACGACTTGAGTACACATTAAATTTGCTTTTGTTCTCCACCATGCTCTGAGAGATGTATTCCCTCCTGCAACTAGAAGAGAAATTGCCTCTGTTCTTTTGATAGCCTCTCCTGAGATCCAGCCAATGATGGGTTCTGATAGGAAATGACTACTCTAGAGGTAGAAGCTTGCTCTGCCAAAAATTTCAAATTTCTAGTCTTAGAATCTATTATTCTAAGAGCAATGAGGGAAATAGAAACAATATTCAAGATGCAGAGACCATGCACATCATCTAGTACAATGGCAGTTGAATGGTTCTGTATAAGGACCGATTCAAGAAAAATCAAGATTTCTCAGATTACATTTTTATTTTCCTTCCAAATGAAAATGACGTCATTGCATCTTATGGGAGAAAACCATTCTTATAACTTGGATTATCCACTTTAATGAATTTGTTAAATGTGAATGAGAAGATTGGTACCGTTTTATGAACCGCTAACACGTTCTTCGAGAGGTAACACGTGGTGGCAGCTTCTAATCTTTCTTCTTAACATTTCAGGTTGGATGCGGCCCAAAGGCCAAGGGATGTACATTATTGATCTAGTGTCCAGCCATCTCATTTTATAGATTAGACATCTAGAGCCCAGAGAGGAGGCGAGACCTGTCACACACTGAGTTCTCAGGGTATCTGTTCTTCAGGATTAGTTCTTAAAGACTGTGAAATCATAGCATCTTAGAGTTAAAATGAATCTTAGGAAGTCAACCAATCTAACCTTCTGCCCAACGTGAAAGCCACTGCGGTAGAACCCTTGAAAAGATGTCATCCAAGCAGTGAAAGATGGCTAACTGCCTTCCATCCCTCAAAGAAGCCCCCGCCATCCCTGAACAATGTCCATTGTATAACAGTCTTACATCAGACCCAAAGATAACTCCTCGTTGTTTCGAGTTCTGTTGACTGCATCTATAGGAAGAGTTGCGCTGCCATTATTTAAGACCAATGACTCCAGTTCTCTTTTCCAAGCTAAACATCCTCAGTTTTCCAGCCATTTTCCAAATGCTGTAGTTTCTCCTGACATCCTCAAATCCCATCCAGATCCTAAAATGTGACGCCAAATGTTATTACAGATGAGTCTGACAAGCAGTGAGTACAGTGGTAAATACAAAGATACAAAGTATGTCCATTTCCCAGAAAATATATTTTACCTATTGATGAGAGAATAAAGAGTACTCACTCTGAGCAACTAAAAGAAAAACTGCCTTTCATACCATTTCAATCTGTGGAAGGTTTCTTCAGTCTAGCCTCTTTTCCAGTATAAAAAATGAGTTTATTTGGAAAAGAAAAATCAAGACATTTCATTCATATGATAGAAACATAAATCAACCCAGAAATTCCAAACACCACCCTCCTACCCCGAAGTCCCAGGGCCTGGGCTCAGGATTTACTGGGTCCAAATGGATCAATGAATGCCTAGAGGATCAGTGCTTTCTTGGAGATACTACAGTATCATGAAGCACATATGCTCCAGTATCTAGAGGCATAACTATAAGGGCTCTTTGGGTTCAAATGATAAGCACGCCGAGAGACCCACCAAGGACGCAATAATGCAAATTACTTCTATTAATAAATATGTGGATGTGTTTATGCAAATCAATGAGTAAAAAATGCCCATTTCAACAATTTCCAAATGACATCTAGTTCCTCAAACTAGTTTTAGCTAATTAACCATGTTAAAAAGTAATCCACTGTCCTCAATCCTGCTGAAACTCTTTACGATACTTTGAGTAGCTCAGGAGTCGCTTAAAATAGTCCCACATTGAGGCTGGAAAATCAATATTGCCAGATACTCAGAATTGGACGCTAGCCCCCAACAACCTACATGGATTGTCTTCTTCATCTTTTCAGCCAGAAACCAGCCACAGGCTCAGCTTATTGTCAAAGTGTTGGTGCGAGTTTCAGGGGCTTATAGTGACCATATTCACTGGGTCAGAAATATGTTGATTTATGGGAACAATGAGACAAAATACTTGAATTAGTATCCTCAGAAAATTCAGAAGTCACATTACTATTATTTGTCCCCGTTTGGACTTGGGCCATGATCAATTTACTGAGATAGTACCTCAATGCATAAACTATTAAAATATTGCACTCACACTCAATTTACTTTCTCTGGAGGCATTTTAGCCCCCATATATGGGACATCAAGATAATAGCTAACAATGTACCTAAGGCAGTTTGTTGGGTACCTTACATAAACTATTTCATTTTGCCTTCATAACAAATCTTTTCATATAGGTACTTTATTTGTCCACATTCTGCAGATGAGGAAACTGAGTTTTAGAGAAGTGACTTCACTTATCCAAGGTCGCTTAGTAGGAGGTGACAGAACTGGGATTTGATCCCAGGGCTGCATCCAGAGTTCATGCAAAGTACCACACTTCATAGAGTATGCTTCTCACTAAGGAAGAGGGGACCCGGGTTATGGCTCTGTGTCCTGCACCTGGAAAGAGCAGACAGTACCTGGGCTGGGGAGGACTCATTTCTACTTTTGACAATTTCCTTAAACACCAAACTAAATATCTATACCCCCTTCCTAAATGCTTATTTTTTAAAATCCTATAATCACCTTAAACCCAACATTGAGATCCAAATTCATTAGCTTTTCTTCAAATCCACTAGCTTTTTTTTTCCCATTAGCTCTTCTACATGAAGGCAGCTTCATGTAATGAAAATTGGACAGAGTTGGAAGTCAAAAAACTGGGTTCTAACTCCACCCTCATCTACTAATGTAGGTAAGTTATTCCCTGAAATCTATTCCCTCAAGCCTCAAATGAAAATAATAATGTCAACTTCCTAGAGTTGTTACAAGCATTAAATAAGAAAAATATATGTGAAAAATATTTCTCAAAGTCCTATATGAACATTATAATAATTATTAAGCTTTGTCTTTGTTGATATGATTTTCCACTTTATTCATAAGATGTAGCCAAAGGAATATTTTCACCTTTGTTATGGTTAGACAATAACAAGATGTCAACAGGGTGAAGGAATTTTCAAATGTTAATTTTCGTAGTTTGCTAAACATATAATAAAAATGCTTAAATTCTCATGTTCCTACCATTTTATTTTACTTACTCTAACAAGTACAGAGAACAATGAATTTAGCTAAGGCTGATTTCAGATTAACTTTTCTAACATAAAGCACTCAACTTTTTTTTTTTTTAATTTTTTATTTATTTTTTTTTCCCCCAAAGCCCCAGTAGATAGTTGTATGTCATAGCTGCACATC
The DNA here is from genome assembly GCF_020826845.1 of Diceros bicornis minor. Lineage (NCBI taxonomy): Eukaryota > Metazoa > Chordata > Mammalia > Perissodactyla > Rhinocerotidae > Diceros > Diceros bicornis. The sequence goes on along the minus strand of NC_080742.1, from coordinate 84,500,723 downwards.
CTTCTAGTTGCTGTATGTGGGACACGGCCTCAGCATGGCCGGAGAAGCGGTGCATCGGTGCATGCCCGGGATCCAAACCCAGGGCCGCCAGCAGCGGAGCGCGAGCAGTTAACCACTAAGTCACGGGGCCGGCCCAAAAGCACTCAACTTTTATAATATACGTGGAGCAAGTAATAAGCACAGAAATATGTAACTGCTTTTTAAGAAATATTTGTTTTCAATTTAGATTTCAGAGTAATGTGGAAGACTAAATTATATTATATTAAATGGCTGTTAGGTAAAACTCTCAGTATCAATAATAGATTAGGAAATGGAAGCATAGTCACAGAAAAAGGAAAATGAATTTTTAAAAGCATTGGACCTTAAACTCTATCATTATTCCATAAACCATAACAAAGGCCACAACAGTCTATTATTGAAGTGAGATTATCAATCACATTTTATAATATCTCTGTATACAGTTAGATATACTGTTACTATAGCATTTTTAAATGTAGATTTTAATCCAAAGTTTTCCTTTTTATAGAAATAAAATGTATATGTGTTCATTTTGATGCTAACATAATTGAATTTCTTTCATCCTGTATCATCTCTTTACGTCTGAAAAAAAATCATGTTTAGGAAATGCTGATCAATTTACACCTGCAGGCTCCTTCCCAGCCCTACTATCTGACCCGCACGTTTGGGGGCCCCACGCCCATTTCCTCTGACTTGACACTAGTCCTGAACTATAGTCTCAGAACTTCCTTACTGGAAGTCAGCTGTTATGTGTGGTGTGCCCCTTCTGCCAGTCCCTACCCTATTCTAGCTGCATCCTAGCTGTTCCCCTTTTATATCCTCTTATCTGCAGGCCAAGCTGCTCCCTGCATGGAACTAAAGAAAGGCCAGGCAGACAGGATATCAGCAATCTGCATCCTCAAAAGAAAAATCTGCCTTTGAAAATAGTCTTAGAATGCTCCCTTTTCAACAGCAGAGATGCCAAGTGGTCCTTAGGACCATCATTTATGCCTGTGTCGGTTCATTTGGAGGTGATATGTCAAAGTGGTAAAAGCATGGTCTCCAGAATAACATTCCATTCCCAACTCTGCCACTTATTAGCCGTGACCTTGGGTGACTGACTTAATCTCTCTACGTCTCAGTTTCTTCATCAATAAAATGTGAACAATAGCTGTCCCTATCTCACAGAGTTGTTGCAAGAAGTAATTAAGTTAACATGTGTGAAATACTTAACAGTGCCTGGTGCATAGCATACACCCAATGTGTTTCCTATTAATATTACTATCATTTTCTGTTATTACTCATTCATTAAATATTTACTAATCTCTGCTAGTGCTTTGAAGCTAGGCATTATAAAACAACATTGAGCAAAGCAAACAACAGCCTTCACGAAATCTACAGAGACACAAACACAAATCAAGGATTCTCACAAATATCTAATAATAAACATGATATGAATGCACGACGGATGACTGCTCCTCTAAAAATCATGAGCTTATCTACCAGATTTCCTAATGTCTGCATTAATGTCCTCTATTTTGCCCAGGTGACAAGAAGGACTCAGCTTGGTTACCGCGGTAGTGAACAGTACTGACTTGCTTGTCTGATCCCTTTGTGCCCTATTTCCAAGAAAAGTCCTGGTCCCCACCCTTCCCCTTCTTGTTTTTGAACAGCTCTGTTACACAGTACAACCTACATCTCATGCTTCTGCCATCACAGAGCTGCATTTGAAACTCAGCCCAGGCCCTGACTCTATTTAAGTCAGCAGTCCTCTTGGGCTCTGCCACTCGGGTGGCAGTTGAGTCTTATTGTTTGGCGTATTGCTCCAGCTCTGCTTCCCCAGGTTGCCCACGTTCCTGCTACTTCTGCTATGCATGCTTTAGAATACCTGCATCTGGCTCCAAATGCTGCCCCGACTCCTTGTTACTGTGCGAATTTTACCAAGTTACGCAAACTTTCTCAGCCTTTGCTGTCGCGTCCATAAAATGAGAATAAAAATATCTATGCCATAGACTTGAGTGGCTTAAATAAAATAAAACTTATTAAGTGACTTTTAGTATCTAACACTCAGTAAATAAATTCATTCATACAACAAATATTTATCCCCAGGCACTGAGGATATTTATCCAACAAGTACTTATCCACAAGCACTGAGGATACTAGGGTTAAAAAGACATAAATTGGCTTCTTCATTTGTAAAGATTATATTCCATTGGGATAGGCAGCTAAAAAGTAAAATAATGTAAATTGTAATAAGCACTATGTAGGAAACAAAAAAAATTGCTGAGATAGAAAAACAAAGGAGGACTTACTATAGGTAGAGTAATCAAGAAAGAGGCAGCCAGAGGAAAGATCATGTGCAAAGGTCCTGAGGTGGGAAAGGTTAGCAAGTTTGAGGGCCTGAAAGACCAGAGTGGCTAAAGCCTGGTGCGCCAAGGGTGGTGTGGCACAAGATGAGAGTAGAGAGGTGACCCTTCTAGGACTTCATGGTCAATGGTTTGGATCTTTCTTGTAATTTAATTCCTCTCTGTTATACTACCACCTGTAGCCCCAGTTTTGTTTTTTATTTTTATTTTCATTTTATTTTCTTTATTTTATTTTATTTTTTGGTGAGGAAGATTGTCTCTGAGCTAACATCTGTGCCAATCTTCCTCTATTTTATGTGGGGGACACCACCACAGCATGGCTCAATAATCAATGTGTAGGTCCACACTCGGAATCTGACCCCTTAAACCACAGGCCACTGAAGCGGAGCACATGAACTCAACTACTACGCCACCAGGCCAGCCCTGACAGTTTTGTTTTTCAAATAACAGATAGGTACCACCACATGAAAGTCTAGTCTGTCTCCATCTTAGGAATTAACCTTGTTATTACTAATCCAGTTCTTTACAATGGAATAAAGAGGGGAAAGGGAGAGATGGACAGTGTGATATACATAATGCTCATCTGTTTTCTTCCTTCTGTTCAAATGTTGGCATGCCCTGGGGGCTCAGTCCTATTGCTGTGCTTTCCCGCATAATCTCCTTCAGTGCCATGGCTTTATGAAGCATTTATTTGCCAATGACTCCAGTTTATATCTCCAGCTCTGGCTTCACTGAGCTCCAGATGCATCTCTAACGGCTCACTTTACATCATTACTTGCGTGTCCAATGGGTATCTCAAATTAATATGACCAGGAGAGAGCCAGTCGTTTTTGCCCTCCAAACCTGTTCTTCCCCAAGTCTTCCCTATCCCTACCACCATCCAACCTTTTATTCAAATCAAAATTGCAGATAAAATCCCTAACTCCTCCCTTTCTTATGCCTTCCCCCATCCAATCCATCAAGTCTTGTCAGCAGTACATCTAAAATAGATCCCTTATCTGTCTATTTCTCTATCTCAACAGCCATCCCTCCCCCCAAGTCAGTCTAGAATCACCTGGGCTACCTGGGCTACTGCAATAGTCTCCTAAATGTTCTACCTGTTTCCTCCAACAATCGTTTGTTGATTGTTATCCCTAACAATCGATTCTCCACACACCAGCCAAAGTGTTCTGTTGAGAACATGAACATAAATGACATCATGTTAACTCCCCTGCTTAAAACCTCCAGTGCTTCCCACTGCACTTAGAATACAATCCAAGCCCCTGACCCTGGACCATGAGGCCCTACGCCACCTGGTCCCTTAGCTTCCCTCTCCTACTTCACCCCCTACTCCTCTCCTCCTGTGTTACTACGCTCCCCTCACACTGTCTTCAAACACATTGCAATAGTTCCCACCTGAAGGGCTTCATGCCTCTTGTTCTCTCTGCCTCGTGTCCTGTCCCCCGATCTTTGCAGGTCTGCCTTTCTCTTGTCCTTCAAGTCATGCTTCAAATACTACTCTCTCAGGGAAGCTTTCCTTAGCTTCTCATTTTCAAGAAGTCCCTCATTCCCCTAGTCATTCTCTGCAACAGCACTGCCCAATAGAACTTCCTATGATGGAAATGTTGGAAATGTTCTATAATCAGTGCTGTTCAGTACAGTAGCCACGAGCCAAGCCACATGTGGCTATTGAGCACTTGCAATGTGGCTACTATGGCTAAGGAACTGAATTTTTCATTTTATTTAATTTTAATTTATTTTAATATAAATAGTCCCATCTGCAGATAGGGGCTACCCTATTGGACAGAACAGCTCTATAACATCACCATATTTTATTTTACTCAGTGTACTAATAACTACCTGAAGTTATCATGTTCATTTCTTTTGTAAGCTCCGTGAGGGCAGGGATCTGGTCTACTTGGAAAAAGTGCTGGACATATAAAAGGTACTATATCAGTTATCTATTGCTGCAAAACAAATTGTCACAAACTCAGCAGCTTAAAACAACACATGTTTATTACATGAGTTTCTGTGAGTCAAGAATCCTGGGCATGGCTTAGCTGGGTGCTCCCCTTCAGTGTCTCTCACAATCAAAGTGTTGGCCAGGGCTGGGGTCTCATCTGAAAGCTTGACTGGGGAAGGATCCGCTTCCAAGCTTATGTGATTGTTGGCGGAGTTCAGTTCTTTAAGGGCTCTCAGAATGAGGGTCTGTTCCTAGCTGGCTGTTGGCTGGAAGCTGCCTTCTTTTCTTGGCCATGTTGGCCTCTCCCATGTGGCAGCTTATTGCATGCCAGCTTCCTTTATCAAAGCATGCAAGCCAAGAAGGAAACAGATCTTGCTGGCAAGAAAGAAGTTACAATCTTATGTAAACCAATCATAGAAGTGATATCTCATCACCTTTGCTGTATTCTGTTGGTTAGAAGCAAGTCATAGATACCAGGAGGCAGAGATCACAAGGGGCCATTTCAGGAGTCAGCCTGGCACAGGTGGGTGTGAAATGTTCCCTGAATGGATGAATGAGTGAGTGAATGAGACTCTATTCTGGCTGAGTAGTTGCACCAGTTGTATCACTTTTATTCCTCACTGTGGAAGGTAAAGCCTCTTGCATTAGAAATTATCAATAAATGAATAGAGAATCTTTCCCTGAAGAAATCTGAAAAATTAAAAGAGCGATGGGAAAGGAAGCTTCTTAGCAAATTAGAGAGATCTTTACTTGGTAACTGTAAATACCATGGGCCCTGGCATCAAGTTGCTCAGATTCAAAGCCCGACCCTGCATTTTCCCAGCTCTGCACCTCAGTTTGCTCATAGGATTGTCATCAAGATTCAGTGAGTTAATAAGTGTGGTGAACACAGAGCAGAGCTGGCATAGAGTAAGCACTCAAGAAGTGTTAACTATTATTGTTATTATTACTACTTCTACTACTGAATTTTGTTATGAAAACAAATTTTCTGCTTCTATTACTGTTAATGTGGTTTTTATAAGTTAATGATTGTATCACTCAGGGTTCTGAGTTGCAGGCAACAAAAACTACAGCAGACTTAAGCGGAAATGGAATTTATTATAAACATAGGGAGTGGCTCCCAGAATCACTGAAGGACCTGGAGAACTGGCCTGGGGCTGGGCAGCCGATAACAACACCCAAAAACATGAGACAGAACCTGTCTGGTGAGACACCCTTTCCCCTCTGTCCCCACTACTGCCACTGTAACCTCTGAACCTTGGAGGCCATGGCTTGTCCCAGTCCCAGATGCTGCATATGGCCAACTGCCCTAAGGAACTCAGTCTTCCTTCACTGTCACCACCACCAAATTTGAGTCTCACAGCCCCTACATCATGGGCTCTGGGTTCTTGGCTGGCTCCAACTGACTGATGGAGGCTAGGTCTCCAAGAGATGCCAGAAAGGCAGGGACTCAACATTTTCTTCTATGGTTACAACTAGGCCTGCCTCCTTCCAAGATTCATTAAAAGGGGAATTTTCAAAACATAAAATGAGCGTTCTAGTGCTAGACAACCCAAACAATTTTTAAAGGCAAATGTCTACTAAAGTGGTCATTAATGATTTCTCCATGATGAGCATGATGTTTTAATCCATGTATTAAATATTCAGTAAGTTCCGGCAAGGAAGTTCTTTTAAGGATTTATATCCCTCATTATATTCCTTTCTAGGTTGAAATGGTAGTCTTGGAGCTAGAATGAAAGATTGGTCAAAATACTACTTGCTTGACTGATTTATTTGCATTATTATTTTTTCACCCATGACTTTTCCTTCACCAGAAAATCATTAATTGCATATTCTATTTCTCCACCAAGCCTATGTTCTTTCGGCACTCAGAAGCTGTGATATTGCAAGCCTCTTGCCCTTTAAAAATTAAGTTGTCTCTATTCATGACTTCCTCGGAAGAAATTCAAAATCTTATTGCTTGTGGTATTTTAATTTTATTTTTCTAGGAGACAATCATGAGAGTTTCTCTCATCAGAAACTTCAGAATGAATGGCTCTGGGCCCCTGTGATTTGACATCAGTGAGCTTGATATGAAGTAGAGTCTCCCCATGCACTAGAGAAGGAGACCCTGACACCAAGGTCAAGGCCAAATGGTCCTTCAAAAAGGTTGTACCATTTTACACGCCTATCAACAGCTTACATTTGATGTAAAAGAAGGAGACTTGGGAAACTTCTGCTCCAGGTAATATTCTCCTGCCATTATCCCAAGAATCTGGAATTTTTCTCTAGTCTTTTACCTTGAGACCATAATTTCTCCTTTTATTTTTCTCTGATACTACACATCTGTAGAAGCTTGTCCAATACGCATACACTTGGCAAGTTGATCACATTGCTTTAAAAATATTTTACAACAGTGTGAGAAAAAAAATGTTGAGATGCAATCCGTGTGTAGGTTGGTAAACTTGTGGTTTAAATATTGGTTACTTAATTCAGCTTGATTCATCTTAAATAATGGTTCCCAATCAGGGATGACTTTGCCCCTTGGGGGACATTGGCAATGTCCGGAGACATTTTGGTTGTCACAGCCGGGGAGGGGGAAAGGCAATGCAACTGATATCTAGTGGGTAGAGGCCAGGGATATTGCTAAACACCCTACAATGAACAAGACAGCTCCCTACAACAAAAAGTTATGCCACCTGAGATGTCAATAATGCCGAGGCTGAGGAATCCTAATGTGAACACAATGACTTTCACAGGCATTTCCAGTTTTCCTTCCTTACTCCATAGCTCTTTCCCTTCCTGGTGTAGAGACATCTCTTCTAGCTCTCAGGTACTTAAAGAAGCAAGATGCTTTCTGCGTGGTCACCCCAGATCTCATCCTTAAGCCTGAACTATAGAAGATGAAGCCACATGCTGATTTCCCATTCTGAAAATTCTTTGAACAAATTTACATCAGTAAATATTCCTTGGTTTTGAGCCTTTCCTGAAACACTTTTACTCAGTTATGTGTATTTGAACCTGGAACTTTAACAAACTCAACTCCTATTCTCACCACACTGAATGTCTGCCCGTGGTTTTTCTAAACAGTATAGTCCTAAAGCCCCAAAGGCATCCAGCTTCTCCACCTACAGCCTATGGGCCTTGGAAAGTCACACAAGCTCTCCCTGCTTCATTTCCACATCTGTGAAATGATGTAATAAAACTAGCTTCATAGGGTAGTTCAATGATCAGATGAAATAATGTGAAATCATTTAATAATCTATAAAACAGTAGAATGTTTGTTTTTACCATTATTATTCTTTTGCTCTCCAATTCCTTTCCATACCCTACTCCCCTATGGTTAATATGTGTAGGCCTCCCTGATAAGGATGTCACACAGCATACCTGTTAAGTGTTTGCTTTTAGCAACAAAATCAGCATATCTATAACATGCATTTTTATTACACTTGCTCCTACCCATATAGACAGTGAATCTACATAAGTCACATGTTTTGAAGAGTAGAGAAGGGGTCACACTGCAATTGGACCATGCCCAAATCTAGTAGAAAAAAAAAATTATAGATGGTTCAGGATTTTTACTATATGGTGCCTGGGGATTGAAAACAAAATGAATCATTATAAAATACCATATTTTCTTATAAGAACAATCTTATGATTTGTGGTTGAAAAAATAAGGCATCAAATAAATCAAAGAATAAATAATAAACAAACTTCTATAATCTTTAAAACATAAATACACTCCAAACCATAAAAAATAAACATGAATGTGTTGCACATATTGACACATCATATTTTTGTTAGTCTTAACATTTATAAGACTTTTTTATTGATGACTTGGATAGTTTATGTTTTATGAAAACACACAGCTCATGGAAGTTTGAATTACTGTCTTCTTTTTCCCTTAGTATGTTTCTCTAAACTTAGCAGAAATAACCAAAGTCTTTCCATCTGTCTTGGAGGGCCTTGCAACGTTGAGCCCATTATTCACAGAGTCACTGCAGGATCTAAGCATGTGAAGCTTTCCCAAAGAACTTTAGTTCTCCATTGCCTCTATCCTCCAGCTTTGGATGGGAAAACAAACCACATAAGGAAAGCTATAAAGAAGAGAGTGGCATAAAGGACAATCCCAGTGCTTTGGCCGTGAGCATTGGAAGGTGTTAATGAGTTGCCTGTTGATGAAGCACAGAGCTTTTTGAGGAGCAGGTCACGGAGACGGAGACGCATTCTCTCCCCTCATCATATTACTCCCCTGAGATAGCAGCATGAAACACTACTTCAGAGACTGTGAAATGAGTGAGTCTATTCACAATGAAGTGAATTATAGGTGTTAACTATATACACATTAGTATTTCCTAGTAACCTACCTCCCAGTTTTATAAAATATGATTCCTTCACCCCATGTCTATTCTTTAGTAAGTATGTACGAAGCAAGACATTTCTGAATTATTATAGTCAGGAATGTCATAGATGAAGACATTTTAATGAATGCATCTTGAATGGAAAATCCATTTCTCTCCAGCTACAAGCATGTTTTTGGAAGCTACTATTGATGCATATGATTAGACTTAATATTGTCTCCATATTGTTACTGTAATCAGCACTGGCAAATTTACTGATGCCTGCTCTTGAAGGTAGATTGTTGTTTAATAGTCCTGTGAGATTTTAGCTCTTGCTTTAAGAGGTCTTTAGTTGTGTCATGAACTTGTAGGGGAGGAAGAAAATTCCTCTACCCACTCTAGGTCCTTCTGGCTGGGCTACAAATTAAATTGACATGAGTCAGAATAACAGGAGAAAATCAAACAAAGATTTATAACATCTATACTGGGAGAGACCCAGGAAACCTGAGTAACTTGCCAAAATGGCAGAGGCTATTACCTTAAATACTATCTTTAGCTAAAGACAAAGGAAGATGTTGGGGTTGGGGGGAGTCAGTTAGGGGAGATTACCAGAAAAGCACAGTAAACAAGAGTAAGGTTATTATGCAGATTTAAGTCCTTGCCCTCTGCATAGATAAGAGTTTCCAGAGATAATGTCGTCCCCCTTTCTTCCTGGTACAGAGAAGGAGACATCTTTACAAGTGGAGACTTCCCTTACAAATGTAAATGTCTCTTACAAAGTGTAACTTCTACTTGGTTTTCAGAGCTTTTCCTATGTCTGCAGTTTTTAAAAGTAACCAGCCCCAAATAATCCTTATGCCAAAGAGACACATTTTTGGGTAGCCAATTCTCATCCCTGACGAATTCAACTTTATGTGGCAGACTTTGCAAGCTAAATCTCTGTCTCTTAATCCATCCAGTCTGGTATAGTTCCCTAAGGGTCCATTTCAGTGATTGCTGTCATTTGTGGCAGTATGACATTTGCCTTTTCTATTATAAGCTCAAGATTGCAAAGTTAACACCTCAGAGACTAATGATCTCAACCCAGGGATATGCCCTAAAATTCAGGTACTGCCAAAGGTGAGTAGTGGTGCCTGGCACCAGAATCCACATAGGTATGGATTAATAAAAGGAAAAACAGCATACTTTCCAATTGATTGTATTTTGTCTATAACAATATATTTGTTTCTATAAACCATATAACAATAAATTATCCTCTAATAATTAGATATAAAGGTAATAATAAATTATCCTCTAATAATTAGATATAAAAAGTGAAATATAATTCAGAACAAAGAAGAAATTCAAGTCTCAGTAAATTCTGCTCACAAATAAACCTCTACAGTAAGTCAGGATCTCCCCTTATCTTTATAATTTTATTTTCTTTTCCCCCAAAGCCTCAGGAGATAGTTGTATGTCACAGCTGCACATCCTTCTAGTTGCCGTATGTGGGACGCAGCCTCAGCATGGCCGGAGAAGCGGTGCGTCGGTGCATGCCCGGGATCTGAACCCGGGCCGCCAGTAACGGAGCACGCGCACTTAACTGCTAAGCCACAGGGCCGGCCCTCCCCTTATCTTTAAATTAAACGTCTCTGTTTGGTCAAGTTAACTCACTATCTTCCTAAAATAGTTGAGGCTGTTTAAGCTCAGCATACTCCATTCTAAAAATGAATCTAGATCCTTTGCAATGGAATGACCTAGGCATCCCTAGCGCCATAGTCGATCACTCCAGTTGTGTGCCCAGCCAAACACTGTGGCCTCCCAGATTCATTGCCACCACCCACCCCCATACACAAGCACACACCAATGGCCTGTGTGCTGCCCCTCTGGCCCAGTTCTGGTCTTGGACTATCACTCATCAGCACCTGCTGCCTGGCACTCAGTGCTGATACCATGCATTAGTTTTAGAGGGCTTAATCAGGGCATGGTGAAGAATGCGGTTCCTCAAAACCTCATCTTGAAATTGTTTAACTACCTCTAAGGGTCTTATCTGTTCACAACATTGCATCTACCTAAGGCACATAATCTAAATGAGAACTTGTGAGAGGCAAGAGAAATGGGAGACTGAATTTTATACTCATTAAACTTTCCCTGTGATATTAATGCCATTTAAGCACTGCATTGTTTTTTACCACATTTGAAAAGTTTGTCAGTAATATTCTATAGGTCATACGTTTCTCTTGCCCAAGAAAATCCAAACAACACATTCAGCAAGTCCACATTATTGTCAGGACTTACCATGACTTTTCACTTACAAAGTCCTACTCGCTGGCCCACCCAATCCCTGATTCTACCAAGCCTATACCTGCCTTGGCCTTTGCAATTGCTGTTCCCTCTGCCTGGAATGCTCTCCCTGCAGAAGTTTGAATGGCTCACTCCTTCTCATCCAAGTCTCAGTTCAAATATTCTGCTCTCAGAGAACCCTCCTTTGACCACCATATCTAGCCAATATTGCCCCCCTCCAACAACAGTCAGTGTTATAAGAGCCTTCTTTAGTTTCTTCATAGCACTAAATACCATCTAAATAATCTTATTAATTTACTTGTTTACTATCTGTCTCTCCCGCTAGAATATTTATCTCCATGAGAACAGGGGTCTTATTTGTTTTAGTCACCACTCTCTTCTTGATTCCTAAAGCAGTGCTGGGAACTGAATAAATATTTATTGAATTAATTATTTGCTGTAAATTCATATCATGTTTGAATATCTGGTAGAGCTATGTCCACTTTATTACTCTTTCTTGTTATCTCACTTCATAAACTTTTTATCACAATGACTGAAACTAAACTCCTTCAAGTGAATTGGATATACCTTCTGCTCTACATGGATATATGACTTAATAAAAATAATTTAATTTTTCTTATTTCTAAATTAATATCTGTTGATGAAAACTTCAAAAATATAGAAAAGTATAGAGAAGAAAGCAAAAAATCAACCATACTCCCACAATTCAGAGAATGGCACGATTAATATTTGATTCCTTCTGATATTTTTTTCTAAATGTGTGTGCGTGTGTGTGTGTGTGTGTGTGTGTACACATGTAATTAAGGGTCCTGCACCCAATTCCATCATGCATGTGTATGGGGGGGTAGTTTTCCCCACACCAACAAGCAATGCCCGGATACCAGCTGGAGGTCCTACAATTCAACTCAATTCTGACACTATCTACCAAGAGAAAGCATCAGATTGCACAGGTTAAGGGTTCAGTCTACAAGACTCCCCTCACCCCCCAATTCTAGACGCCAGTCACAAGCCTAGGTTATCACCTGTGCTTCTGACCAACTGGCTATAGATTGGAGCTTCTCAGTACCTCTTCCTTGAATTCAATTAATTTGCTAGAGCGGCTCACAGAACTCAGAGAAACACTTTACTTACTATATTACCCATTTATTATGAAAGAATATAACTCAGGAACAACCAGATGGAAGAGATGCATAGGGAAATGCATGGGGAAAGGGCATGGAGCTTCCAAGCCCTCTCCAGGCACACCACTCTCCCAGCACCTCCACATAGTCACCAACCCAGAAGCTCACCAAAGCCCGCTCTTTTGGGTTTTTATGGAGACTTCATTCCATAGGCATGATTGATTAAATTATCGGCCATTGGCAATTGATTCAACCTCCAGCCTTTCTTTCCTCCCTGGAGCTTAAGGGGTGGGACTGAAAGTTTCAACCCTCTAATCACATGGTTGGTTCTCCTGGCAAACAGCCCCCATCCTCAGATGGGGTCCAAAAGTCACCTCATTAACCTAAAAAAAAGATACCTTTATAGCTCTCATCACTTAGGAAATTCCAAGGGTATTATTATCACAGTAATATTCTTATATATCCATTTTTATATGTTTTTACTATCTCAAATTAAAATTGCATACCCTAGCTCACCAGTTCTGCTGAACACTGTCCTGTCAGCACTCACCTATGGGAAAGTAAGTTGGGTGATGTAAGGGGAAGATCAGAGATGCAATAAAGGGTATTTTCACTTTTTACTCTATATGCAATGATGCTTTCTTAAAATTTTAAAAATAAGCATGCATTTATGTATTAATTTTGTAATATGGAAATAAAAGAACATGGCCTCCATTAAAGTTGTCATGGCCTTATTTAAGATTATTCTCTTTTTATGTATTTTGAAGCAGACCTCAAAATTCTTTTTGAAAATTATTTAGACCCTGCTTGTGGGAGTTTTGTTGCCCCATCACCATGCAAATTGAGGTGACTGTCTATTCAGGCATGAATCTTGGATAATTAAGGTCCTTAATTATGCTAAGATAATTCACCCCTTCATTAATTCAAGAAATATTTATTTAGCACCTACTATGAGCCAGTGTAGTGATAAATATCTGGTATATAACTTACAGCAAGATAGACAAGATTCTTGTCCTCATTAAGCCTACTTTCTAATGCAAGAGGCAGAAAATATACAGGCATTTTATTCAGGAGAGGCTAGGTTATTCTTCAATAACATACAACACCCAAAATCTTAGTGGCTTAAAACAAAATATTTATTTCTTTTTGATGCTACACATCTATCATAGGTTGCAGGGGAATTTGCATCTCACAGTTACTCAGGAACTCAGGCTGAGGCTTGTCACACTATTGGAAGAAGTGCAATGGCACTTAAGTGTTTAAATGTTTTGGCCTAGAAGTGATTTATATCACTTTGTTCACAAGTCATTTGCCAGAACTAGTCACATGGCCCTGCCCAACCACTAGTGGGCCATAAAGTGCCCCAAAGGAGGAAGCATGAGCAGGCAAGACCAGTGACTACCACGGTTAGCCTTTCTGATCATTAGATATTAGGTTTATCTTTCTTCCCACATACAAAAAATATGCATACTCTCTTCTAGGGAAATAACCCAAAAAGTTCTATCATAGCATCAAAGCCCAAGATCTCACAGTAGTCAGGCAGAGATGTATCTTCTCTTCATTTGGAGACATATGAACTAAATAAACAAAATATCTGCATTCTCTCCCATAACTAACATATAATGATAGAGTAGGAACAGGATAACCACCATAAACATGCCCATTTGAAAAGGAGAATAATGAGATACAGAAAGCAATCGTTAGTCTGTGGTAATTCTGGAATCCTGCCAGGAAGACTTTGTAAGAGTCCTCTATACTAGGATGAGGAATGTTCCTTGATTAGGCTCCAGTTCTAATCCATGGCAGACTCCCTTCCCCACTGCATTGTTTTCTGTGGTTCTTAGCTCCACCGTCCACCTTCTAGAGGTGTTCTTTTCCATTATCCTCCATGTCCTTATATTAAGTGAGCACTGGAGAATATGTCCTCCATGGATTTGGGGCAGCTTTCTCAGACTACCTCCTACCCACAGAAGATTGAGGCCCAAGAGTCATTTTAAGTTTCATTCATAGCTTCCTTTAATACTCACTGGTAGATATTTTGGCACCACTCTAAAAAATTTAGTCATCTTCTTCTATATTTGATTCAAGTCAGCTCCATGTGCCATAGTCACAGCCACTGTACTTTCTAAGACACAAATTTTTATTTTACTTCTCTCTTGTGGGTACCTTGAGCCCATCAGGCTTTGTCAGTGTGAAAATCTGTACCATTTTATCCAACTGAAAGGATTTACTGGGCACCACTTTAATCCACTCAGAGGTTTTAGTCTTGAGTGTGACAGTCATATCCTTGATTTGATCCATGACACAAAGAGCTCTAATCAGCCTTTGTTGCTCATCTCCGTATTATTTTTTACTGATTGAGGACGTGATTGTATCTTCCAACTGTGCAAGTCTCCAAATTTATGGACTCTGTAATCTCTTTCATTTCTTACTGCAAGCTGGACAACTATTTTCCGAATTTATCTTTTCCTGTATTATCTTGTGTAATTGATAGCTACCAACACTCAAATGAACCTAACAGACATATAGAGAACATTCCATCCAACAGCAGCAGAATACATTCTTCTCAAGTGTACATGGAATGGTTTTTAGGATGGGTCATATGTTAGGCAACAAAACAAGTCTCAACAAATTCAAGAATATATAAATTATATCAAGTATCTTTTCTGGTCACACTGGTATGAAATGAGAAATAGGAGGAAAGCTGAAAAATTCAAAATATATGGAAATTAAACAACAGACTTTTGAACAACCAATGGATCAAAGAAGAAACCAAAAGGGAAGTAAAAAAAAATCTTGAGACAAATGAAAATGGAAATATAACATACTAAAACTTATGGGATGCAGCAAAAGCCGTTCTAAGAGGAAAGTTTATAGCTATAAATGCATACATCAAGAAAAAAGAAAGATCTCAAATAAACAACCTAATAATACACCCCAAGGAAAAAGAAAAGAAGAACAAACTAAGCCCAAAGTTAGCAGAAGAAAGGAAATAATAAAGATTAGAGCAGAAATAAATTAATAGAAAATAGGAAAATAATAGAAAAGATTAACAAAACTAAGAGTTGGTTCTTTGAAAAAATAAACAATATTGACAAACCTTTACCTAGACTAACCAAGAAAAAAGAGAGAGGACTCAAATAAAGTAAAAAATAAAAGAGGAAATATTACAATAGATAACACAGAAATACAAAGGATCATAAGAGACTACTATGAACAATTATACACCAACAAATTGCACAATCTAGAAGAAACAGATACATTTCTGGAACCATACAACCTACTAAGACTGAATCATGAAGAAATAGAAAATCTAAACAGATCAGTAATGAGTAAGGAGATTGAATCAGTAATCAGAAATTCCCCAACAAAGAAAGCCCAAGACCAGATGGTTTTGGTGGTAAATTCTACCAAACATTTAAAGAAAAATTAATACCAATCCTTCTCAAACTCTTCCAAAAATTAGAAGAGAAGGGAACACTTCCAAACTCATTTTATGAGGCTAGCATTACCCAGACACCAAAGCCAGATAAAGATAGGACAAGGAAAAAAAATAAAATAAAATAAAGGCCAATATCCCTGATGAATTATAGATGCAAAAATTCTTAACAAAATACTAGCAAACTGAATTCAACAACACATTAAAAGATCATACATCATGATCAAGTGGGATTCATCCCTGGGATGCAAGAACTGTTCAACATACAAAAATCAATTAATGTGATAAATCACATTAATAGAATGGAAGATAAAAATTATATGATCGTCTCACTAGATGCAGAAGCAGCATTTGACAAAATTCAACACCCTTTCATGATAGACCCTCTCAGCAACTTGGTATATAAGGAACTTCCCTCAACATAGTAAAGGCCATATATGACAAGTCCACAGCAAACATCATACTGAATGGTGAAAAATTGAAAGCTTTTCCTCTGAGATCAGGAACAAGAAAAGGGTGCCCACTTTCACTACTCCTATTCAACATGTACTAGAAGTCCTATTCAGAGCAATCAGGCAAGAAAAAGAAATAGAAGACATCTAAATCAGAAAGGAAGAAATAAAAATGTCTCTGTTTTTAGATGCATAATCTTACACGTAGAAAATCCTAAAGACTCCACCAAAAACTGTTAGAACTGATCAAAAAATTCATCAAAGCGTAGGATACAAAATCAACATACAAAAATCAGTTGCATTTCTATACACTAACAATAAACTATGTGAAAAAGAAATACAGCAATCCCATTCACAATAGCATCAAAAACAATAAAATACTTAAGAATAAATTTAACCAAGGAGGTGAAAGACTTATACAACTGAAAATTATAAGACATTGATGAAAGAAACTGAAGAAGACACAAACAAATGGAATGATATTCCATATTCATGGATTGAAAGAATTGATGTTAAAATGTCCACACTACCCAAAGCCATCTATAGATTCAATACAATCCCTATCAAAATTCCAGTGGCATTTTTTTTAAAAAATCCTAAAATTAGGGGGCCGTCCCGGGGGCATAGCAGTTAAGTTCGCGCATTCTGCTTTGGTGGCCAGGGGTTCACCGGTTCGGATCCTGGGCGCGGACCTACTCACCGCTCACCAAGCCATGCTGGGGCACCATCCCATGTAGAAGAGCTACAACTCTACAACTGTGATATACAACTATGTACTGGGGCTTTGGGGAGAAAAAAGAAAAAGAGAAAGATTGGCAACAGATGTTGGCACAGGGCCAATCCTCCTCAAAAAAAAAAAAAAAGGAAAGAATCCTAATTAGAAAAAAAAAAAATCCTAAAATTAGTATAGAACCACAAAAGACCTTGAGGGCAATCCAGAGAAAGAAGAACAAAACTGGAGGCATCACACTTCCTGATTTCAAACTATGTTACAAAGCTATAGTATGGTACTGACATAAATGCAGACGAAAGGAGCAAAATAGACAGCCCAGAAATAAACCCCCACATATATAGTCAACTAATATATGATAAGGGAGCCAAGAATACTCAATAGGGAAAAGATAGTCTTTTCAATAAATGATGTTGGGAAACTAGACGGCCATAAGCAAAAGAATGAAGTTGGGCTCCTGTCTTACTCCACTTACAAAAATTAACTCGAAATGGATTAAAGATTTAAATATAAGACCTGAAATCATAAAAAAAGAAGAAAATATAAGAAAAATGCTCCTTGACATTGGTCTTGGCAATATTTTTTGGAGATGACACCAAAAACTCAGGCAACTGTGATGAGAAAAACAACTTTTGAGAAAAACAAGTTACTCCCCAGGCATTTTACAGTATAATAACCTGCTCACACCCACAGTCTGAACATTTAGATAAGGACTTGAGCTTAGGATTCCAGCCATAAGTTCTCATTTTACTTTTCCCGGGGCACATTTTTAAATAATCACTTAGAGTTAAGCCTGAGAAAAGTTAGTGACCTCCACCTCAACCACCATATAAATAATAGTTGCTTGCTACCTTGCTCTTTTATCTGCTCACTTGAGACCTGAGACAGAGGACTGCCCTTCCCCTGGCTCATTGTGCCCCCTTGCTTCTGGGATCTGTAGGCTATAAATCTTGTGACTCTACTTCTTTCGTGTGGGTGTACTGAAGCTTTGATGGAAGTCTTCCATCAGAACGATCATGGGTTTCACTTCCCCAAAGTAAAATCAGATGCTCCGGCAGCTACCTGCCACCCACATGGGAATGGTTTGTGCCTCTGCATTCAGCAGGTCGTAACCCACATATTCTTAATACACCAACTCCAGCTTCTCAGCACAGCAACAAAAGCAAAAATCAACAAGTGAGACTACATCAAACTAAAAAGCTTCTGCACAGCAAAAGAATCAACAAAATGAAAAAAACCTATGGAATGGAATAAAATATTTGCAAATCATATATATGAGTAATATTCAAAATATTTAAGTAACTCATATAACTCAATAGCAAAAAAAAAACAAAAAAAAAAACAAAAACCAATAATCAAATTAAAAAATAGGCACAGGATCTGAACAGACTTTTTTCCAAAGAAGACATACAAATGTCCAACAGATATATGAAAAGATGCTCAACATCACTAATCATCAGAGAAACACAAATCAAAACCACAATGAGATAAGACATCATACTTGTTAGAGTGGCTATCATCAAAAAGACAAGAGATAACACATTTGTGAGGATGTGGAGAAAATGGAACCCTTGTGCACTGTTGGTAGGAATGTAAATTGGTGCAGCTGCTATGGAAAACAGTATGGAGGTTCCTCAAAAATTAAAAATAGAACTACCATATGACCCAGCAATTCCACTTCTGCGTATATATTCAAAGAAAATGAAACCAGGATATCAAAGAGATATCTTTACTACCATGTTCACTGCAGCATTAATTACAATAGCCAAGACATGGAAACAATCTGAGTGTCCATTGACAGAATAATGGATAAAGAAAATGTGTGTGTGTGTGTGTGTGTATATATATATATATATACACACATATACATATATACATACACAATGGAATATTATTCAGCCCTAAAAAAGAAGGAATTCCTGTCATCTGTGCCAACATGGATGAACCTTGAGGATATTATGCTAAGTGAAATAAGTCAGACAGAGAAAGACAAATACTATGTGATCTCACTTATATGAGGAATCTAAAAAAACTGAATAGAAACAGAGAGTAGATTTGTGGTTGTTAGTAGGAAGGTGGGGGTGAAAGCAGTCAGAAGGTACAAAATTCCAGTTATAAGATGAATAAATTCTGGGGATCTAATGTACAGCATGGTGACTATATTTAACAATACTGTATTATATACTTGAAAGTTGCTAAGAGAAAAAATCTTAAAAGTTCTCACCACAAAAAAAAAGGTAACTATGTGAGGTGATGGATGTGTTAACTAACCTTACTGAGGCAATCATTTCAATATATGCATATATGAAGTCAACACACTGTATACCTTGAACTTACACAATGTTATATGTCAATTATATAAAGCTGGAAAAAATAAATAAAAACCCCACACACAAATAATGCCCCCACACACAAAAAATAGTTACCAACACAAGCCACCAGCTTTCCATTTTCCAGCCTATTCTACTAAAGCTACAAGTTTATAGGGTACATTATCTGCCCTCCATGCGTCACCATGCTATTACAAGAGATTGCTTTGCCAAATATTTCACTCCTGTGAATATGAATCACTATCCTTATAGCTTCTAATATCACTTCCTTTGTTATGTACTACCTAGTCCCCAAGCCAATGCCATCTATATAAGGTTTTTGTTCTAGTAACATCTCCCTTCTGACAACAATTTCTCTACTAGTCAAGATTGGCTCAGTGTTGCTGCAGTAATAAACACCAAAATCTCAGTAGCTTGAAACAACAAAAGTTTAATTTTTATTCATACTACATATCCCTTACAGGATGGCAGAGGAGCTCTGCTCATTGTGGCCACTCAGGAACCCAGGCAGACTGTGTAGTCACTGTCTTGAATGTTGCTGGTTGCTGTCCCAGAGGGAAAAAAGAGCTCTGAAGGGTATTGCATTGGCAAGCCTAGAAGTGACTCATATTACTTCTGCTCATAACTAATAGGCCAAAATTAGTTACATGACATTACTCAACCACAAGGAAGCCAGGAAGAGTAATTCTCTCTTGTGCCCAGGGTGGCAGACAAAAGGAAATATTTTCTGAACACCATAAATACCTACCAAAATAGATCAACAAAAAAATAATGAAAATATTTGTGATAAGTGAGGTGAAGGGGGGAAAAAAAGCTGGGTTACATGGTAGAAGTAATTGACGGACCTATTTAAAGTAAGTGGTCTGGAGGCCTGAAGAGGTAACATTTGCATTGAGACCTCAAAGTTCAGAAGAAGTGAGCAAGAATTAGAAGAACATTCCAGACAGGAAACAACAAGCATAACTGCCCGAGGCTGGAATGACCTTGGTTTTTCCTGAAACTGACAGAAGACGAGATCTCTGGGAACCAAGGAAGCAATGAGACAGGAGAGACTCTCAGGGTCAGATCACAGAAAGCCCTGAAGGCCATCGCAAATAATTAGGATGTTATCCTAAATGCAATAGGAAGCCATTGAACGGTCTTAGGACAAGAAGTGCATATTTGATTTATGTTTCAAAAAGGTAACTCTGGTTATGTGGTGAATTACTTGGAAAAGGGTAAAAGTGAAAATGGGTAGACCAGCCGGGAGGATATTATGGAGGCACCATCTCAGTGCAGACAGAGATGACAGTGGTGGAGAAGGGGTGTGTGGCGGGAATAGTCAGTAGTGAAGATGGCAAGAAGTGAAGAATTTAAGATATATTTTGAAGGATTTACTGACGGATTGAATAAGAGAGAAAGACTGGGAAAGGGAGGAGTTGTTGATGACTCCCATTTTCAAAGATAAACAAAGCCAGACACTAGTGAAAGTGGTCAAGACAGATTTTTTTCAGTAGTAACTCTTGCAATAGGGAAAAGAGCCTAGCATGAACTGAACTCAGCTTGGATTTGTACAGAGGTAAATGAGTGTTCTAAAGGGAGAATGAGGGAGTGGGAAGAGGGAGAAGTGCAGGCTCAGCAGAGTCAGGGAAGTGACAAATTAGAAAAAGTTAGTCAGTGTGAATGCGATTGGGCCAGCTGTGCCTATCGGCTGGCAATCATCGAAGTTAGGATTCTACCCTCCTACAGAGACTGGGAGTCAGAGGCCCTATCCTCAGGTGTTGGGTGGGACAAACACTAAGAAAATTTGGACAGCTTTGAGATTTCTCAAGCAGGCACTTTAAAGGGGACTAGGGTCATCTTAGAGAGGTGGCCTTGAGCTGTTAGGAACTATGTTAGTGTTTGTTCAAGTCTGTACAGACCAAGATTTGAGGCCTACTCGAGAAGAGGGCTCAGAGGAGCCTGGTTCAAGTTTAGTCAAAGAGAGAATCTTTGTCACCATGTTTCTGGTTTTAGTGACGGGATGGTTGCTGATGTCATTTATAGAGATGGAGAAGTCTAGGGAACAACTAGGTTTAGAATCTAGAGGAGACTAGATCCTATTTTGGACACGTTAAGTTTCAGACATTCAAATGGGTAAGAGGTTAAATATAAGAACAGATCACAAAGGAGAAGTCTGGGCTGGAGATCTAAATCAAGAGCTGTCAGCCTTACGTCACTCAAAGATCACACAGGTGAGAGTGTAAGAGAAGAGATGGGGACTCCAGGATTTGCCTAACAAATTCCTCCTGGAGCTTTGTTTCCAGAAATGTATCACCATCAGGTACGTGATTTTGTATTTCTATTTGTCAGAAAGGAAAATCAACAGAATGGCAATCAAGGTAGCTGTTCAATATTCAGAGACTTTTCTTTTGATTTGAAATCTCTATTTGCTATTTCTAAATGATAGCAAAAAAAATTACATTTATTGAACTTTGTTAGCCCCATTTAACACAAGTGGAAAATTAAACAGAGAGGGGTTAAGTAACTTGACAGATGTGACACAAAATTAGTAAGGGTTGGGTCTTGTATTCAAAACTAAGCAATCTGGTTCCAGAGTCTGTGTTCTCCGCCCCCCTACTATACGGCAAGCACAGCAAGTAGACTGGTTTAATTGTTTAGTGGATCATAAATAATAGACTTTATATATATAATACCTCCAATAAGCGTTTTTATGGGATCTCTCTGTTCATGTGTGCATGTCTGAATCATTAGGGATGAGGCACAATTTACCTGGTGGATATGCCCCAAGCTAATACAGCCAAACTCTAGGAAGAGTAGAACTGGCTTCACTAGAACAGTCCTGAAGCTTCAAACCATTAAAAAGAAATGAACACAAAATTTTAAAAACACAAATTGTACCTGACAGTTAGATTTGCTCTGTCCCATGGCATTAAACAGAATTCCTAGTCCTGGACATCATTTGCTGGTCAAGGAGATGAGTAAAGTTTTTTCCCTGCCACACACTAACGTTTTTCTCCCCACAGAACATTATACATAGTATAGACACAGTGAGTTCCCATTATTGTTATAAGTACCAAAGAGCTCCTTGAGGGCAGGAATTGTTTTATTCCATCTTTTTACTATATCCTTGGTGCCCAGCAGAGTCTGGCATGTACTAGGAGACCAAGGGATGCTTGAGAGCGAAGGAAGGAAGGGATGGAGAGAAAGAGGAAGGGAGGAAGGGGAGGAAGGAAGGAGGGAGGGAAGAAGGGAGAAAGGGAGGAAGGGAAGGGAATAGGGAGAAAAGAAAAGAAAGAAGGGAAGGAATTCAAATCAAACACTCCTACTGGATACTTTTAGAAGGTGAGCAAGATGCCCTCCAAGGTTGTGTTTTAAAGAAAAAGTTTTTCCCACTTATGGTGTGCAGAAACGTCCAGACCCCATCTGAAATTCTCTCTCCTCTTGCTCTCAGCCCTTCCTGACCTCCGACCCCCTTCGCTGGCCTCCTAGCCCCGCCCACTTCCCCCCCACCCGTTAGCAAAGCAGTCTAGCCACTGCGCCTGCGCACACGGGCGCTCCCGTCGGGGCGGGGTCCGGCGCAGGGCGTTCCGCCGTGGGGAAGAGGAAGAGGAAGTTGGGGGAGGGTCCTAGCTGGGAGTGAACCGGAAGTGTAAACGCTCCTGCTTCCCCTCGCCCAGGCGGAACCTGCTCTGCTGGGCCTGGTGGCCGCAAAAGAACTTTCTCCCGCCCTAACGGTCGCCGCGGCCAACTGCCTCGCCCTCCTGGCAGCCTACCCCGCCTTCCCTTCTCCTCTCCGGCTCCGCGCGGCCCTGTCTCCCTGTCGCCCGGCGGCGTCCGCTTGCTGCTGCCACCGCCTCCTCGTCTTCTGCCCGGCCAGCCGGCCCGCCCCGCTGCGGTGATGTGCGACAAGGAGTTCATGTGGGCCCTGAAAAACGGAGACTTGGATGAGGTGAAAGACTACGTGGCCAAGGTAAGCGGGATGCGTGGAGTAGGCGAGCGCGGAGGTGGGATGGAGGTGAGGCTGAGGAAGCTGACGGGAGCTCGGCTGGCGGGGCGGGGGCGGGGGGCGGAGAGACATCCTGGATGGAGGTGGCACCAGGAGGCAGGGAGTCAGGGAGCGTCTGAACTGAAAGGAGGGTCCAGGTAGCGAGGTCGCGTCCTGTGCCGGGTAACTGCCGTGGGGAGACAGTCAGGCTCTCTTGCCTTCCCTGACCCCTTGGGGGAGGGGAGGAGCGCTAACCCGCTCTTGCAGCGTCCCTTCTGAGCACGGATCCCTGAGTTTGGCCCTGTTCTTCGGCAGAGTTAGTCACATCTTTCTTTGAATGAGGTGATTTTCCATCTTGGACCTGCCCATTACTGAATGAAGTAACCTGAGTGATTAGAATCAGAGGAACGTTTGTCTTTAACTTGGGGCCTGTTAGGAATTTCAGGTAGTCGTTAACCGTGAAAAAGAGCACCGAAAATAGCAATAGTTAAAATTCTGACACTTGGTATCACTTCGCTGTCATGTCTTAACTTTGGGTGTGGTCCTTTTCCTGTCCCCCACTTCGACAAGTACCTATTTGCTTCAAGTGGTAGGATTGTCAGTTAGCATTTGAGAGTGTTTAAGATATCTGAGTAGTTTTCAGACAAGCATGTTAACTTCAGTTATTCCATCTTTCTCCTTGATTCCATCTGAAATGCTTGCATGTGTAATAAGTAGTAATGCAGTTTAGTCACAGTATATTCGCGGGTAAAATCATGATGAAGAAAGCTAATCTGTAACCTAAACCCAGCATAGAAGCCTGAATCCACATTGTGGTGGACTGGTAAACTTAAAATTAAGCTGGCCTGCCTTTGGACCCTGAAACTGTGCCCTTTGTAATTATGAGAGAACTTAATTATGAGAGAACATCTGATTTTAATATGATGATAATCTAGAAAGAAATCTTCCAAAACAACACTATAACTTTATGACATAACCATGGAGGGCATCTTGCTTCTAAAAAGTGTAACTTTCTGACATAACCATGGAGGGCATCTTGCTCACCTTCTAAAAATGTGAGAACCCAATCTAGATTTGAGTTCTTCAAAGAATATGACCACTGTTATGGTGGTCTGTTTTTGCTTCAGAGATCTGTGTTAGGAAGCAAGTAAGCAGAAGCGGAGTTTCCTAAACTTGCAGGATTGTGCAAGGCAAGCTGTTGATAGGTTTTACTGTTTACGATTTAGACTTTTTTGCGTGCAGGTTATCTGCTAAGTTGTTATTCGCAGTGGATTTTTAGGACGCCATTCACTGCCTTCTCAGCTAGTGGCAATCTGAAACCTGACTTATTGGATGTTTCAGTGTAAGATTAAAGGGAAGAAATTACTTGGAACACTTCAATCCATGGTGCACTTTCCAGTGGTGGGACACTGCAGTACTCTGGAAGTGAGTGGGCTTTTGTTTTTCTGTTATGGGGGAAGCTAGGTTATTTGATGTCTTTGAAATATGAAAAGTTGATAAGTACTAACTGATCTCACAGCCACAAAAATAACACAGTTTATATAGTGTCTTCCTAATACATTATTTTATATCATCCTTGTGAGTCTTGTGAAGTAAATCCTTTTATTACTCCCATTTTACAGATAAGGTTACTGAGATGCAGGGTACTTAAGAAAAAAAATCCAAACGTATAGATAACAAATGACGAAGCCAGAAGTAAACTGCTGACTCCAGACTTACATCTTTAACTACTCCATGCAGTCTCTGACAATCTAAAATGCAGTTGTGAAAGCATATGGTATCAGGATTTTTGGTGGGACGTTCCCAAGGTCCATATTCAGGCAGATAAATTATGCACAAAGAATTCAGAATCACACAAAAACGTTTATGTGAAAATATGTGCCAATAATAATGGATTAATTTATTTTCAGTTAGTTTTTTAAATTAAGTCATTATGTTCAGTTTTATTTTGTATTGCCCTGTTACTACCATGCTGCCTCCTCTCATTAACAAAAAAGATGTGCGTGAGAGGGAAGATAGACATTCAAAGAAAAGTAAAAAGAAGTGCTAAGAACTGGTTTATCCAAAAGGGTTTGACTGTAATGTAATCCTATGAACAGAACATTGAGCTTTTTCCTTTCTTAGTTTTTATTGAGTAACTTGAATCTGTTAAAATATCTTTTGCTTTGTTAATGAAAAATAACAAAAAATATAAGAACCAAAAACCCACAATCCAGTTGTTACTGACTGAGCTCGCTTATTGTGCCTTTTAACACTCTCAAGTCCTTATAACATAATTTCTTCTGCTCAGCAGTCATCTTCCCTGCACATTGACTCACCTTTTTCATCCACCAATTTATGAACACTCGTGATTATTTTCTGAGTTTATGTAATATGTATGTATCTGAGTAAGTGTGTACAAAGAAGGTACATAAAGAAACATTTGGACTTGTCTAGTTTTCCTTCTAAGGGGTGAGAGTCTCTAAAATACTCTCCTCGCTCCTCCTCGGTAGTCCTGTGAAGATCTCTCACATTAACATATAAGAATGGACCTGTAGGGCCAGCCCCGTAAGTGCGTGCGCTCCACTGCTGGCGGCCCGGGTTCGGATCCTGGGTACGCACTGACGCACCGCTTCTCGGGCCATGCTGAGGCCGCGTCCCACATACAGCAACTAGAAGGATGTGCAGCTGTGACATACAACTATCTACTGGGGCTTTGGGGGGTGAATAAATAAATAAATTAATTAAATTAAAAAAAAAAAAGAATGGACCTGTAGGTGAAGCATTTTAGTATTTTCCCTTTTTTAAAATTATTGTTGTTAAAAAATCAATAATTGTACTTTTCTGCCTGCTTCTGACTTCTATACAGAAATCTGAAATATGGATAGGCATAAATTGTTAATTCTGGGTGAGTTCTTGAACTCTGAAAAATTGGTTTTGAGTTCCCAAACCATTGAAAATTGTATGTTTCTAAATGGAAAAAGCAGCATATAAAAAAAATTTTAGATTATTTCCATATTTAGTGTTCATCTATAGTATTAAAACAATATCTGGAACAGTTTGGCGTCTTGACTGAC
Organism: Diceros bicornis minor; assembly: GCF_020826845.1. NCBI lineage: Eukaryota > Metazoa > Chordata > Mammalia > Perissodactyla > Rhinocerotidae > Diceros > Diceros bicornis. The sequence continues at coordinate 84,474,721 of NC_080742.1, read as the reverse complement.
CTAAAGACCGTATTTAGTTAATTCATTCTTTTGTGTGTGTGTGTGTGTGTGTGATAAAGATCAGCCCTGAGCTAATATCCAATGCCAATCCTCCTCTGTTTGCTGAGGAAGATTGGCCCTGGGCTAACATCCGTGCCCATCTTCTTCTGCTTTGTGTGGGACGCCACCACAGCGTGGCTTGACAAGTGGTGCGTTGGTGCGCACCCGGGATTCAAACCTGCGAACCCACAGCCGCTGAAGCAGAGCGCACGCACTTAACTGCTGCGCCACCGGGCCGGCCCCTAATTCATTCATTTTTATTGGGCACCTTTCAGGTTCCAAGCCTGTCATGATAGTGAACAAGTTGGACACAATGCTCAGGAAACTTAAGCATCTTTATAAGTAACATCTCATTTGCATAAAGTTCATTTTGTCCAGTTGGAAAACAGTGAAAGCCAGAAAGTATGATATTCATGAGCAATGATAGTAGATATTCATAGTCTCATTTTCAACCTATATGCTTCCTCTGGGTGACATTACTTTTGTCTATGTTTTCCATTTCTGCTTTACATTGATATCTCCCATTAGAGTTAATTCGGCCCTCACCTGAGCTCCAGACTGCCTAATGGATAGATCTGTTCAGATAAATTCCAAATTGAACTCACATTTTCTTCTCAAAAACTGTTTCTATTTCTTTTGTCTCCATTTTGACTAATGACATCATGACCCAGCCGTTTGCCCAAACTAGAAATTGAGAAATTTTCCTAGATTTCTGAGTGTTATCAAGACTCCCCGCTTCGTCTCTCTCATCCATTCCTTACTCTCCATTCTTATCGCTGCTACTTTAGATTAGTTGCTGCTTCTTTCCCTCCTGGACTGTATTTTCCTTGACTTTGGTTTTCTCCTCCTTCCTGGTCAACTTGCACAACTTAGCTGGAGGGATTTCTCTATAATGTGAGTCTGAGCATGTTATCTTTTTCAGCCAACCTCCTGCACTGCCCTTAAAATGCTTTTGTGATTCCCCATTACTTATTTTACAAAGGGCCATCTCCTCCTTGGCTTGGCATACTCGGCCTTTATGATCTGGTCTCCACCTGCCCTTTTTTTTTTTTTTTTAAACAGTTTTATTTATTTGTGAGGAAGATCAGCCCTGAGCTAACATCCACGCCAATCCTCCTCTTTTTGCTGAGGAAGACCGGCCCTGAGCTAACATCTATTGCCAATCCTCCTCCTTTTTTTCCCCAAAGCCCCAGTAGATAGTTGTATGTCATGGTTACACATCCTTCTAGTTGCTGTATGTGGGATGCGGCCTCAGCATGGCCAGAGAAGCGGTGCATCGGTGCACGCCCGGGATCCCAACCCGGGCCGCCAGTAGCGGAGCGCGAGCTCTTAACCGCTAAGCCATGGGGCTGGCCCCTCCACCTGGCTTTTTAAACTTGCCTCTCTATAAGCGCTCTGCTCCAGACCCTGCCATGCTGTTTCTGACTTGTATATCTTTACATGTGCTCTTTCATCCTGCTTGACCAAGTCTGCTCACCTCAATCCCTAACCCCAACGTCATGAGTGCCCGTTTATCTTCTTGGCTTAAGTATCACCGCTTCCAGAAAAATATTTTGACTTCAGATGGAGTGCCGCTTCTTTTGCTGTTTCACTTATCAAATTGCTGTGATTTTGTTTACATGTCTGTCTTTAATTTGACTCTGGGTCTCTGGAGGGTAGTACTATATTCTTTTTTGTCTTTGTATCTCCAGTATAGTGCCAGGGAATTTGACACATGAAAAGCATATGTTCCAAGTAAGAAATTCTTTTTTATTAACTTAGCTACAGTTTTAACATACTTTATTAGTTATATAATAATAATTACCATTCACAGGATGACTTCTATCGCCAGGTACTAGAAAGCAGTCTGCAAGATTTTACCTAAGTTTTCATTTGCTTTTTACCACAGCATTTCAATATAGGCAATAGTACTCCCATTTTAAGGATGAGCAAAGCAAAGCTTAGAGTAGTTAAGTAACTTAACAAGGTCACAAAGTGAGTATCATAACTGGGCTTTAAACCCAGAGCTGTCTGAATCTCCAACCCATATTTTTTTCACCATATCAGTCTGCCTTGAAATGGTTATCCGGTTTCTTAGCTCACAGCAGCTTAGCATCAGCACATTAAGAAAATGACAAAGGGGCTTGCAAGAGGCAAGTACAACAAGTTTTCTCTGACTAAGAATAAAGACATAGAAAAATGGCTACAATTTAAAAAATTTTAACTAACAATTTGGAAATAATTAGCACAGAGACATCTCTAAACTTTAAATCTTGTCAGGGGCTGTCTTTGCTTAAGGTGTGCGATAAAGAGACTGATTGCTTGATAGCATGTAGAAACTTTTGGAATCATAGTCACACACAATCTTATAATTTATATTTGTAATTATGATCCTGTACAGTACAGAAAAAGTTAGATTGTGTTTGTTTGCCTTAAGAAGAAAGAAAAATTAACTGAAGCATTAGGATTTCTATTCAGAATGGTTTAAATTAAACAAATAGCAGTTTTTTATTTGAGCACTGTGATGCCGTGTAACAGGTATAATTTTATTTACTTATCACATACACCTGTGAGTGTAGTTAATATTGTTAAGCCCATTTTAGAGATTTTAGAGATGAAGAGACTGAAGCAAAGATTAAATAACTTGCCCAAGGTCATAAAGCTCTTGAGTAGTGAGGCTAAGATTTGAACTCTGTTTCTCTGACTTCAAAGCTCCTTGCTATTATACTTCAGCATACCATTGACCTTCATTTCTCAATAATGCTAGATAATGCAAGGGGTACTATATTATTGAGTATGTAAGTATTAAAAATAATCACAACTGGAGGGAATTATCCATTGAGACTACTTAGAGGTGAGGTTTGTGATAGATTTTGAGAATCCACTTCTCGTAGAGGTCAATACTTGTGAGTTGTGTTGATAAGTACTCCTTTATAATCTCCAGCAGGTCTGATATATGCATTCTCTTGTTTACATGTGCTTCTGTTTCACTTGCTGTGAAATACTATACATCAGGTCTCCAACTTCCCTTTCTCTGTGGTTTCCATTCCCTCTCCAGCCCCCATTCTAATTACATTTGCCTTTGATACTGTAGTAGGTTTGAAAAGTAATAATTGTGCACCGTGTGAGAGGTTAGGGTCTCTTGAACTTGAGAAAGGTATCAGCTCTAATATTTAGAAATTGTCAGACTTATTGGGATCACTTTTCACGTTCCTAATAAAACAGGCAATTTAAAAGAAGTCCTAGTTCAATCTTTCTTGCATTTATTAGTTTTATGCAGTTTCCTTTTTTTTCCTTCCTTTTTTAAATTATCAGTTTCTTTTCATAAAAACTTGTCACTGTGTGATTCCCTCTCTACAGCAGGGCTGGTGACTCAGTCAAAAAGCAAATAAAGTAGTTCCCCCTCATCCATGGTTTTGCTTTCCACAGTTTCAGTTACCCAGTAGTCAACCCTTGTCCAAAAATATTATATGGAAAATTCCAGAAATAAACTGTAAGTTTTAAATTGTACACCATTCTGAGTAGCGTGATGAAATCTCGAGCTATCCCACCCAGGACGTGAATCATCCCTTTGTCCAACTTATCCACACTGTATCCACTAACCACCCATTAGTTACTTAGTAGCCATCTTGGTTATCAGATCGACTTTGGGGGTATTGCAGTGCTTGTGTTCAAGTCACTCTTATTTTACTTAATAATGGCCCCAAAGCCAACTTTATTATTAGTCGTTGTTAATCTCTTACTGTGCCTAATTTTTAAATTAAACTTTATCGTAGGTATGTATGTATAGGAAAAAACATAGGATAGGGTTCAGTACTATCCTCAGTTTCAAGCTTTCACTGGGGATCTTGGACCGTATCCCCCGGGAATAAGGGGGAACTACTGTATATCAGTTTGTATAAGATATAGGTACCATCAGCAGACACAGGAAGTTTAGTATGGATACTTTTTATTAGTCTCTTAATCTTTTTTCTTTGAATATAAAATAAAGGAAGATCTTTTTTATATTGGAAGGCAAGTGTTCACTAAGATGTCCATAGGCTATGTATAGTGTTTTGCTTTGAGATTTTAAACATTATCCTTACACTAGTGCAGACAATTAAAAGTATAATGAATTAAAGCTGATTTAAAATATAAAAATAATACATGCTTATTATTTAAAAGACAAAGCTGTACTGATTGGAATAAAGCGAAACAAAATGTCCCATTGCCCATTCCACCTACCCAGGTGATTTCTTTCTTTAAAATATAGATTTTAGTAGGTATTTTTAAGACAGGAAAGTATAAAAAGATAAAAATTGGCCCATAATTCTATCTAGATAATTCCTGTTAACTTTAAAAAATGGAATTAATTCAGATACAGATTAAAAAATGTAACAGCTATGGTTCCCTTCCCTAGTCTCTGTGAACAAAGTTAGCCATTCTCAACAGCTTTACATAATTAATTTCAGAAAAACATTGGAAATTCACTTATTCATTTCCCCACTTAAAAAAAATTCTATACATATTTCTGCACTTTGCTTTTTTAAATTTGTTAATAATTTATGTTCCATGTTGAACTTTTTTCATCCCTCCATTTTTAAAATGGTACACAGTATTCCAGTTTATGGATACACCATAAATTATTTAGTGCTCAATGGTAAACATTTTTTTCCAGTTTATTTTTGTAATTAAACAATTATTGTGATTACCTCTGTATATATACCTAGACAGCTTTTGAGCCTATGTCTGTATTACCCTCCTGATAAGTTTATCAACTTAGCTACATTTCTGTAGCACATGAAACTGCTCATTCCCTCACAACATCGACAGCACTGGGCATCATCACTCTTTTTAGTTTTTGCCATTTGAATAGGTGAAAAATGATATGTGGCTTTGATTTGCATTTCTTTAATGAGGAAATCAAACCACAGAACTTTGTTAGCATTTGTATTCTTTTCCCCAAATTGCTTGTTTGTATATTTTATTCATTTTTCTATTAGGTAGTTGGTCTGTTTTTTTTTATTTGTTTGAGCCCTCTGTAAATTAAGTTAGTTTTTTATAATGTTTTGCAAACATTTTTCTCAGTTTGTCTCTTGACTTCATCCATTTTATTGTTGCTCTACAACAATCTTTAGTTTTTACGTAGTTAAATATATCACTTTTTCTCCCTTTTGTGACTTGGATTTTGTGTCCTGTTTACAGAGACCTATTTCTTCTCTCTCGAAGATTATAAATAAATTTGGTCTTCTAGAACTTCTGGTTTTTTTTCATTTTTTGCATTTGAGGCATTTGATCCTTCTGTTACATATTTTGAAGTAAGGCGTGAAGTAGGAATATAGTTTGTGTATTTGTTTTTTTAACAGTTTCCACACCATTTGTTGTACAATTCTTTGCTCATCTGAACTATTATGTTTCTCGTAAACAGAATTCCAATATGTGTTTAGATTTCTTGCTGTTTTTCTATCCACACTAAACTGTTTTAATGATTGTAGCTTCATAATATGTTTTAGTACAGGATAGAGCCACCTTCTCTCATACATTCTTTTCTAAAGAACCTTTAACCCTTTAACCTTTGCAAGAGGGTTCCTTTAAGGTTTTTTCCTTTTTTCCATAATCTCAGGGGAAATATGAGCATTTTTTTGAACCTACCTCACATTTAACCCCTATGTCTTTATAAATGTTAAACATTTTTATCTGGAATGCTGGCATCATGTGGTCTGAAGAACATAATACTTTAGCTTTTAATTCTTTATGAAATATCTTAGGATAGGAGGGTATAATGCACTATGGGAAAATTCTTTTGTTTTGTTTTGTTTTTAGGAAGATTGGCCCTCTGCTAACATCTGTTGCCAATCTTCCTCTTTTTCTTTTTTCTCCCCAAAGCCCCAGTACATAGTTGTGTATCATAGTTGTAGAGTTGTAGCTCTTCTGTGTAGGATGCCGCCTCATCACGGCTCGATGAGCGGTGAATAGGTCCACACCCAGGATCCGAACTGGCGAACCCTGGGCCACTGAAGCAGAACGCACGAACTTAACCGCTATGCCACCGGGCTAGCCCCCTATGGAAATAGTCCGTATCAAAGTATTTGAAACAGTGAAGTTGTGTTTAGGTAATCAAATCACAGCTACATCAAAGGCCACCTTGTAATGAGAAATATGGCTGAAAGTAACTTTTTTGCAACTGAATCTTACTATACAAATAGTTCTGATAAGGTTGGAAGTTTGTCTTTTTTTAGTCTACAAAACATTACAAGGTAGAGAGGAGCTGTGATTACTGAAAACAATGAGAGAAGAAACAAAAACATAGGAAGCTAACCCAAGAAAATGAAGGGGCAAAGAGTCATGTTATCTTAAAGTTCCAGAGGCCTGTACAATAATTAATATATATAAATGTCATCTTGAGCTTCAAGACAAGTTTAAATTTGGTCTACTTTTATCTTATTTAAAAAGTCAGAGATATGTAAGATATATTTTGGAAAGATTTCTATTTGACTGCATAAAATAATGAACATTTTGATACTTAGGTCTAAATTCTTGGCTATCTGAGAAGTTTAGATACCAAAAAAAAAAAAGGTTATGGATAATAAACATTTTACCCATAGTATAATAGAAGCTATAACACTGTTTAGGGAATTTGGAATTTCATTATTGGTTTAACCATGGTGTAGAGATTAAACCTATTAGCTTTGGAATTAAACCCTCCAGCTCTGACCCTCTTCCTAACTGGATCACTTTGAGTGATGAGTTAAACTGCTCAGAACTTGAGTTTCCTCAATTGGGAAAAATAGGGATAATAATAATAATACCTACTTAATATATGTAAACTATTTACCAGTTTTCTTGAGTGCCTATAAATGTTAGCCATTGTTACTACTAATAATAACCATAAATTTGTTCAGAAGCAAAACTACTTAAAGATCATCTAGTCTACCTCCCTTATTTTGTAGATGAGGAAAAATTAGATGTTAAAGGGCTTTACGCAGATCATACACTGCTTTTTAGGATTAGGACTGTAACTAGTGCTTTTTTTACTTCACTGTGGTGTTTTCTAATGAAGTACTTTATACTAGCTATTACCTCTATTAGAATATTCTTTTTTGTCCTATCCCATCTACTTGGTAAATTTCTGCTTATTTTTAAAGTTTTTGTTCTGCGTAGCATTCTCTATTTGTGCAGTTAATCCCTCGTTTGTGCCAACGTGGTATCTAATATAGAGCTTTCTTATTGTATTTATGCTCTAGTGTAGAAGTTTCCTAAACTTGAGAGCTATGTGCTCCTGACTTGACTGACAAGTCCCTGGGCTTGAATTTGAAAAACAGTGGCTTAAGAAACTCAAATCTTGCTCTGTGGAATATGTCTTTAAGTTTTGAATGTTCAAAAAGAATTTTATCTTAATGACTGGTTAAAAAAAGAAAAGTGCGTTTATAGAAGTGGATCACTTGTTACCTCTCAAACTTGAGAACTCAGAGGTTCCCCTCCCCAAAATATTCCTGCAGATCTTGGTTTAAGGTACAGTGTTTGTAGTGGGGCATTTGTCTTCTTGGAGGTGGTGCTGCCCAGTATTTGAAGCCCCTTCCTGTGTTTGAAGAGTTCCCTGCTATTATGAATCTTGGCAAAATGCAAGACCTGGCTCCTATCACCACAAAAGCCAAAAAGGACAAATAAATTGCTTTCTTGTGCTCGTGCTTAGGAAATGGGCCCGTAACCCAAACATGGCTAATTGGATGCTTTTATCTGGAGTTGATACAAAGACTCAGGCACAGTAAAGGATGTAGTGGTGGCAATAAAACATCCAGTTTCCAAAAAGAGAAGTAGTGTTGTGCCCATTGTGGCATCTCTTCTGTGCCCAGGAGGTTCTTGTGACAGCTTTTGATTTTACTCTTGCTTTTAAGCCTCCTTTGTTCCTGCCCATTTACTGAGCGTTCTTCAACTTTCCCAGCAATGTGGAGAGCTACTTTTTTTTTTTTTTGGTGAGGAAGATTGGCCCTGAGCTAACATCCGTTGCCAATCTTCCTCTTTTTGCTGAGGAAGATTAGCCCTGAGCTAGCTCCGTGCCCATTTTCCTCTATTTTGTATGTAGGATACTACCACAGCATGGCTTGATGAGCGGTGTGTAGACCTGTGCCCGGATTCAAACCTGTTTTGAACCCTGGGCCACCAAAGAGGAGTGCGCAAACTTAACCACTGTGCCACCGGGCCAGCCCCTTGGAGAGCTACTTTTAATATCTATTTAATGCATTACATTTCTGTTAATCAATATGAATTGGTTTCTGTTGCTTACAATTAAGAACTCCATATTAATTTTTACCTGCCTGTCTCCGTTGTTGTGTATGAGCTTTTTGAAGATAGAAATTATTTTTGTATTTTCAATATTTATCCCATTGTCACTTATCTGCCATATAGTTTATTTAAATTTGGATTGAATTTGTATTTCTAGGAACTAACCCTTCCTTTGTTGTTTTCAAAGTTGTTTTACCGTATATCTCTTTGTAACAGATGTTCTTAGTATAAATGATGTTCCTTCATTTTCTTTCTTCAGAATAGCTCTGTTTTCAAACTCTTTGTTTTAAACTTAGTGAACTTTGTCCAGCTTTTTCACACTACTACAATAGTTATGGAATATAGGCTGCCTTGGAGATATTGTGGGTTCAGTTCCAGACCACTGCAATAAAGCAAGTATTGCAGTAAAACCAGTCACACAAATTTTTTGGTTTCCCAGTGCATATAAAAGTTATGTTTATATTATACTGTAGTCTATTAAGTGTGCAACAGCATTATGTCTAAAAAAACTATGTACCTTAATTTAAAAAATACTTTATTGTTAAAAATTGCTAACCATCATCTGAGCCTTCAGCAAGTCGTAATCTTTTTGCTGGTGGAGGGTCTTGTAAAAAACTCAGTGTGTGTGAAGCACAGTAAAGCAAAGAGCAACACAACGAGGTAGACCTGTACAATAATAGTGACAGTAGTTTATAAATATAACACCAGCTTCCACTTGTAACCTCTCATGGCCATCATTTTAGAATTTCAGTTAAGAATGTTGAAAACCATACAGGCTCAGTAAAAGTTAAGATAGTTTTTACGCTAGTTTCCCTGTGAGGAATAAAAATTATCATTGCTTTTTCATTGGTATTAATGAACCAACGTTAAAACCTATACTTAATGCCGCACTACTTATAACTATATAAAAGCATGTGGACCATCAAACCAATAAAATTGAAAGCTTTCTAGCTGCAAACTAAGTCGTTAGTAAACACCTTTATTATTTGTTATTTTAAAGCCCTATATAGAAGAGTAATTATACAGTCATGTGCCGCATAATGATGCTTTTGTCAACGATGGACCGCATATACAATGGTGGTCCCTTAAGATTAGTACCACATAGCCTAGGTGTGTAGTAGGCTATACCATCTAGGTTTGTGTGAGTACACTCTGCGATGGTCACACAACGACGAGGTCGCATAATGATGCATTTCTCAGAGCATATCACAGTTGTTAAGCAACACATGACTGTACTTTCACTTTGGATTCCAGGAGACCTGAGTTTAACTCCCAACCCTACTACTTATTAACCTTGACCAAGTTATTTAATCTCATCAAACCTCAGCTTTCTCATCTGCAAATAAGAATTACGATAATACCCAATTCATGTTTTATCTAATTTTTAAAAGAGATAGTGAATGTAAAATTCAACAAAGCAGTGCTTAACACATTGTAACTGTATAGTAAATATTTGCCATTTGTGTTCTTGTTTTTATGTAGATCCTTTCCTAAGAAGAGGCTTAAAGAAGCCAATGCTCTCTTAGGCTTTGTGAGTTATACAGTGTCTATCACAATTATTCATCTCTGATGTTGTGCAAAAGCAGCCATAGATGATATGTAAACAAATGAGCATGTCTGTATTCCAATAAAACTTTATTTACAAAAACAAGCAACAAGCTGGATTTGGCCCATGGGTCATAGTTTGCTCACTCCTGCGTAACACTCAAGTTACAAAAACTAGATTGTCTAATAAACTAAATTTCACTTCTTCCTCCTCAAGTTTTTGAGATCTAAAATAATTAAAATGTAGGGGCCAGCCCGGTGGTGCAAGCGGTTAAGTGCGCATGCTCTGCTGCGGCGGCCCGGGGTTCGCCACTTCGGATCCCGGGCAGATCCCGGGCGTGCACTGACTCACTGCTTGTCAGGCCATGCTGTGGCGACGTCCCATATAAAGTAGAGGAAGATGGGCACGGATGTTAGCCCAGGGCCAGTCTTCCTCAGCAAAAAAGAGGAGGATTGGCAGATGTTAGCTCAGGGCTGATCTTCCTCACAAAAATAAATAAATAAAATAATTAAAATGTATGGTCAAATATAAAACTTATTTTGGGGGATCAGCATTTCCAAAAATATGATTTAGGAATCTTTATAGTTTAAAGGTATTGAACTGTAAGGAAAAGCAAGGCATGAAAATCCATATGTGGATAAGGGGAAGAGACAGAGAGGTTGAATGAAATTCTCTAAAAGAAAAAGCATAGAGTCTTTATAGTAAATTTGAACTTTAGGCGAGAGGCCTAGGATTATTCTGAAAACCAGGAATCGTTACTTATAAACATGCAAACAGGAACTAATTTAGATCCTTAAACTGAAAGGGAATTCCGTAAAATCTTTTCATCTATCAAAGGTCATCTTTCACCAAAAATGTTCCAGAATTATTCTCTCTCCAGCCCTTGTGCCAGTCCTGTGACCTGGCTTGATTTCCAACTCTAGAAGTGAAAGAGAAGGCTAGTTAGCACAGTTTTCATTGATTCATTCATAATTCATTCAGCAAATATCATTCGAGCACCTGCAGTCCTGGCCGCTGTATTACTAGGCATGGGAATACAATAATGAATAATTTTTCTGAGGATGAGTGTTCTTCAGAAGGTTCAGTTAAAAGGTGAAGTAAAAACGTTTGTGTACAGGACAAACAACAAATAAGATAGTTGTATGGGTTCTGAATAGGTTATTTCCCTATTTAATATATGATATATGAATAAAACTAAGGCAACTATACAAATGTGTTAAGAAAACATACAACTATATAAAAAGAATAGACTGCTTTAAGAGCCAAGAAAACGTCATATTTGGTTGCAATATAGAGGAGAATCAACACTATAGAACATCAGATTCAAAATGGAAGATAATAGGAACAGAATGCCTTCTCTTTGAGTACTTACTCTATGCCAAGTATGGTCCTACATAGTAAATTAATATACATATAGATATGCATATAATTTAATCCTCACATCTACCCAGGTGGGCTCTATCTCCATTTTATAGTTAGGGAAATCAAAATTAAGTAACCTGTCTAAGCTCCTACAGCTAATAAGTGGAAGGACAGAATTTGATCTGACTCATTCCAAAAGAGTATTCTTTTCCCATCATTTGCATTGAAATGTTTCAGCACTACAAATGAAATACATAGATGGAAAAAACTGAAGATTAAGTGTTATAGTAGATAAAGCATTGAGATTGAACCAGCAAAAGGTAGGGAAGAACATACAAGTTTGAAAGGATAAATGGAAATAGAAGTTTTCAGAACTGAAAAGAAGACCCAAGATTGGAAATAGAGGGTCCCCACACCCGCATATTCAAAATTAAAAAACACTAATTAGGAACAAGACACATCCTAGCTAAAATGATTATCTATGAAGTTGGGGTTTTTTTGTTTAGTCTGTAAGCTTCTGGGCAAAATAATATTAGTTTCAAGAGGTAAAATCATCTTACCTTTAGACTGTTTTCTATAATTGTATTGGAAAACAGTGAAACAAACGATTCTGTCAGGAATAAAAGATATGAAAAAATATATTCAAGTTGTCATTCATGTATGATGGTGACAGAAAAACAATCTTAAGAAAATATATACCCTCTTCCCATTCAGTGGATTTCTACTGAGATCACCTGAAGTTTTAGGGATTGAATTTTTCTTTCCCTTCTCTCTTTCTCCTCTCTTGCCCCCTCCTTTCCTTCCTTTCTCCCTCTCCCTCCCTATCATGGGTTTATTTACAGATACAGCTTTGACGAATGCAAAGCGTTGGATCATGACACAAGATATTTCCCAGACTACATAAGATTTTAGGAATAAGTTCCAACTGTGGTGCCATGAATTAGTTTCTTGAAAATGAAGCTACTTTTTGATTATATTAATCTTTTTTCCAAATTGAGATATTACTATTATGCTTTGAATGGATTTTCTTAATTTTGGTAGTCTTTCTTCAGATAAATATATGTATTTCGTTAAATTAAAATTTTTAATTTCAGGGGCCTGCCTGGCGGCACAGTGGTTAAGTGTGCATGCTCCACTTCGGTGGCCTGGGGTTCGCAGGTTCGGATCCCGGGCGCACACTGACGCACCGCTTGTCAAGCCATGTGGTCGTGCCGTCCCATATAAAGTAGAAGGAGATGGGCACGGATGTTAGCTCAGAGCCAATCTTCCTCAGCAAAAAGGAGGAGGATTGGCATCGGATGTTAGCTCAGGGCTGATCTTCCTCACAAAAAAAAATTTTAATTTCATACCACCAGTAAAAATTTTAATACTTCACTGTTTTCAATTAGAAATTGTCTAAGTGTGAATAATTGCTTTTAAACCTTCCAAAGAAGAAAATTAAAATATGCTTTTAATAAGTAAATCAGCTATATAAAACTAATTTAAATGACTGAAGTAGTCATTTTGAAAAAAAGAAAGAAAAAGCTTAAGTTAAAAGTTCTATGTAGATGGGGAAATATACCATAAGATTTAGGGCCTTAACTATCATGGGCTTCCATTTCAAAACTTTTTTTTTTAATTTTTTTGAGGAGATTGGCCCCGCGTTAACATCTGTTGCCAATCTTCCTCTTTATCTTTTTTCTCCCCAAAGCCCCAGTACGTAGTTGTGTATCATAGATGTAGAGTTGTAGTTCTTCTGTATGGGACACTGCCTCAGCATAGCTTGATAAGCGGTGAGTAGGTCTGTGCCCGAGATCCAAAGCGGAACACGCAAACTTAACCACTACGCCACCCGGCCTGCGCTTAAGAACTTTTTTTTTAGTAAGAAAGGTAGGTGCTTAACACTTGTATTGGTTAAAAATACTTACACAGAGTTATGCATTACGTTTGCTCTTAAAATTTTTTTAGTTCACATTTTATTTCTTTGACTTCCATTAGTTCTCTGTGATGCTGGTACATAAATTAATGAAAATGAACCTATAATTTGAATATATACTTCCAGAACCTTTAGGTTAAGAATCCTAGAGACAGAAATACATAGTTATTTATATAACTGTGTTAAAAGCACAGGACTTAACTTTGTTTTATTTTGTAGTTTTCATCCTTAAACAAGGCATATGTGTTTTGTTTGTTTTTTACTATGAACAATTTTTTTTTGCCAGATTCTCAGCCATCGCTACCATTCAAGTGTGTCTTGTAGTAGTTTTGTTAGTGAAAATAACCCTCAATTGGAAACATGTCTGAGGTGACTGATCTGTTAGATTTTTGAAGTGATCACTGGTCAGGATCAGCCTAGTATGGATTTTAACTAGTAATAAGAAACTGTTCTTCAGAACACATTTAAAGTGTTTTATGAGGATGTATTATCGTATATTATATTTATTAAACAGGTGCTCATTAAATGATTAATTATGGGTATTGTTTTTGTTCATTACTTTGAAATTAGTTCATATTTATAATATTGAAAGTTGGATGCATTTGGTGTGACAGACCTTTCCTGTTAACTTTGGAGAAAGAATGTAGAGTAAGAACAAGTTGATTTTATACTCCTCAGACCTTCTACCTTTCTGTTGTGCTGTGTTTTTTCTGTATTGTGAAGTTCCAGATAAAGTATTATAGTATTATCACCTTTTTTGTTTGCTTTGCCTCTCAGTGGTAGATTATGCGTTTGAATCCATTACTGTGTTGTAACTTATAACTCTGTTGCTGTTTTACTCACTGATGTCACCAGTGCAGTAATATATGATTCTTTTTAGCAAAGTTATATCCTAAGGTGTAAGGACTTTTAACCTTGAGGGGCAGGGCAGGGAGGAGGACAGAGAGAGTCGTAGAAGGAGGGACCACAGCATTCATCCAATTCTCAAAAGAATCTGTCATTATAAAAATATTAAACACCACAGTCTTAAGGAATTCTGAATTCTAAATGGGGAGAGGTAATCCTTAGCTGTAAGTGAATTATTGGGGACATTGACTCAACTATATAGAGTTTGTTCAGTTTCCTAGTTTTGTTGCGTTTTACTATCAGTCAGGTGTCCAGTATTAATTTACATACTGTGCTACAAAATGGTCACACGTGCTAATTTAGTCTACTGTTAAGTAGCTTTTGAGGACACTGGTTTCTTGTGACAGTACAGTATGTACTTATGCCTTAGAACTCAGTTGCAGCAACCTGTCCATATCTTGGAGATCAAAGGAAGAGAATTATTTGTTTGTTTTCACCTGGAGAAAGGCCTAAAAGAAAAGTTCTCTGCGGGAGTCAAGTGGTCATTTCATTTAGAAATATTATAAAGAATGTGATCTCATCTGAAGTACTTGTGAGAAGTACTAGATTTGGTAAATATCCCCACCCAACCACACTTTCAAGATGCATATAACAGATTTTGCCATTAAGGATGGGAAATATCTCAGACTATTAAAAATATACCACATATTTGTAAATATGTTTTTATTCTGTATTAAAACCATTTAGGAGAGTAGGGAAGGCAAAGATTGGAAAAAGCTGGGAAAAATCTAGTGAGAGGAAGTATGAGACATCTAGAAAAGTAGAAATACTAAGTAAACAAGACTCTTCCTGACCGACGCTGTATTTGGATTGAGGATGTTAGAGATAAAATACTTCATATCACAAAGCCCCTTGGAATGATTTTGTTTCTTCAGCAGTATACCTAACCTGTTGCCTCTTGTTTGCCTTAAACTTCCAGGAGCTATACTTGCAATGAAGCAGCCTATCACAAGAAAATTTACTCTCTGGACAATATAAGTGATTACAACAATAATATCCCTAGAATACCTAATACTTGCCCTGTGTTATGAAATAAACGTAACAATAATAATGATATTCTAATGGCCACCATTTAATGTTAGGTTATTTGCTGAGTGCTTTGTCTATATTTTCTCATTTAATTGTCATAAAAATTTGATTAAAAAAAGACACCATGAAAGATTGTTTTTGCAGATGAGGTAAATGAGACTTGAAGAAATTCAAGTAATTTGCCCAGGGTAAGCAAGCTAGTAAACGACAGAGCCATGGTTTGTCTCTAGATCTGTCAGATTCCAGAAACCACTCTCATTCCATTACAGGAACATGAGTATTTTTTAGAAGAATTAGTGGGTAGAGGTGGAATGGAGTTTCAATTTTTGTTTGTGTGACTTAGCACAAACCTGTTGTCAAAGGAGAAACTTTTAAAACCGCAGTGACCATAGTCCAGCTAATGCTGAGTGAGTTAACAGCTTTTATTTGACCTGATGAACTTTGTCTTTTTGTTCACTTCTGCGTTTCTACCGCTTAGAATAATGCCTAGCTCGTAGTAGGAGCTCATAAATATTTGTTGATTGAATGAATGACCAGATAACTGACTGAATGAAAAACTCTTTAAAGTTTTAAGGTCTTATAAAAGATCTAGAGCTGTGTATACCAGAGTAAGAGGAGTTTATGTAGAAAGAACTTGCAGTTATTCTCTAACCAGAAGGCAAAATCATAATCATACTAAGGAGTATCAGGTTGAGGTGAAAGTCATTGGCAAAATTTGGAGTCTAAATGGCAGGAAAAGAAGTGTCCCAAGTCTGAAGAGGAAAAAGGGTGTTAGCAGAGAACAGAGTTCACCTCCAGTTCACCATCATTTCACCTTCCTCTTGGTATTAGCAAAAACTGGCAGAAAAGGGATCTGAATGGGTGGGGGGAGATAACATCGTCATAGGATGTAACTCTTGTCCCCCACTGCATTAGGAGTGTTCTGTGTTCTTAGATAGTTGTAACAACTTCTAAGGTGTGATACAGAGGACAAGGAGATCAACGAAAAAGGATGCCAGGCCCCTTTGAGTTTATCGTGTAAAAAAGTGGTTCATCATTTCAAGCTTCGTAATTAAATAATAATTTAATTTAAATCATTGTAAGACTTCTTTACCTTTGACATAGAAAGGTAAAGATATTATTTTTTTCATAATTTGTTATTCAAGAGGAAGCAATCAAATTATTACACAATACCACCAAAGCCAGGTGTTAGTTTGCCAGTTTTGTTTAAAATGAAAGATGAATTCAACAACTACTTTGGCTCCTAGGCTTTGCCCTGAAATATAAAGACTTATTTTTTTAAATAAGCTTGGAGATTTTTCTGCATTTAGTCCTAAAAGTGCTGTATGTTGTTGTTAGTTCTTTGTTTCCCTTCTGAATACTCATTTTTATAAGGATATGTTTTGAACAGTGTCAGGTTTGGGAATAATTACTCTAAAGGAAATATTAATGGAGGATGTATATTTATGTGTGTGTGTGTGTATATATGTAATAGATCTTTGAATTCAAATGTTCTGAGGTTAATTTTCTTTGGAAGCAAGATAAATTGGATGATGTTTCTATACAGATGTTATATTTATGGGTTTTTAAATTTGTAAGGATTGTCATTACCTATCAGCTAATTTGAAGAGTTATCAGAATTAGTATACTTAAAATTTCTTTTATTATTGTTGCAAGATCTAAGCAAAATTATGAATGTTTTCAAAGTCTAATGTGAATTAAAAGAACTGTTGCAGACTTTAAAAAGCCATGTAATTTCATATCAGTTTAACTAACCATCTCACACAAGCTCACTTGGTTTTTCACAGTCAGTTTTAGTTCTATCCATAAGTAATAGTCTTACCTTGAATACAGTAACTTAATATTTTACCTTTATTTTCGGAATACTCTGTAATTCTAATATTCAGTGCCTCTTTGCTTCATCTGTAATTTAGGACATTTAGTATTGGTTTGGTTGTGTGTGTGTGTCTTTGTGTGTTTTGTGTGTTGTTATTTTTGTTGTTTGTTCATTTTTGGTTTTTTCTTCTGTTTTGTGTGTGTGCTAAAGCTTTTGGTATTAATTTTTAGTTTTATTGCATTGGGATTGGAGAATGGGTTCTATAAGGTTTTAAACTTTGGAATGTGTTGAGGTTTTCTTTGGTCTAGTGTAATCAAGTTTTGTTAATATTCAGTGAAATAAAGTGTAGTTTCCATAGAGTCCAAAGTTTGATATATATTAATTCAGTCTTATTAATTCTTAATCATGCCTGCTTTATCTTTACCTCCAAAAGACTGAGATTATTATGATAGTCCCTGACTACAATGCCATTTTTGTCAGTTGTTTTCTTGATATTCTTCAGATAAAGATTCATGACTAACTTACACATTTTTAAAATGTAAAATGAACATCTTTTTCCCATTTACTTTTCTTTGCCTTGAATTCTACTTTGTCATATATTAATATTACCCTTCTTAGTTTTTTAGGTATATGTGCCTGATATATTTTTGCGCATTCTTTTATGTTTTTCACAGTTTCTCATATTGCTTTCTTTTTTAGGTGTGTCTCTCAATGGCATGCTTCTAGTTGGATTTTTGTTTGCTTTTCTTTTTGTTGTTGTTTAACAAAATCCAAGATTCATTCTTTATTTTTCGATTTTATAGTTAAACCTATTCACAGTTATTGACGTAACTGATCAATTTAAATTTTCTGCTTTTTAGACTTTTAATTTAGTTTGTTTAAACTTACTTTCATTTTGCCGTTTTTTTTAGCTGTAAGACTTTATTTTCTTGGCTTCTTTTTGTTCCATGACTTGAAAGGTATTCATCTTTTTTAGGTCTACTAGAACTTAAATTTCATCATAAAAAATGTTTGAGTCTAAATTTTGCTAAACAGTAGCCTTTGGTTTGTTTTAGTTTTTCAAAACAAAAATATTTGTGTTACTTTGATTATAAAAGTAAAGCATGCTCATTTTTTAATAATATAATATTTAAATTCAGAAAGTGAAAATATCCTCATAATACTGTTCTCTAAAGCTGACTACTAGTAAATTTGTTGTATATATTCTCTAAAATTTTATGATTACATATAAGCATATTCTAAGTTTTTAAGTAAATGGGATCATACCTGCTTTATTCACTCAATACCATGGTCATTTCCCCGTGTCAGCAATACACAACCTGGAGGAGTCACCTTCTCTGTGCCTCAGTTTCCTTATATGGGAAGAGTAGTACTAGCTTCTTAAAGCTTTTGTGATAATTAAGTGAATTCATACCTGGAAAGTACTTGTAACAGTGCCTGGCACATGGTAAGCATTCAAGGAGTATAAGCTGTTTTCATTTTCATTTTAAATGATTCTGCATAGTATTTCATAAAGGGTATGCCATCATTTATTTATTTATTTATTGGTGAGGAACATCAGCCCTGAGCTAACATCTGCCAATCCTCCTCTTTTTGCTGAGGAAGACCGGCCCTGGTCTAACATCCGTGCCGATCTTCCTCCATTTTATATGGGACGCCGCCACAGCATGGCCTGACAAGCAGTGCATCCGTGCGCGCCCGGGATCTGAACCCCGGCCGCCAGCAGCGGAGCGCACGGACTTAACCGCTATGCCACAGGGCCGGCCCCGATCATTTATTTAAAAGCTTCCCATATACAGCATTTAGTTGTGAACGTGTCACTTAATAAGACCCTACATTTGACAAAATCTGGTAGGTTTTTTATTTCCTCATCTACTTTCTATTTTATATAAATATGTGATTGTATATACTTGTTAATTGTGTATCTTCTCTCTCAAGACTTATTTTGACATCTATATCTAGCTTTTAACCATATTTCCTTAAGTAAATGCTCACTTGGTTTTACTTTTTTTTGTGTGTGTGTGTGAGGAAGATCAGCCCTGTGCTAACATCTGCCAGTCCTCTTTTTTTGCTGAGGAAGACCGGCCCTGAGCTAATATCCGTCCCCATCTTCCTCCACTTTATATGGGACACCACCACAGCATGGCTTGACAAGCGGTGCGTCAGTGCCTGCCCGGTGAACCCCGGGCGCCACAGCGGGGTGCGCGCACTTAACCGCTTGCCCCACCTGGCCAGTGCCCACTTGGTTTTACTTTTTATCATTCATTCTTTTATGCCAAAACTCCCTGCTCTTGTGTTCTAATTTTTGATTCATCCCTTTTGTTTCACTAGAGCAGCAGTTCTTGAAATATTGTAGATCTCTGTGGGCCCCAGAGACCTTTTCAAGAGGTCCATGAGGTCAAAACTATTTTCATAATAATATTAAGACTATTTGCTCTTTTCACTGTGATGACACTTTTACTGATGGTGCAGAAGCAAAGGTGACTAAAACTGCTATGTGAATCAAGGCACCGGTACCAAGCTGTGCAACTGCTAGTCATTGTGAACTTTACCCCCACACATGCACAGTTAAAAAATATGCCAGTTTCACTTCAGCATGAGTGAAGCACTAAAAATTCACTTTTATTAAATCTTGATTATGGAGTATGCTGCGTTAATATTCTGTGTGAAGAAATGGAAAGTGTTCATGAAGCACTTATGTAGTTGTTGGAGTTGCAGCCTGAACTAGCTGCTTTTTTTATGGAATACCATTTTTGTTTGGAAAAAACAACTGACAGATTATAAGTTTGGTTATTCAGACTTGGATATTTGGCAGATATTTTCTGGAAAGTGAATTTAGTGAGCCTGTCAGTTCATGGAAAACAGCTGATAGATTTTATTGCCAATTGTAAAATTCTAGCTTTAGGAGAAAATTCAAATTTTGGAGCATTTATGTTGGCTATTTTGATCTTGACAGCTTCCCAGTACTTAAAGACTTTTCTGATGAGATTGGAAGTGATATCAATGAATGTGATTGTTTTATATTATGTAAAGCAATTTGTCAGCATTTGGAAGATCTACATAACTCAATAACCAATATTTTCTAAATGACCAATGCATGACATTACAAAATTATACATGGATATAAGATCCATTCAAAGTGTAAGTAGACTGATGGATTTTAACCTAACAGAGTATGAAGTTCATTAATAACAGTTTCAGATTCCACGTTGTAAATAACTTTTAACACACTGCCACTTGTTGAGTTTTAGTATAGTGTCAAAGAATATCTATAATAGACTGAAAAGCCTGTTAAAATTTTTTTACTTGTTCACCTACATATCTGTGGAGGCCAAGTTTTCTTCATATACAGTCATGCACCACATAAGGACATTTCAGTCAACGGCAGAACACATATACGATGGTGGTCCCATAAGATTAGTACCATATAGCCTAGGTGCATAGTAGGCTGTACCACCTAGGTTTGTGTAAGAACCCTGTGATGGTCGCACAATGACGAAATCGCGTAACAACGCATTTCTCGGAATGTATTGCTGTCGTGAAGTGACGCATGACTATATTTTGGCCAAAACAATATGTCAAAACAAATTGGATTTGGAAGCAGATATGAGAATTCAGCTGTCTTCTATTAAAACAAACATTTAAAAGATTAGCAAAAATGTAATACAGTGCCACCCTTCTCACATTTGGCGGGGGATGGGGGTATAGTTATTTTTTATTTTTAAAAATCTCATGTATGTTTAACATGTAATGTATTTCTTTTTGTTACTTCTAAATGAATTAATAAATTTTTAAAAGGTTTTCTACTTTAATTTCTAATTTGATAAGTACCCTTAGATATAACCCATATAAACAAAAAACTATTTGGGATCCTGAGACTAAAATGTTGGAGAATTACTGCACTAGAAGTCTTAAGGTACTCCTCACCTCTTCTTCCCACCTTTAAGGGAGCATGTGTGGTATATTTTCTGATTTGCTGATACCCAAGATTGTCTTTACACATGAATATTTATTTGCTTGCTGTGGAATGCATGAGTCAATTTATTCTCTCCAAACTGCAGATCAGAGACTCTCAATCTTCTGCCTACCTTCGACATATTTAAAGGACACCTCACACATCTCCCGTTAGTATTAGTTTCGTGTCAGTAACTCTCCTCAGAGGATTATACTTGATCCCCAAACCCTCTCCAGATATCATTACTATAGATAGTTTTTCTCTCTTGTCCTGTGGAATTCAGTGTTGTAGAGGGGTCAAAAATAAGAGACCAGGCTAGTTTATTTTTTTTTATTGTTAATATGTTTACTTTTTTTTTTTTTTTTGGTTTTATCCTTGTAAAACAAATTGCAAAGCTGTATTAATGGGGGATCTATTGAATTTTTGTCTGTAATACAATGAGCTTTTACAATCTGCAATCTCAGGTCTTTCTTGAGCTCAAAAAAAGTTTGCTTTTATACCTATTTCAGTTCCCTTTGTTCTGGTTATGTATTATTTATAAGTTTGAACTTTACACTCGTTATGCAAATCATCTTTTTTTTTTAATCATTTTTATTTCTTTGTTTATCACCTCAGTTTTCTGGGAGAATTTCTTAAGCTTATTCTCAATTCTTTATTAAGTTTTTAAAATTTGAGTAGTGTTACCTAACTCTACTGACTTTGGTGCAGAATTTAATTTTGCAATTGCAGTTTTAGTTTCCTCGCTATATTTCACTTTCTCAGCCAGCTTCCTTTTCCTATCAGCCTACATTTTGGTTTGTTCACTTTGCATGTTTGCCTGTTTTCTTCTTAAGATCCCTTTTTCATAGAATCTGTGTCTTTTGGATTCTATTTTGATCATTCTAAAGTGCTTCCTAAAATTAAGTTTCTTGAGTTTTTAGCATATTTCTTTTCTTTTGCTATATGATTGGTTTTCATACACCCCCATATTGTTTTTCTTCTGTTACTTATCCTTTAAAAGAGGAAAGCTGTCCACATTCAAGGTGTGCGGATAGATGGGCTGTGAGGATTGCTCCTGACCACACTTATCACCTGCTATATACTAGAAGAATTCTAGTTTCTGGTGGCTTTGCGGGCCTGATATGAGATCTTTTATATTCTCTATTGCCTAATTCTAATACGCTATGTAAAAAATTCTAGCTTCAGGCAGGAATGTGCCTTAGGTCTCTCTGTGACTCTGCACATAAGGTAGTTGATCCTTTGTGGGTAGAGCAATGGTGATCACTTTTTTTTTTCCTGTGATGGGGAAGCAGATTCTGCAGCTAAGAGATGGTGGGGGAGAAAAAACTTTATAACTGTTTCCCAAAGGGAATAAATGACTGAATAAGAGAGGGGTTTATTTTTCTCTCTTGTAAAAGAAATCAAGAAGTAGGCAGTCCAGGACTGGTGTGGTGGCTCGCTGGTCATGAGGTACTCAGCTCCTCCTCTCGTCATGCTCCTCCAGTCCTTTGTGAATCACTTCCATCCTCAGGGTCACCTCATGATCCAAAACAGCTGCTGGAGTTTCAGCCACTACTCTTATATTCAAACAGGAATAAGGGAAGAAGTATACCTTCCAGTCGATCATTAAGGCACCATTCAACTTGTGCTCTCACCTGTTGGCTACCCCTAGGTACTCAGTTGCTGGGAAATGTGTGGTAGCTGGGCACATTGCCAACCTTAATAAAGTCAGAATGTTAATAAAGAAGAAGGGTAGAGTGGTGATGGAGTAGGTGTTGTCTTGACTGCAGTAGCAGTACAATATGGTAATGTGTGAATAGATACAAGGGCATGCTTCGGTAACACCATGCTTAATGAATATACAAGTCGTTGGCCAGTACACTTGGTTTTCTGAGCTTTTCTGAGTTGTCTTTTTCTGTTTGTTTTCACAGAAGTTGGGACAGGAATATCAGGGAATGTTTCTCTGAGAATATATTACTTATACTGGAGGTCAGTTTGCTTTCCTTTTTGCTTTGTGGACACAGTTCAGATGAAGTCAGAATTGCAGTATTAGCATTAGGGTTTACTGTGTTCCTTTTGGTTTTAATATCGTCATTACGTTGTTAAAAATATGAAATATTCTATTTAATATTTAATTTCTGAACTAAAATTGATAGCACACTCACCCAATTTTCGTGAGAATAATATTGGCAATATTACTTTCAGTGAACTTCACCATTTTATGTTCTCTATATTCAACATAATCTAATTCTGTACTTCACATTCTAGCATCTTGGCTCAGTCATGTATTAGTTTTTGTTGCCGAGACAGGCATAGGCAATGACTGTTAGTGTTTTTACAAAGTACATAATCGACCCATAAGTACCCTTCCCTCACTCACCAAGACGAAGTGGTAAGACTTTTTTTTTTTCTATTTTGTGACCCAATTTCAGAGATGTTAAGATACAGGAAAATGTGTGCTCTGGAATCAATGACATATGATATTATGTTCTATAAAATAAGAACTTGAAGTTACAGGGTACTTGATATTACTCTGCATGTCCAGAATTAGGAGACTATTTAAGTAAACTATGGTATATCTACTTGACAGAATATCGTGTAGCTTTCAAGATTGATAACAAGATATCTCATATGTTAAATAATAAATAGTGTGATTATAACTTTTTTAAGCAACTACTTTTATAGAAAAAAATTAAACAGATGTACAACAAGGTAGTAATAATGGTTGTATTTTGGATGGCAGAACTCACTAGAAGAAACATCTCTTATTTTCCAAGTTTTGTTTAATGAACATGTTACTTTTTAAGTGTGTATGTGTGGTGGCAGTGGGGTTGTTTGTAACACTTATGAAGGGATCACTTAGAAATAAGTCCTGCTATAATAATTTCCTTTTTTGCGGTTCCCAGACTGTTAGATAAAGGAAATCTCAAACATTTCATTGAAATTTGGATGTTTCAGTGATTTGCTTCGGGGAGTGATGGGAAAGGATGGTTGAATGAGAGTGGATGGTTGAATGAGAGTGTAGTGAACTAGATTCAAGACTATTTGAATGGTGGTATCCAAACACACTACCTATATGTCTTTATTTAGCAAACTGAAGGAAGTTTCCTGAACACTGGTGGGGCTCATTCCTAAGTCTCTTCTTATTTAATATTTTAATACATGTCTTAGGTAACCATAATGAAGACAGGAGAAGTGCAGGTGGAGGGAGGGGAGGATGAGGACTAACAAATTCCTTTTAACAAGAGTCTAGAAAGAACTTGGCAGCCTGGAAAAATAAGATGACCATTATAAGATGAAATTTAATAGCAATTCATTTAATGGCCCTACATATATACTCAGAAAATCAGTAACTGAAGTTCAGGATAACAGCAAATCATATAGAAAAGATTTTATTTTAGTTGCAGTGTGATGTGACTGCTAAACACAATTAATAATCTAACGTGAAAATGGAGACTGCTTGTTCCATGTGTCCCCATAGGATAGAAACAGAATCAGTCAAGAGTGAATTTTCCAGCATTTAAAGCAGGGATGGACTGATCAGTAAGGTTTTGAGTTGCCTTTTATTAGAGAGGTTCAGTTGTGGGTTGGGCATACATAAGCAAAGATTCAAACACAGGATGAGTGGTTGAATTAGATGACATTCAGAGTCCTTTTTAATACTGCAGATTCTTTGGCTTTCAGACACTCTAATAACGTTTTTAAAATACCTCTTTGTGAAGTGGTAGTTGTTTTGGTAAGCAACAGGTTATGTAGTGTGACAAAGATGTGACAAAGTTTAAATGACTACACTAATTCATTAAGTTGGACTATTATGCACAAGTCACCCATAGACATTGTAGGCAATATGTATAAATAAGTAAGACATTGTCCTTTCTTTAATGGAGTTTTCATTGAAGTACATAAATAACAAATATCTAATTGAATAAAGGTAAATGTAGTAAGACACATATAAACAAAAACCATGAGGATTAAAAGGAGGGCATTATGTATCAAGAGTATTGAGGGAAAAAAAGACTATCAGGTAAAAGTTTTATGGAGAAAATAGATCTTGAAGTGTAAGTGGAATTTCAGTAAATCAAGACATGAGTGGAAGTGGGATAACCATGCCAAAGAAAGGCAACAACATGAGGTTTCCCAGAAGTGGGAGTGAAGTGTTGGGAGGAGTGAAGTGTTGGGAGCAGTGTATGTATGAGAGTAAAAGGCCAGAATGGTATGTTGGTGTTGAATTTAGGATGACTTGAGGGTTGCCATGAGAGTTTTCTATTCAGGAGCAGTTGAAATTTTTTAAGTGAGAAAGTGGCGTGATCAGTGTTACTCTTTAGGAATATTGATTTACTTGATTTACATTTGTTGAATTGTTGAAGGTGGAGAAATTGGGTAGAAAGATTCAAATGAGAACTATTGAGGCCCCTAATAATATTAATAATAGCAGTTGACGTTTATTGAGTACTTACTGTATGCCAGGCACCTTACATTATTTCAGTGAAGCCTCATAACAACGCTGTGTGGTAGGGACTTCCGGAATAGCACCTCCTGGATTTCCAATTGGCCTGTGGGAATTCCATACAACATAATATATTTTAATTTCTCTACGCACATTGTCTCATGTACACGTATGTGCATACATCCACACTCTCCAAATCAATAGACACCTCATCGAATACTATTAGTTCTTAATTTAGCATTTTATAATAATGCTATCATAATGAGCAATCACAACAAATTGTTATTGAGGTTTAAAAGTACCATATTTGGCATTGTGTTAGAAATAAAACAAATATAAGATGTAGTCTCTGACCCCTAAAGACCTTTAAAATTCTAATTAACAACACAAGATATAAATGCATGGAAAGCTAAATTGCAATACAAGATAAATTGCGAACAATTAAGTTGTTGAGCATTCCCTTCATTGAGGCTCCTCTGTATCTTGTAGTACTCAACTAAATGGCATTCATTAATTTGTGTGTTTGCTTCCCAAGAAGGCAGCAAATTCTTTGAGTCAGAGCCAGGCTCTCTTATTTTATCCCAAGTAAGTAGCACAGTACCTAACTTATGGTAGACTCAGTAAATGTTTGTTGAATTGAATCTAATTGTAAATAGTGTGTCTAATACACCGTTTCTTTATCTTTTTAAATCCATGTCTACTTTTGTTAAACAACTCAGAGTAATAATAGATTTAAAAGAAAAAAATATTTTGAATTTGAAATGTATGTATATAATTTTTTTACATTGTTCATGTTTTACAGTGTTTTACATTGTTCAAGACTGAATTAAATCTTCTTGCTTGATCCACCTTATGTGGAAAGTTAAGTGTGCTGTAGTGGCCATCTTCTGCATCCACTCTTTTGAACTACTTAATTTTCATAGCGAGAAGTACAGAAAAACCTAATTCCTTGGTCTAGAGTGTAAGGGGGGTGGGGGGAGCAATTGTAGATGGACATGATCACCAGATACCTTTAACCCATAAAAGTAAAGAGCACAAAAACTAACTGTAAAAACAGACTTGAGAGGTCCAACCACTGATTTTCCAGTGAGGAAACTGGTCCACCAAGCTTGTTACTTCCCCATTGTGGGCAGTAGCAGAGGTAACTGCAGCTGAGGGCTTCTGTCTGGTTTTTTCCCCACTATTTAATACTACTTCTCTTCATAAAAGTAGAACTTTAGGTAAACAATGAAAGGTAGGTAAGATTTATGAACATGATGTAATCTATGCAGAAATAGAAGTATAATGATGTACACCTGAAATTTTTACAATGTTATAAACCAATGTTACTGCAATAAACAAAACAAAACAAAAGGTAGGTAAGATTTAGATAGCTAGGAAAGTGCATTCTAATAGAGGAAGTGGTTCCTAACTTCTCGGGTCATGGCCCCCTTTAAGAATCTGATGAAAAGTGACCTGGACTCTGTACCTAGAAAATTTTGTACACACACTAAAGAATTTGTAGACTCTTTGAAAGTCTGTTCATGGATTGTCTAGTGGTCTGTAGATCTCAAGAGGAAAGGTACAGAATCAGTAATTATCATACTATATACATAATATATCATACTGTATCCGTAACATTAGAAATAGATAGCACTGAATTAGATTTTAGAATATTGTGCTCTTTAATAGTCACCTGTCTTCTAAGGAGTTACTCTAAGCTATAGAGTAAACATGACCCAAATTCCTAAAGTATCCATGAGGAGGGAGGAACAAAAGCTATGGATTTGGGGTTGTAGCTTTTATATTAAAACAAACAACACATATATGTTCATATGTACATATGATACATGCGTATTCATGCAGATATATTTGTATGAATTTTTAGTTTGGTTGTTTAGGATTCCACTTTCAGACTCAGGAAAGCACGTATTCTCTCCTTTACTATTTGAAATACTTCAGTGAAAAAGTTTGAGAAGTGCTTGGTAGAGAATTAGTGGGGCAGGCTATTATTTTTGTGAGGGAGTGGATTATATATATAGATATATAGATATATGTATGACAGTTATATTTTGTCAAATTAGTTAATCAGTGAAGAATAACTTGTGGGCAGAGAACCACGATTCCACTTTTCTGTACCCTTGGTGTACCTAGCACAAGGCTAGGAACATGGTTTCTCAGTAATACTAGCTGATTTATTGATATTAAAGATAGAACTAGACCATTACACCAGTGAGTTTCTAGTCAAATAAGAGAATTTATCGGTATAGCTGAGGCTCTTGGTTATTTAGAACAGTGGTACTTGGGAAATGAAATATGACTAGCTTTCTCAATATCCAATAATGTCCTTTAATTTTCAGAAAGTTGAAAAATCTGTCCAGTATCCAGCCCTAAAATGTCATGGTTTGGCATTGGAATAAATGATATTAAAATAATTAGGTTCTCCTCCCAACATAGAATTCACCAACTTATTTATGTAAACTAGTCATGCATTATCACTCTTTTTTTTTTTTTTAATTCTAACAATAATTCTGATTAGGACCAGGGAAAACTCGAAGAAGCTAATCTTGAGTTGTTAGAATATACAGTAATCTTAAGACTCTTCTTGGGTTCATTTGATTTAGAATTTCACATAGACTTTCTGCTTCCTGCCATAATCTAAACCCCCTTCTTATTTGAGAGGCACCAGGAGTCAACCCATCCTAAAACATTTCATGGTCACTACAGTGGTTCTGGATAGACTATATTTAATTTAAACAGAAAATATTATTTAATAATATTATTTCATATCTCAGTATTACATATAATATATATTACATATCTGGAATATACAATATTTAGAGAAACTAAGAATAGCTTCAAAGCAACTTACAAGAAAAATATGGTAAAAATACAATTTTAATATAATAAAAATCTATGTTATGTATTTAAAACCAACAGGCTTCATGTTGCAATGAAAGGAAGGAGAGTAAAATGAAACTGGATAAATTATTCTTGTTAAAAGGGAAAGGTGAAGCTAGACTAGCCTGGATATGATGTTAGGTTTATCAGCCTGCTTTACCTCAACTATAGATGGTACATAGAAGCTGTGTGCAGAGTTATTTGTGACCTGCCTGATTATTTACACACACATCATGGTGAAAATATTATTGCTGCCAAACTCGGTGACACAGGATATTACTGCATGATAATGTCTTTAAAAACATATATAAACTTTATCCCTAAGGAAGTATTCTCAAAAAATTCTATAATCAAGGTATTTCTATATAGATGTTATTACAAGACTGTATAAGGATAACCAGATTTATCAACTTTGAATTATATATGATGACAATCTGAAATCATAACCAAGATTCCAAAAATTTGTTTTAAACATCTAGTAGAAGTGAATGAGTCATGAAAGGAAATAGCAAAGCAGTAATCAGGGAGGTCGGAGGAAAACTACGGTAACCGGGTGTCACTGAAGCCGAGAGAGAGAGTTTAAAAAAGGAGTGATCACCTTTGTCACTATTGGGAAGTCAGTTAAGGTGAGGGCTAAGAGATGACCTTTGCATTTCACAACATGGAGGTCATTAACCTCAGCAAAAATGGTTATGATACAGTTGAGGGTAGAAGCCAGATTAGAATGGAAAGTGAGAAATTGGAGACAAATATAGACAGTGCTTTTGGAAAGTTTAACAATGAAAGGGAAGAGAGAGAACAGTAACTAAAAGATAAATGTTGAGTCTAAGGAGAAGTTTTTGTGTTGCATTTTGCTTTTTTAGTGGAAGAGTTGTGAATGTCATATGCTGATGAGAAGGAACCAGTAGAGCAGTAAAGGTGAAAACACAGGCAAGAAAAGGGATAAACAAAGGAGTAACTTTTCTAGGAAAACAAGGAAGGATGACATCCAAAGCATAGGTGAAGGATTGGCTTTAGGTGGGAGGAGAGGGTTTGTCAGTTGCAGGAAGGTGTGGTGGTGAAAAGTTCCTGAGGGAGTTCATGTCTGAAGGCAGTCTTCTGTGTAAGAAGGATATGAGGTGATTTGCTGAGGGTGAAAGGGAAGGAGGAGATAGAGAAGTCTCAGATCTGTAAAAAGTGGAAGAGATTTAAAATGGTGTCTTGAAAGTGGAAAAGCAAGAGAAAAAGTAAAACATAATCAGATTGCCATGTAATGCTAAAGGACCTGTTGAGATTGTGCATCTCTCTCCTCTATCCCCAGAATCTGGGAGGCAAAATTAGGATTAGATTTTTTTTCTCTGTAACGCTGATATTTCTTGAAGTTAGAATCAAGATTACAGAATAGGTGTCTAACTTCCATTAAGATTACAGAATAGGCAGCTAACTTCCTCTCCAGTGGTGTTCCTAATGCCTAGAGTGTAGGTGGAGGATGGAGAGAAAGGAACTAGATAGAGCACTGTCTTCCTTCCCTATTTCACCACCACTACTGAAGTTACCACCTATTCAAACTGCTGAAAACCTTCTGAAATTGTCATTCAAACCCGCTACATCGGTAAACACACCATTGATCTCAAGTTACTGCTGCTGTTAACTAGATAACTAATGCATTATCAGTGTTTGTTTGAAATTGATGTCATTATGACTTACTTTGAAGTCTGTTGCTTGAGCAACTTCACTGTTCAATTGAAAAGTTTCTATTATATGAATATTTACTGTATGTCAGAAGCTATACTAGGCATTGGAGATGCAAAAGTAAATAATAGAGACATGGACCTGATCTGTGTTCACAGAGGATACAGCTATAGGCAGTTTGAGTAGAATATGATAAGTGTTATGACACAGGGAAATACAAGGGGCTTTGGGCACAAGTGTGAGGCTCACATTACTCAAATTTGAGGGGTTAGAGATAACTTTCCAGGGGAAGTTTTATTAAAGCTTGTCTCTGAAGGATTAGTAGGAGTTAACTAAACAAAGGACATGGGGGAGGAATGCTGTGAGAATTGAAGTTGGAAAAGTAGTCACTGGATAGATCACTCCAGATCTTCTAAACTATGTTAAATTGTTCAGATTTTATTCTCCAGGAGCAATGGACAGTCACAGATTACTTTTAAAAAGGGAATGATGTGATCACATTTTGTGTTTAGCAAGGTCCTGTAGCTGCAGAGTAAAGAATGGAGTAGGCAAAATGGGGCTAGAAGTTGGGATAGTAATTAGGAGATTTTTTTCAGCAATCCAGACAGTTGTTTTGATCTCAAGCCCACCTAGCTGGTAGGGGTCACATCGATCCTCTCTTATCCCACTAGAAAATGTCTTGTTCCATGTAGTTAGTTGAGTTGCAGGATATAGAAGTCAAGAGCTTTTCCTTCAGCACTAACAGTGAAGGAACTTGACCTCACATAGCTTTTGCTCTGTAAGTCTCCCATGAAGGTACTTTGTCACCCCTGCTCCCATGCAACCTCAAATATTGATTTGTTACCATCTCATAAGGATAGAGCCACAGTGATTTGATTTCAGGAAAATTTGTGTTATTGGGTGTAATTGAAATACAACAAACTGCAGATGTTTACAGTGTACAGTTTGAAAAGTTTTGATATGTGTACGCCTGTGAAACCATCACCACAATCAAGACAATCAACATATCCATTACCCTCAAGTGCCCATTTGTAATCCCTTCCTTCTGTTGCCCCTCCCACTCCCCTCTAGGCAGCTGCTGATCTGCTTTCTATCACTGTGAATTAGTTTGCATATTTTATAGTTTTCTGCTAGTAACACATTTTTTTGATTACTGCAGTTTTTAGTAATTCTTGAAATCAGGTAGTGTTAGCCCTCCAACTTGTTATTCTTTTTCAGAGTTGTTTTAGCTATTCTAGGTTGTTTGTATTTCCACATGAAATTTAGGGTCAGTTTGTCAATTTCTAAAAAAGGCTGCTGGGGTTTTGGCTGTATTCCATTGAATCTATATATCAATTTTGGGGGAATTGACATCTTTACAATATTGAGTACCTGCGAATGTGGTGAATCTCTCCATTTATTTAAGACATCTCTAATTTCTCTCAACAATGTTTAGTAGTTTTCACTATATAGATATTTCACATTTTTCTTAGATTTATCACTGTCTTTCATATCTTTGGATGCTATTGTAAATATTTTTAGTTTTGATTCGCAGTTATTCATTGCTAGTAAATATAAAAATGCAATTGATTGTATATGTTGATCTTTTGTCCTGCAACATAGCTAAAATTACTTATTAGTTCTAGTAGCTTTTTGGTAGATTCCATGGGATTTTCTACATAGATGATCATATCATCTGCAAATAAAGACAGTTTTACTTCTTTTTTTTTTCCAAAATGGAAGGCTTTTTTTTTCTTGCCTAATTGCACTGGTTAGAACCTCCAGTACAATGTTGAATAGAAACGGTGATGAATAGAGACACACAGTCTTGTTCCTGATTTTTAGGGGGAAGGCATTCACTATGTCACCAATTAAGTTTGATGTTAGTTGTAGTTATTTTGTAGAAGCCTCTTATTAGGCCAAGGAAGTTTCCTTCTTTTCCTAGTTTGCTGAATTTTTATCAGGAATGGCTGTTGGATTTTGTCAGATGCTTTTTCATCTGCTGAGATGATCATATGTTTTTTCTTTTTTAGTTTGTTAAAATGTGAATTATGTTGACTGACTTTTCAAATATTTAACCAACTTTGTATTCCTGGGATAAATCCCACTTGGTCCTGGTATATTATCCTTTTTATATATTGTTGCATTCAGTTTGCTAAAATTTTGTGTAAAACTTGTGTTCCTGAGGGATATTAGCCTATGTGTTCTTTTTGTAACGTCTTTGTCTCATTTTAGAATCAGGGTAATGCTAACCTCATAGAATTAGTTGTGATGCTTCCCGTTTCTGAAAGCACGTGTAAGATTGGTATTATTCTTTTTTCTTAAATGTTTGGTAAAATTTACCAGTGTAGCCATCTGGGGCCTGGGAGTTTCTTTGCGGGAAGGTAATTTGTAGAGTCTAATATTAGCCCTTTGTGTTTTCTGATTGCTCTGGCTAGAGATTTATCAATTGTATTGATCTCAAAACAATCAGCTTTTGATTTCTTTTTTCTATTTTCCATTTCAATGGTTCCTGCTCTGATTTTTATTCTTTCCTCCTGCTTACTTTGGATTTAATTTGCTTTTTTTAAATAGACTTTATTTTTTAAAGCATTTTTAGGTTCACAGCAAAATTAAGCAGAAGGTACAGAGATTTCCCTGTACTTTTTTTTTCCCTAGTTTCTTAAGGTGGAACGTACAAAGATCATTAATTTGAGACCTTTCTACTTTTCCAGTCCAAGCGTTTAGTACTATAAATTTCTCCATGGTACTGCTTTTGCTATGGCCCTGAAGAAGAGGAATCTTTCGTTCCTGTCAGTCACATAAAGCCTTTCCAGTTTTGTCTTTTTTTGTTTGCTAAAATAAGGATTGTGAAGGAGAAAGTTTAAACTCACAGCTCCATTTCACATGCATTTTGCGTGCTTATACTAAGTAGGGAAGGAACATGTCACATATTTTGATTCAGGAAAATATCTTTTTGACGAAGCCATCTTATCAATTTCTTACTACAGGTAATTCTTTGCTTTGTTTCACTGAACACATCCAGTTAATCCTCTCTAGTTAATGTTAATAATGAAAGGAAAACTAGTTTTATCTGTGAATAGTTTAAGCAATATCTCTCTCCACCTCAAAGCCTTGCATTTCTGCAGTTGTGAATAAAGACTAAGGTGGTACACCACAATCGCCCCTTACTGGTTTAAATTTGTTTCTGAATAGAAAGTGTATTACATTAAATCAGATCTTTATTTATATTTCAACTGTTATGCAGAAGCCTGCCTTAACCCAATTTTGGATAGCCTTTTAGAACTAGTGTAAGCCAACAACAGGGATCCACAGAAATAATAGTGAAACAGTTTACCCTGTCTCAGGTACTATGTTAGATACTTTGAATGGATTGTCTTAATGATACGCGAAAACTCTATGAGGTATAAGTATTTTTTTCCCATTTTACAAATAAGGAAACTAACATTTAGAAAGTAACTAGTCTAAGATCCCACAACTAAGCGATAGATTTGGAGCTCTCACCCAGTCTCCAGTGATCTCTTAAGCATGTTATACACCTTCCTTCTATACCCGTAAAGAGTATGTTGGAAAGAACAGCTTGAAATGGCTGTAAAATGGTAGGGGTCTTAACATCTCAATTCAGGATATGGCTTGATGAGTTGACCAAATCAAGCTAAGTGAATAATATAATAGTTGAGAAAATAAGTTCTTTCAGACACTTTGCTCCTCTGTAAAATCGAAACTTTCCTGAAGAAAGAAGGGGCGAATACTGAATTGGAGGCAACATGGTGGTATAGAAAGAGAATGGGTTTAGATCTCTACTCTGTTACTAACTAAGCCACGGTAAAAAGTTATTTAACTTCTTTCAGCTTCAGACTTTTCATGTATTAAATGGAGATTTTCTCCTTTTGGGATGGCTTAA
The DNA here is from genome assembly GCF_020826845.1 of Diceros bicornis minor. Classification (NCBI taxonomy): domain Eukaryota; kingdom Metazoa; phylum Chordata; class Mammalia; order Perissodactyla; family Rhinocerotidae; genus Diceros; species Diceros bicornis. The sequence continues at coordinate 84,441,052 of NC_080742.1, read as the reverse complement.
AGATTAGAGATAATGCATGTAGCACAGTGCCAAACCTGTAGTAGCTAGTCAATAGAGAGAGTGGTTGTGTTTGTTATGGTTAGAATCTCTATTAATCCTCAATGAATGAAGACTACTTTTTGAGGCCGTAAGTTTATTTTCTGACAGTACCCACCCCCCATCCATCACCAAGAATAAGTCATGTTTTTCTGATAAGTATTTGTATAGCACTTTCCTTTCCTTTATAGCAGTTATATTTTGAGATTATATGTTTAATCGTGTGATTATTTTATTAATATCTGCCTCCCCACACTAGATGGTAGTAAGCTTCATGCAATCAGAAGCATGTCTGATTTGCTCACCATTGTCCCCTCTGTGCACAGTGCCTACCATACAATAGGGCTTTAGTAAATGTTGAATGAATGAATGAATGAAATGAATTCTTAATAGCTGGTACTGATTACCTTGTGATAATGATATCTGCCTCCATTAAAGTAGTGATGCTTTCTTTGAAGAATTAAAATACATGTCATATGATCTGCGTAAAATCTCAGTATTTGAACTCACCAGTCTTTTGTGGGCACATCTTGACATTATGCTGCTTGAACTCCTTAGACATAGATCACGGTAATATATTTCGTTACATTTAGCATTATTGTGTATTGTTTTCAGCTTGACTAATCATGATTTGGATTACTGTCATACCGTGTGCTAACTATTGTACAGAATTTAATTTCTAGTTCCTGGTTACTTATTTCACTTTGCAGGAAATGTAATTGTTTCATGAAACTTTTACGGCTTTAAGAAAGTAAAAATATTAGGTGTCTCATTTCCCTCCTTCAGTCTACCATCCATATAAATATTGTTTTCATTTGGCTTCTCTTATAAGGGAGAAGATGTCAACCGGACACTAGAAGGTGGAAGGAAGCCTCTTCATTATGCGGCAGATTGTGGGCAGCTTGAAATCCTGGAATTTCTCCTGCTGAAAGGAGCAGATATTAATGTATGTAAAGAACATCATCATTCTAGAAAAAAATTGTGTTTTATGCTTTGGGTAATTGTTTTCTAGTAGATTTGTAAAATAGTTACTTGTGGAAACCTCATTTTAAATAAGAATAGTCTGAAATTATACCAAATTTCCTGTAACTTAGAAATATATAATTGGGATATTTTTAAATAAGCAGAACAAACTGACTTTTTTAAACTGTGGGTTAGGATGTTTCCTTTTCAAGTTCTAAAAGCAACTTGCGAGTTAGCACTATCTGTGGGTAACAAATGGCTGTCACCCAACGGAGCACAGGACTCTGCAGTCGTATGATAGATCTAAACTGGAGTTTTGGACAAAGGTCAGTAGGCAAGTGGTCAGACAGGAGCAGTCATCTTCTGACTTTTCCTTGTTACAGCTTCTGCGTTTCAGGGTTTTGGAAAAATGTTTAAGTAACCATGAGAGCAAGTGAGATGAACTCTTCACATTTCAGGGGACACTATGTCCCCTGGCCCAATTGTGGCAGTCTTTTACCTCTTCATTGGCTGTGTTCTGCCCCTCTCTTCCCCTCCTGGACCTCACTGGCCTTTCTACAATAGTGGGGAGTTGAGGCTCAGAGAGGTTAAATGACTAGTTACGCAGTAAGTGGCAGAGCCAAGATTTGACTGGGGTCAAAGCCCAGCTCCCTCTACTTCACGGTACTGACCCCCAAGGGGAAAGTGCTTGAGGCTTGGGCCTCTGGCAGCTCTCTAGGAGACTCAGAAACTTGTAGCTGTGGAGTCATTTTGTATTGCAAGGCAAATAAGTAAACACTGATTTTGAAATATTCACAAGAGTTTCTTAATTAGATCTAGAAAGAAGGAAGAAATGAAAAATGGGTACGGTGGTTTATATCTCTATTTATTATTTCATAGGCTCCAGATAAACATCATATTACCCCTCTTCTGTCTGCTGTCTATGAAGGTCATGTTTCCTGTGTGAAATTGCTTCTGTCAAAGGTGAGGTCAATTTCTAATTTTCATTGCTTTTTCCATTGCTCTGTGACTGTTTAAGCCAAGTATTTGGTTGTTAATTTAAATTTTGTGTGGCATCAAGGACAAAAAACGAGACGATATCCAAAATTGAGGTTTAGATCAGTGTTATTCAAAATAGCTGGTCCACAAACTGTTTGTTACCAGTTCATGATGGATAAGGACCTTGGGATAGAATATAAATCAACACAGTCTCCTTCATCAAGAATATCTTGCTATGAGAAAACAAAGTAGCCGAATGAAGCATTGTACTTAGTGATGTAGAAAATTTGCCCTGGGCTAGTAACAGTTTGCAGACTGGTACCAGGTTCACAGAACACACTTTGAGAAGCCCTGGTTTGAAATTCGTAAGCTTCATTTTCTGTGGTACACTGAGCAAGATTATTAGTGGCAGTTTGCTCTAAGTAAGGACTCTCCAAGTCATCTGGTGTCTTGATGTGCTTGAGATCCTGGTAAATTTGGAGTTTCCCAATGTTTTGTCTTTGCTATTATAAGCTCTTAGATTCAGCCTCAGGAATTAACCAATCATTTGCAACCGTTTAGCTGTGTTAGGTGGAACCTGCAGACACTGGAAGACAAAAAAATCTTCATAAAATAAGGCACCAATATTAATCCCAAGCTTTTCATTTCGTGGCCATACTGTGGAAAGTGCTATTTATAACATTTCATTTGGGATTTTAAAATAAGCCCTGCTAAAAGAAGCAAGAAAGAAATAAGACTAAATGTATAGAAAGCATTTTGCTGTAGTGCCTGACACATAACAAATGCTCAATAAATAGTGGCTTTTATTCTAAGGCTGAGGAGGATTTTATGTTTCATAGAGTCAGCTTTAGTAAGATTTGGAGAAAATGGAGAAAGAAGGTTGCACATTTCTCTCTTAACAATTATATTGACAACTTTTTAAAGATACTGTTCTGAAAGCAATTTATTCAGGTCCTTTAAAACTAAGGTTTCTTACCCATAGCTTCAAATTAAATACAATTACTGCATTTCTTTAAATGTGTCGTGGTGGTGGTTTTGTGATTTTTGGGGGTTTGGGGGAGTCTTTTTTGGTATATAGCAATAGTAATTTTTAGATGCTGCATCCATACTGATATGAATGATGCAGTTCTCCAAAAGCCAAAATAAATGGAAATACTATTCTTTGCCACTGTGGTGGATCCAGAATCTGGTAGGATGTGCTCACAAAGATTTCTAGGTATTATGTCTTTCTCCTTACTGTCCATCCCTTCTTCCACACCTATGAAAAGATTTAAAAGTACTTTTGAAAACTACTAGATAATTTCATCCCTAGGGGAATATTTTTGCTTACCCTATTAAAAACTGGTTGTCATAGTTACAAATATTGACTTATAGTTCATGAAAGATTTATATAATTCCAATATTTTATTAGTTAGAACTCTTTGTATTGCGAGTAACTAAATCCAGCTCGGATGGGCTTAAGCAGTGAAGAGATCTTGTTGGCTCACATAACTCTACAGTTGAGGCACAGCTTGACCTAGGTTTAAGCCACATGACCAGGATCTGATTTCTTTTTGTCTGTCTCTCAGCTCTCTTGCTCAGCACGGACCTAATTCCCCTGGCTTCAACCTATCCGCTAAGTGTATAATAAAAGAAACAGTTAACGGTACTGTGTTGTATATTTGAAAGTTGCTAAGAGAGTAAATCTTAAAAGTTCTCACTGAACTTATTGTGATAATCATTTCACAATATATACATATATTAAATCATTGTGATGTACACCTTAAACTAATACGTTATATGTCAATTATATCTCAATTAAAAAATAAATTCATAAGTCAAAAGAAAAACAGAAAGAAATGAATGATTCATTCTTTCCTCTTCTTTCTCCCTCTTTCCCGGACCTTTCTACCCAACCAAGGGTTTTGTTCTCTGAAAATAAAAACTTCCATGGGATCCTTTTAGCTTAGGGCTCTCTGGTCATTTACTAAATGAGATGCCCCTAAGAATGCTCTTTCCTTTTAGCCCTATCTCAAACTATAGATCAGACCCTAATATGCTATCCTAGAAAGGTCTCTATAATTGTGTATTCTCTTGCTAAATTTTTCGTTGGAAGTTGAGTTGTCTGACTTTTAACTAGCTTATTTTTTCTTTTACTTGTGCCTGTAATATCATTCTTTTATTTATGTCTGAGCCTTGATTTTTGTAGCTAAGTGACAGTCAGAGATGGCTCTAAATTGGCAGATCAGTTTTGATCATGTAGAGCTGTTATTTATTTTAGATGAAAGGTTTTTTTTTAACCTTTATGAAAGCAGCTTAGTAAAATTTAGTTCTGCTTTTTCAAAATTGATTACCATGATTTTATTATTGCATAAGCTCCTTTAATGGATACCCTATAGTTTTGTTAGCCACATTTTTTTTTTGGAAATTGATTGTGCTCTTTGAAACATCTTTAGTTGCTAAAATAAGGCTATGCTAGTGCATTTTTTTTAACATTGCAATCAATATTTATATTATGAAATCTGGTTTGTTCTACCTTTTATTAAAAGCAGAATCCTTATAGATTATTATGAATTAATTTTAAAAGTACTTAGTATAAGAAGTTTACCAGATTCATTGACATTTCTAATATATTATCCAACTGGGATATCATTAGCATAGGAAAAAAGGCAAAATAATAAACAGAAATTTTAAAAACTCAGTATGATCACAGCTAATAGAGACAAAAAGAAACATCACAAAACAAAAGAAAGAAGATTGTAGGGCCAGTCCGATGGCCTAGTGGTTAAGTTCAGCACGCTTCGCTTCGGCGGCCCGGGTTCGGTTCCCGGGCACAGACCTACACCACTGGTGTAGGGCCATGCTGTGGCAGCAACCCACATACAAAGTAGAGGAAGATTGGCACAGATGTTAGGTCAGGGCAAGTCTTCCTCAGGAAAAAAAAAAGAAGATTGCTAAAATATATGAAATCAAATTCTGTGTGATATGCTGTATCACTTGCTGGACAGGTTTTTTGGTTTTTTAATGTAACGCAATGGAAGATAAAGTTTATGACACAAGGAGGAATTTAAAACATTTAATTCTTGATGGTCCATATAGCAAAAGAGGAAACTAACATCTATGGAAAATCTAATATGTACCAAGCACTTTGTTTATGTAATGTCCTTTAATTTCTGTCAACCCAAATACATAGGTATAATCATCTCCATTTTATGGATAAGGAAACCATTTGTCTCAGGGAAATTAAGTAATTATCTGAAGTCAAACAGAATATAATGGAATCAAGATTTGTTCCAAGATTGACTCAAAAGCCCATGTTCTTTCTACTACTTAAGATGACCTTTCAGAATTACTGTCGTGGACAGTTATGAGAAGTGGAACATGTATATTTCTGTAAGTAAAAGCTATTTGGCCTGACTTAATTGGTAAGCTAGTAATGAAACAAACAGAGATCAACACTGGTGGGACTTCCACTTCAAGATTGAGGTCTGAGCACATGCCATAGTAGCCCTTTTTGCCCCTCCTATGAAGGAAAGATGTTTTTAAAATGAGTGAATCAATATTTGCTGTGGACCATAAGAAGAGGTTCGTTAGACAAGAAATTATAATGAATCCTTGAGACACAGAAATTAGGCGGGATAGGGTTGAAGAAGAAGACATTCCCTAACATGAGCAAGAGAGTATTGTTGCAAATAGTAGGAGCTGATCTAAGGCTGCTCCAAGCCCAGAAGTGGTATCACTAAGCAACAAACCAGGGTAGAGTTGGATGTGCTTCAGGGAGAAATAAATTCAACCCAAAGGGAAAAACTGAGATGCAAGAAGGATGGTAAGCAAGAAATTAGTATGTGAATAAATCTAAACAAATATTAAAATACAAAACAAACACTAAAGTATTTCTTAAAAATAAGCTAAAACTATAGAATTGTTAAATAATAACTTGGAAGAGGGATGATCAAAGCTCCTGGACCTTTCGCCAAATCCAGAGTACATGAAAAACATTAGTGAGAAGAGACAAGAGAAAGGAGACAAATGAAACAGGTAAAAATGCAGGGTTGAGAAGCATCCTGGGAAATTTAGCAGTAGCAGAGGAGTAAGAAGCCCAAGTGAGAATATGAAACAGACGTCCATGATAGAGAAGTGGCAGGCATTGGCACAGCAGTCAGGAAAAAGGCCAAGCCTAGTAGACTTCAGCCTGTTTTTATCAAAACAAACAGTCTGTGTGAGCACGTGTCCTTTTGAATTGTAATGAAACAGGTAAAAATGCAGGGTTGAGAAGCATCCTGGGAAATTTAGCAGTAACAGAGGAGTAAGAAGCCCAAGTGAGAATATGAAACAGACGTCCATGATAGAGAAGTGGCAGGCATCGGCACAGCAGTCAGGAAAAAGGCCAAGCCTGGTAGACTTCAGCCTGTTTTTATCAAAACAAACAGTCTGTGTGAGCACGTGTCCTTTTGAATTGTAATTATCTCAGTTGAATAAAGTTACGTTTTTTTCTTAAAACCTGAGAAGTCTTAACCAGGAAATTTTGGGAATAACAGGGGTATTTAAAAGGTAGTGTAAAAATATCCCGTAGTTCAGAGGTTGGCAGACTTTTTATTAAAGTGTTAAATATGACTTTGCAGACAATATGGTCGCTGTCACAGCTTTGCCACTGTAGCTCTAAAGCTGCCATAGGCAATACAGAACGAACAGGCATAGCTGCATCCCAGTAAAACTTTATTTACAAAAACAAGTCTGGGCCATAGTTTGCTGACCCCTGTTCTAGCTCAAGAATAGTTTGAAATTTATAGTGCACATCATTTTAAAACTCTAACCCTGAGTGGTAAAATGACCCCTCCCAAGTGATACAAGTTAAGTGTGTATCATTCTGGATGCTTTTATTAGACTTTTTATTAGACTATGCTAGTGCTTTTTTGTTGAAAATTTTTATTATCAATTGATATAACCCAACAAGAGCTTATAGGACAGTGATATGGAATTTTCATTATTAGCTACTGAACTGTCTTCCTGATTAAAGTCTCACATACCTGAATAATAGCAGTGTTAACATGAACACGTTATGTAGAAAGAGTTAATCGTGAAATGGTCCTCTTAAACTATAATATTAGCCAGTGGACTTTCATAAGTCCGAAAGTCATTTATTTTTCACAGATAGATATATAATTTGATATCTTAATTTAGTTTCTAGAAAGAGACAATTCTGAGAAATAATAGTTTGCATGTAGCGTTAATACCCTGTCATATTAGACATTTCCTATAATATTAACATATATATAGTATTTAATATATATCAAAGTTTCTATAAATGTTTACTTTTATTATCACTCTTAAATTAAGTTTGCTGTAATTTAGAATCTAGACAGATAAGCTATGTCATTTACTCTAGTGTCTGTTCACATTCCATCCCTTATATGTATATACTGTTATTAAAAATGACCACTCAATTTCCTATAAGAACAAGAATTCTTTTAAATAAATAGAAAAAGTTGTACCCCAGCATGAGAGAATCAAAATCTCATGAATTGAAAAGTTAACGAAAGTTTCGAAACAGTGTAATTGCTGTTTTATGTTACAAAAGTAAACTGACAGCATACTAAAATTGTTATTATAAACTGTCATTTGTTCTTAGTGATGTTTAGCCTTCTAAGCTGTATCTGAGGGGAAAAAGTCCAAAAGAAACTTTGCTTTTTTTGTTTTCCATTCTTTTTCTGCTTCATGCTGTGTCAAAGAATTTATCTCCTTAGGAAGTCTACTGAAACCTTACAACAACAACAAAAATATATAATCACTGTTTATTGTGCAGCACTAATTTTAGTGACTCAGCTGTTTGAGACCACTCTGTAAGTTAACTGCTCCTGGTTTGAGTAGGATAAATGAGGGAGATGCAGAACAAAGGTTTACTCAGCTACCTTCCTCTTATAAAACAGAAGTCAAAATGTTTAATGTCTTATGTACAATTGCTATAGAGAGTAAAAAATGCTAATAATCAGTCTGTTAAGAAAATATAGAAAACCGTCTTATCTAATAACATTCATGTTTTTGCTACATGTATTATCTATGCTATATTAGAAAAAAGAAAAAAACAAGCAGCCAGTTGGTAAAACTTAAACACCCCTCTCAAATACCAGCATCGTCAAATCCTCGAAGTGTCAATGGTGCAGATTTTGCTGCTTGAACTGAGAATCAAATATGTAGAGTTAAGGGTTGGGAGGTCAACCCTTTTCAACATAAACAAGTAGATGTGCTTGCAGGTAGAACCAACATTTTTCACTTGAATTACTACTCCACCCCCAATAAAATCTAAACGGCTTTATATATTCTCAAGCACAGATTTTATGATTACTTGGAACCCCCAAGTTCTGTTCCATTTAATGTGGGCAAGTTTGGTTTCAAAAACTTCTTAGGACAGATGACCCTCAAAGAACCCAGCACTGCCTTTCTGAATTGCTATATTTTAAGAAGAAACTGCATCATAAAAGGCCTGCCAGAATTGATATAGCTACAAAATTTATCACCTAAATAACTAAAGAAACCAATTATTATACTGCTTTGATGTGTTTCACAAATCTCGTACACAAATATGCCCATTGTAAGCTCATTGTTTTTACTCATTTAGATGTTTTAGTCTGGAATACATCATTTTAGGTAGTTTTAGTTAGTGACATACATCATGTGCTCTGGCGCCACACACCTCCAAGTTTAGTTCTCAGTTCTGCTTTTTAATAGCTTTGTAGCTTTGAGCAAGTTCCTTAACATCTAAGCCTGAGTTTTCTCTTCTGCAACACGGCGACCAGTACGTATCACACAGAGCTGATGAGAGGATAAAATAGCTCACATTTAAATGACATTTCCTATGTATAAGTGCTGTTTTAAGTGCTTTGCATATATAAACTCATTTAATCATCATGGTAATACTATGAAGTAGGTATGATTTTTATCCCCCATTTTACCATTGGGGAAACTGAGGCACCAAGTGGTTAGGAAACTTGCCTAGGTATACAGCTGGTAAGAAGGGAAATTGGAATTCAAACTCAATCACTTTGATTCCAGAGCCTGTCTCTCTAACCACTGCATTATACTCCCTGTCAGTATAGCCAAGTAGTTATGTGAGATAATATGTACTAGTCATTTGCTGCAACACTGAGCTCATCATCAATTCCCAGTAAATATTAAGACCAGTTAGCGTTGATGCAGGTAACTTAGATGTATTTCTCAGAAAAGGGAAGACTTGCTCCAAGAATGAGGGTTCCCTGAAAAATAAGTTTTATGAAAATAACTGTTTCAAATGTAGACAAATTTTTTCATCTAACACTTATGACATGCCACCTCATAAATAGTTTCATAGCTCAATATCTGAAGGTCTTTGGAGAGAAGTAATTTGAAGGCTCATTTATACTTTACCTTATCCCCGTATTTCCATGATGAATTTTTCTCTGAAATCTTGAAGTGATCTTTCTATCCTTACTAGATACAACTCCAGTAGAGATGTTAAAATCGTATTTTCACAAGGGTTAACATAAGAACAAATCCAACTAAAAATGAACTATAGTCACTATGTCCAAATAAAAAAATAAAATGAAAAGAAATGTAAAATGTTTCTCATTGCCCATATATATGTGTGGGTCTTCATTTGTTAGTTTTTTGTTTTGTGAATAAGTTGGGATGGCTACCTGCCTTTTAAGAGTTCGTTGAGGTTATAAGAATCAATTTTTTGTTTTAAAGTGGAAGATATTAAAACAACAACAGCAACAGTTAGCCCACAGATAAGTAAAAGTTCTCAGCAAATGCTGGCCTTCAGGTCTGTCATTCCCCAGTACATGGTTAGCACATTGTTCAGAGAGACAGAGTGGTGTGGATGGAGGAGCGTGGCACTGAACTTAGAAAAGCAAGATACAAGGCCTGGTCCTGTAACTTAATGGCCAGTAAATCACTTGACATTTGAACTCAGTGGGACTAATAGTATTAACATTGTAGGATTATTCTGAGGATCAAAGAGGATAATGGTCTGTCCCTCTGTTTTTAGTATTTACCACACTGAATTATATTTATATACGTGATCCTTTCCTTTGTCCCCTGTAGATTGTGAAAATATGCAGAAAACCAGTCTCTCATTCACCTTAATGCCCTGGAGTAGGAATTGACAAACATTTTATGTAAGGGACTAGATAATAAATATTTCAGGCCTTGCAGGCTGCATGGTCTCTGTTACAGCTACTCAGCTGTGCCGTTGTAGCACAAAGGCAGCCATAGACAACATGTCAACAAATGAGCGTGGCTGTGTTCTAGTAAAACTTTATTCACCAAAACTACGTCTGGCACTTAATAGAAACTCGGTAAATATTTGTTGAATTGACTTGTGAATTGGATGTCTGTTAAAATGTTCTTTAGCTTGAAATGGCTCAACAGACGACAAATAGTATGTACAGTTGTACGAGGTTTTTCATTTTCCTGTATGAGGCTCAAAAAACTTGAGACTATCTAAAGGTAATAAGTTCTAGAATCTGAGTCTCATCCTGACATTTTTAGGGGAAAAACCATAGGTAATTTTTACTAAAGGTAACAAAGAACACAAGATTTGGAGTCAGAAGGCTCTAATTTTTCTGACTTGCTGACTGACTTTGGGCAAGTTTCTCAACCTCTCGGAGCTTAAGAATCTATAAAATAGAGATAACGATGCCTACCTCACACGGCTGCTGTGAAGATAAAAGGAGATGATGTATCTGCAATATTATGTTAAAAACTCAAAACTACTACAAAAACATAAGGAATATAACATTTGCTGTGTTGAGTATTGTGTTAGATGCTGTGGGGTGTTCAGAAATTCTCTTCACTGTGTCCTATATCAATGTGTAAATTAAGTATGAGGTTAAATGTGCTGTGAAATCCCATACCAGTAAATAAAATTACACAACATGTGTAGCTGTAGGTATTTGAATAATTTTTTTTTAATGTCACTGTTTTTACTAGACTCCAAAATGGAGTTGTATCAGTAAGTTCTTTGGTAGTGGTAATATTAAGTGTATATTCAAACAGTTGAAAATGCTCAGGTTCTGAACATTTTATCATACTACCATGGTCCCAATTCATGAGATAATGGAATTCTTTATGAGCAATTTCTCAAAACTGTTCTAAAATACATATGAATTAATTCAAAGTAGATATTTTGCTGTATTCTTTCTAATACAGTGATATACATACATACATATGTATGTGGTATATACGTACACAAGATGGGAGAAAGGTAGCTTTTTCTTTCAATTTGGGTACATGTGATCACCACAGGTAAGATTTATGTTACTAAATATTCATTCGCACTGTGACCCAGATGTGAATTTTTCACCTATTTAACAAATATTTGTTGAGCATCTACTGTATACCAAGCATTATCCTAAGTGTTAGAAGATACAGAGATGAACAGAACAAGGCCTCTGCCCTCATGGAGCTCAGCCTAATTTGGGGGAGACAGGCCTATTAACAGACAATTACAGACTATGGTAAGTGCCATAAGAGAAGTGGAATTCAGCTGTAACAAAAACTTGGACTACAGTGATTTAAACAAGTGGCTCATAACAAGACGTCTGAAGGTATGCATTGTAAGGCTAAGCATTTGGCTACACTGTGGCATCAGTATTCCCACTCCGTTCTCCCCCATCTTCCCCAATCCTATGGTTACAAGATGACTGCTGGCCCTCCAGGCATTGTGTCTGTGTTTTGGGCAGGAAGAAGGGATAAGAGCTAAGGACTCTCTTCTCCTGGGGCTTTATTGGAAAAGGAAAGCCCTCCGTGGGAGAGGCCAAATTTGTGTCAGATGGCCACCTGTAGCTTTAAAAGGGTCTGGGGACTCAATTTCTTTTCAGCCTCTGTACTAGAGGAAAGCAAAGAAGAAGGGGTTTGCACTGGACGTTGGGAGAGCCAAGCTACAGTATCTGCCTTGAAGTATGATCAGTAACATGCCAGGGGCCTACAGGAGAAGGAGGAGCCAACTGCCTGGGAAATTCCGGAAGGGCTTCACAGAGAATGTAACAACTGAATAAGAGTTAATTCAGTGGTTAAAGGGAGAAGACGAAGAATTTCTTTGTTCCTTTACATTTTAAGAGTCCTTATGAGACATTTAACATCAGATAAAAGGAAGTACACTGTATTCATTTAGGCATTCATTTTGTGTTTGATTCTAATTTGCTTTCTTTCCAAAAGTGAGTTGACTGTTCCAAACCATGATTGCTAAATTTTTATTTCCGAGGTAATGGTAATATGCTAAGGTTGTAAAACAGTGTCTAGCACCATATATAGAAATATCCAGGGCTAGCCCGGTGGCTTATCGGTTAAGTGCGCACGCTCCGCTACTGGCGACCCGGGTTCGGATCCCGGGCGTGCACTGACGCACCGCTTCTCCAGCCATGCTGTGGCCGCGTCCCACATACAGCAACTAGAAGGATGTACACCTATGACATACACCTATCTACTGGGGCTTTGGGGAGAAAAAGGGGGAGGACTGGCAATAGATGTTAGCTCAGAGCCTGTCTTCCTCAGCAAAAAGAGGAGGATTAGCACGGATGTTAGCTCAGGGCTGACCTCCCTCACAAAAAAAAAAAATATCCATCAAGACATTGGGTGTGTATATACATATACTTATATTCAAGTGCTGTTTTTTGTTTGTTTGTTTTTTGTGAGGAAGATCAGCCCTGAGCTAACATCCATGCCAATCTTCCTCTTTTTGCTGAGGAAAACCAGCCCTGAGCTAACAGCTATTGCCAATCCTCCTTTTTTTTTCCCCCTTTTTCTCCCCAAGGCCCCAGTAGATAGTTGTATGTCATAGTTGCACATCCTTCTAGTTGCTGTATGTGGGACGCCGCCTCAGCGTGGCCAGACAAGCGGTGTGTCAGTGCGCGCCCGGGATCCGAACCCGGGCCGCCAGTAGCGGAACATGCGCACTTAACTGCTAAGCCATGGTGCCGGCCCCACAAGTGCTGTTTTTTTTAATTGCATTTATAAATATTGCATTGAAACAAAGCTGCTTGGTATACTGACTGATTAGCATAACTATAATCAGCATCTTCACCACAAAAGCCTTTTGTCAATATAAAGAGACAACCTCAGTACCCATTTAAGAGTTTCATTCTTAAAATGTTACCAATCCAGTTTTCTTGGCCTATTGGTACATATGAAGAACTGGTGATATAAAGCAGAATTGGGCTATCTGAAGTAAGAAGTAGATAAAGGTAACAGCAGATAAAGATACATTCTTGTTGTTTCATGCCTATGTATCTTATCTTTTTGCTGTTCTATTCAAGGGCAGAGATAGCATGACTTGAATTTTTTTTAGCATTCCCTATATTCTACAACTTACTATCAAATAATACTTGATTATCTAAAACTGTGACTTTTGAAGATCAAGAAATTACTTTTAATGCCTTAAAAGTTTTACTCCCTAGAACGACAAACGGCCTATATCTACTTGGGCCACTTAACTTGACCAGAGCAACCTTTTCTCCTCCGGGAAACTTGATCACCTGAATCATGCTTTAAATATAGGCAGATGAACCTAGCCCTGATTCTAGTCAGATGTCAAACTGAAGAGTCTTTAGTGTTGAAATTACCTGAAAATAATTAAATATCTTATATATTGTGCTAATGAGCAGCCTATTCGCAATGGCGATGCTTTGTTGATCTATTCACGGTAATTTGTCTTTAATGAATAGTATTATGTTGTAAATAAGAATGTCATTACAACTTCAGATACCACAAGTATAACTTCATAAAGCAGTTGTCACTTGAGCTGAATGTTAGAAACTTAGTGTCCAAGAATCTAATAGAGAATTAGTGTTTCATTCCAAGCGGAAGCAACAGTGTGAGAAAAGTCACAGGGACAAGAAAGAGAGACCATGATGCATTAGGGTAAGCTAAAAAAATTGTTCAGCACAGCTACAACATAGACTAACAGGGATTTAGCAAGAAATATAACTAGAGAAGTAGGTAGTGAAAAGATTATGCCTATGTGTTATGTTATTTATCTTCATCCTGTTCTGTGAGGATGCCATTAAAGGTTTTTTGGTAGGTGAGTAGTATGATCAGACTTGGATTTTACAAAGATCACCCAGATATGTGGCGTCCGAATTGGAGTGGTGTTAGAAGTGAAAAAAGATAGGAAACTGTTGGATTAGAATCTTTATATGAAAATCCTGAACCAAGGAAGTAATGGTAGCAAGAACAGGTGAGAAATGTTAAGAATATCATGGTCTAAAGACTTGGTGACTGATTATATGGGAAGTAAACAAGAAAAACTGCATAATGTCTCCACATTTCATGAAAGATGGTGGTGTTCTTTACCGTGATAAAGAATACTGGAAAAACAGCAAGTTTATAGGAAAAGATTATGGATTCATTTTAGGAAAGGGTGAGTTTGAGGTATTTGTGGGACTTTAAGTAGTTAAGTGTCAAAGGCTTTATATATATATATATGTGGGCTCAAAGTTCAGGGTAGATGTTCAGGATGAGGATAAAGGGGGGTGGAGGTTAAACCATAACATGGATGAGATGATCAGGCAAAAGCATGTTGAGCAAGTAGTGAGGCATGCCAAAAACCAGAACCATGGAGAATACTGGCGTATAAAGAAAGCCAGAGAGAAAGTGAAGGGGAGCAAGGTGGAGTAGAGGGAGTTGGTACAAGAGGAAGAAGAGACAGGCTAGATAGACAGGAGAACTTGGAGATAATATTGTCATTAGAGTTAGGGCTATAATGAGTTAGGAATAAGACTGTCATTGATTGAACTTGTCATTTAGAGGACATTAGTGACTTACTCCGAAGTGTTTTCAGGACAGTATAGGTTAGGCTGCAAATTGTCTTCCATGTCCATTTTTCACTCTTCCTTTTAGAAAGAGAGCCCCAAGTTTAGTTGGGCACTTGGCAGCCCTTATATCTCTGCAAGGGAAACATCCTTGCAGTGGGTATGGCTGTGTGTCTAAGCTTGGGCTAATGAGATGTGCTCAGATGATGTGTGCCACTTCCAGATCATCACCTAAAATGTGAAGCCGCTTGCTGTGGACTTTTTTCTCCCATCCAGCAGGCTGAAAGCAGATGTGGAGGTAAGCCAGCTTCAGCCAGGTAGATGAGAACAGTAACATGGAAGAAAGGACCTAGATCATTAAATGACCTCACAGGACAGAGCCACCCTATTAACCTTGATACACTTAGCATTAGACTGTTTTATGAGAGAGAAATAAATTAACTCAGTGTAATCTATTCTGTTTTAGACTCTATGTTATTGCACTTTAACCAAACCACAACAAGTAGGGTCAAAAGTTGTTATTTATAAATGAATGAACAGGACTTGGGAAAACTCAGGCTACTACTGTGGATGTTGATCTCCTGATTCTGTCGTTTGGGAGGGTTGCACAGGGTTATGATATTGGAACAATAGAAAGAAAACTAATCACAGTAGTCTGCCAGGTGCCGTGGTGAACAATGTTTACCTAGAAGTAATCTAAGCATTGTTTATGTATTTTAACTGTAAGAATCAATCAGTATCCAAGACCAGATGGCTTCACTGGTGAGTTCTACCAAACTAAGAATTAATACCAATCCTTCTCAAACTCTTCCAAAAAATAGAAGAGATGAGAACACTTATTTTGCAAGGCCAGCATTACCCCTATACCAAAACCAGACAAGGACGTTATAAGAAAAGAAAATTACAGGCCAATATCCCTGATGAACATAGATGCAAAAATCCTCAACAAAATATTAGCAAGCCGAATTCAATAATACGTCAAAAGGATCATACACCATGATCAAGTGGGATTTATTCCAAGGATGCAAGGATGGTTCAACATCTGCAAATCAATGTGATACACCACAGTAACAAAATGAAGGCTAAAAATCATATCATCTCAATAGATGCAGAAAAAGCATTTGACATAATTCAGCGTCCATTCATGTTTTAAAAAAATCTCTCAACAGGGCCGACCCGGTGGCGCAAGTGGTTAGGTGCGCACGTTCCGCTGCGGCGGCCCAGGGTTCGCCGGTTCGGATCCCGGGTGCGCACCGACGCACCGCTTGTTAAGCCATGCTGTGGCGGCGTCCCATATAAAGTAGAGGAAGATGGGCATGGATGTTAGCCCAGGGCCAGTCTTCCTCAGCAAAAAAGAGGAGGATTGGCATTGGATGTTAGCTCAGGGCTGGTCCTCCTCACAAAAAAAAAAAAAAAAAAATCTCTCAACAAACTGGGTATAGAGGGAACATATCTCAACATAAACTTTATTGACATATTTGATAAGCCCACAGCTAACATCATACTCAACAGTGGAAAAACTGGAAGCTTTTCCTCTAAGATCAGGATCCAGACAAGGATGCCCACTCTCACCACTTTTATACAATGTATTAATGGAGGTCCTAGCCAGAGCAATTAGGCAAGAAAAAACAGTAAAAGGCATCCACATTGGAAGAGGAGAAGTAAAACTGCCTGTTTGCAGATGACATGATCTTATGTAGAAAAAACCAAAGCCTCCACCAAAAAACTGTTAGAACTAGTGAAGGAATTCAGTAAAATTGCAGGATACAAAATCAATATACAAAAATCATTGTGTTTCTATGCATTAATAACTATCAGAGAAATTTTTTTAAAAATCCTACTTACAGTTGCATCAAAAAGAATAAAATACCTGGAAATAAATTAAACCAAGGAGATGAAAGACCTGTACACTGAAAACTATAAGACATTAATGAAAGATATTGAAGAAGACACATATGGAAAGATATTCTGTGCTAGTGGATTGGAAGAATTAACACTGTTAAAATGTCTATACTGCCCAAAACAAGACTCAATGCAATATCTAGCAAAATTCCAATGGCATTTTTCACAGAAATAGAATAAACAATCCTAAAATTTGTATGAAAGCAGAAAAGACCCCAAATAGCCAAAGCAGTCTTAAGAAGAACGAAGCTGGATGTATTATACTTCCTGATTTCAAACTATATTACAAAGCTATAGAAATCAAAATAGTATGTTGTTGACATAAAAACAGACACATAAATCAGTGGAACACAACAGAGAGCCGAGATATAAACTCACATATATATGGTAAATTAATTTATGACAAAGCAGCCAAGAATATACAATAGGGAAAGGATAGTCTCTTCAATAAGTGGTGTTGGGAAGACTGGACAGCCACATGCAAATGAATGAAACTGGACCACTAGCTTACACCATACACAAAAATCAATACAAAATGGATTAAAGACTTGAACATAAGGCCTGAAACCATAAAACTAGAAGGAAACATAGGTGGTAAGCTCCTTGACATCGGTCTTGGTGATGATTTTTCAGGTTTGACACCAAAAGCAAAGGCAACAAAAGCAAAAATAAACAAGTGGGACTTCATCAAACTGAAAAGCTTCTGCACAGCAAAGGAAACAATCAAAATGAAAAGGCAGCCTACAGAATGGGAGAAAATATTAGCAAATCATATCTGATAAGGGGTTAATATCCAAAATATATAAAGAACTCATCTAACTCAGTAGAAAAAAATCAGATTTTAAAATGGTGGAGGATCTGAATAAACATTTTTCCAAAGAAGACATACAGATGGCCAAAAGGTACATGAAAAGGTCTTTCAAGATCACTCATCATCAGGGAAATACAAATCCAAACCACAGTGAGTTATCACCTCATGCATATTAGAATGGCTATTATCAAAAATACAGGACATAAGTGTTGGCAAGAATGTACGAAAATGGGAACCCTTATGCACTGTTGGCTGGAATGTAAATTGGTGCAGGCTGTATGGCATACAATATGGAGTTTCCTCAAAAAATTAAAAATAGAACTACCATATGGTCCAGCAATTCCACTTCTGGGTATTTGTCTGAAGGAGACAAAAATACTAACTCAAACAGATACCTGCACCCCGCATGTTCACTGCAGCATTATGTACAGTAGCCACAACATGGAAACAACCTAAATGTCCATCAACAGATGCATGGATAAAGAAAATGTGATATATATATATATATATATACATATATATGTGTATGTGTATATATGCACACACACAGGAATATTATTCAGCTATAAAAAAGAAGGAAATTCTGCCATTTATA
Organism: Diceros bicornis minor; assembly: GCF_020826845.1. Taxonomy (NCBI): domain Eukaryota; kingdom Metazoa; phylum Chordata; class Mammalia; order Perissodactyla; family Rhinocerotidae; genus Diceros; species Diceros bicornis. The sequence continues at coordinate 84,423,003 of NC_080742.1, read as the reverse complement.
ACAACGTGGATGAACCCTGAGGGCATTATGCTAAGTGAAATCAGACAAAGACAGACAAATAACTGTATTATATGTGGAATCTTAAAAAAAAACAACTGAACTCATAGATAACAAAGAACAGATTGGTAGTTGCCAGAGGCGGGGGATGGGGGTGGATGAGTGAAGATAGTCAAAAGGTACAAAATTGCGGTTATAAAATAAGTCCTGGGGATGCAGTGTACAGCATGATGACTATAGGGGGTATAAAAAAGAATCAATAAACGAAACAGTTGTTATAGAACAGAATATAAAAGTTAATCTTCACAAAATAGAAAAGCTGGGAAGTTAAAAGGTAGAGGGAGTGATGGGAAGGTAGAGAAAGTATCTTATAAAGTAGAGGGATGAGATACTGTCAGAATTGATGGAACAAGAAATATGGGGTTAAGTAAATATGTCATTTAAATTTATAAAGAAACAGAAACTGGTATTTTAAGCGTAAGAAATTGGGAGAGTCTGCAAAAGGTGGTGGTAAGATAAGGCCGCCTCTCTGTAGAGGAAGTCAGAAGGTAATCGAGTTAACTCAAGTAGTAGCGTGAATATATTATTTAGAGCTATGGAAATAATCACTAGAACTAATAACAAATGATTAAAAATGTTTTCCTCAAGGAAGGCATGAGGCCAAATGTACTTAAATTCTCTAATAACTGCATCAAGTGCCAGAGAGTCATTTTCTTTCAATATTCTTATCCACATTGACAAAACTGGTTCATCTTTTTTTTTAGAAGAACTGGTTTGACTTTGTTAAATTTATTTCTAAATATTTTATTCTTTTTAATGCTATTATAAATGGAATTGTTTTCTTGGTTTCATTTTTGAAATTTGAATATTAAACCTTTTATTATTTTGAAATGTCCCTCTTTGTCTCTCATAATATTTCTTTATCTTAGAGTTTCTTTTGTCTGATACATAGTCACTCTAGTTCTCTTATGGTTACTCATTTATTTTTAAAAGAAATACATATACGTGTTTAGAACAAAAGAATAGACAAACACTAAACTGTAACATTAGTTGTATCTGGCTTGTAGAATTATGAGTTTTATGTTTTTCTGTGTATTCTGAGTTCTGTGATGAGTTTCTATTATAATTAGAAAAAGATGATTTATATAAATTTTAAAAATATTTAATCAGCTAGATTTTTGGGAGTTACAAATAGCATAAATTGACTCTAACAAGTAGAAAAGGAATTTTTGAAGATATTGAACTAGTCATAGGGTCAACAGGAAAGCTGGAGAACCAGGCTCAGAAGAGGCCAGACTTATAGCAACTATAGGACTCTAGACAGCAGGAGTTTCTCAACTGTCTCCTCTGGGTGATGCCACAGAGATCAGTGAGCTCTAACTTCTTGTTCTCTCTCTTTTGATCTCTGCAATCAAGATTCAAAATCCACAAGTGAGCATCCTGCTTGAGTCAAATAAATCTTTGACACTTGATGACCGTGAGGTGATAACTCAAGGATAACATGGCACCTTGAGTTATAGTCCGAGGAGTCCACACGCTGAGGACAAATGATTCCCCAAAATGAAATTAGGATGCTGCTATCAAAAGAAGGGAAATGAACTCTGGCAGCTACAAAGCAACAGATGTTCACTATAGTATTTAACTTTTTGTTAATGCAGAATTATGGTTTATGATGCTAGTCTGAAAAAATAGCGATCAAAATGAGTAAGAATTTGTTCTGAATACAATGATCCCAGTTATTGTCACTTAAACTGTGTTGGAGGACATACCACATTGAAGTTCTCACTCACATTTTTCTCCCACTTGACTGAGTTCCATGTGTTCCATAAAGCAGTTAAATTTAATTAGAAAATGAGGAAATAGAGACTTACAGTCATATCAAGAACTTTGTGATAATTTAACACTTCCTAGAATGTCTGTCATCTTAGTCTTCCAGGTTTACCTAATCAACTTGTACTTACTCATCAAGACTCAACTCAAGCATTACCTCATCCAGAAAGACTTTCTTTCTTACACCCTCCTACCACATCCCGTGCTGGTTTACGGGCCACTCATCACTGCATAACGCTATTGGTCTCATCCCACTGTGTCATATTGGTTGATTTGTCTGCCTCCCGCACCAGCCAGACTGGCAGACTGTCTCTTGTGTTTCTTTGATTCTCCAGCCCCTTACACAGTGTCTACACATCAGTCAGTCAGTAAATATTTGTTGAATGATTGAATGGATTTGCCAGGGAAAGGGGGTAAAGCATTCCATATGGAACCCAGCTTGCATAAAGGCATGGCACATGGTATGTTTAGGAATGGTAAGAAATTCCATTGTATTAGAGCATAGGAAGATTAATGGGAGAAGGAACTGGTGAGTTTGAGTGGAGTTGGTCTCCAAAGGACCATTTATGCCAAGTTTAGACCATTCTGTAGGCCCTAAGAACAGAAGGAGATTTGGCAAGGGGGAGAGAGCAGGACGCTAGAGGCTTTTTGGTGAATAAATCCTGATTGGGCTGGACCTAGCAAAGAGAACCCTCAGATGGTAGAATATTGCTGTCTCTGGGAATTAAAGAGATTCAGACCTGGTTTGGGAGCAAATCCAGCTAGCATGCACTAGGCACTTTTCTAGGTATTGGGGACACAATGGTGAATAATATGGACAAGGTTAATAATAGGACAAAGTTCCTACTCCCACAGAGCTTTTAGTCTAGTAAAGGAAAACAGAAACAATAGATAGACACAAAGGTATATGTACACATTCTCAGAACTAAAATGCCATGTTGCAAGTAACATGTAATGTAACAGATGTAACAGAACAGCACTCTCCAGGTGACGCATTGAGAGCGGACTGGAGAGGATTTCCCTAGAGTATAGCAGGGAACCTCCTTTTCTAGCCCACATCCCAGTCCTTTACTGCTAGGTTTTTATAAATATAAAGACCAATATTATACGTGTTCTTTAGGAATTTGTCTAAAATAAAAAGTTTATAAGTTCTAGATTTTAGAAATATTTATGTGATATTTATGCACTCTCCAAAAAGTGTTGCAAAGAAGAAAAAAATAATAATTCTGTCTCAATAATACTTTCTTTTTTATCAAAAGTGATTCCCCCCCCATTTTATACTACGCATGGGGATACTCTTTTTTAAAGCTTAATTAATTGGATAAATAAAAGCCAGTCGTTTGACTATGTTATTGGCAAGTTGTGTTTGTAGTTTACAATTTTTAGTGCATGAACAATAATCGGGCATTTTTACAACTTAATCCATAACCTTGCCAACTATTTGGGGGTTTTTCTTCCATAGATTGGACTCCATTAGTACACGAGTTTTTAATTCTCCATGTAAACATTAGCCTATGCTGAGTAATCAAGTCTTTCGTTCTCTTCTGTCAGTTGTGGGCTCATTTAATGATAAAGGCTCTTTCCTCTTTTCCAGGGTGCTGATAAGACTGTGAAAGGTCCAGATGGACTAACTGCCTTTGAAGCCACTGACAACCAGGCAATCAAAGCTCTTCTTCAGTGATGGATGGATGGGCTGACAGCTCTGGAAGAATGACTCTCCTGTGGCCTCACACTGCTGCCTGTCTGTCTGTCACTCTCTATCTGCCAGCTTCTTCAGCTAAATACTTTAAGAGGGGTGAGGGGAGAGAGAAATTCATAACAAATCAGACTACCAGAAAAAACAATGTTTTGGAGAAGAGGAAAAAACCATGATCAGGCTTTTACTAGGATTCTTGATCAAGTCAGCCTCTTTGCCATTTCCAATAAAATATACAGCTTATACCGAAGGGAGAGCAAAGACAAAATATACCAGTACCATTTGACCTTTTCAGCTCCCTAGCTAACTTATTAATTAGATTGTGTCGAAGGTCTGACTCTACAAAGGCCAACTATACATATTTGGTAGCCCCAACTGTGCGAGCAGTAGTGGCTGCTGTGATGTAAACTTAGGGTGCTGAGATAAGCAATTAGCTCTAGCCTTCTGCCTTAAGACGCACTCTATTGGGATCTCTCAGCGTAGTGAAGTGCGCTGCCTGTGGTTGATGGCCACTCCCCCCTCGGTGACTTTCAGCTCCATGTGGACGCTCAGTCAAGGGGAGGAGGGCGCACTCCCAAATTGCTGGACGGCTGAACTTCGGATTTCCTCTCCCGTTTCACATGGGTTTCATGTGTCTTTAGATAAAACTGACTAGTTTTATTTATAAAATCTTAAATTTTGGAAGTCTAAAGGAGAAATCATTCCAGTATGCATATTTTTTTCTCCTCTAGATTCAGACATTTATATAACATTGAAACACTTTCAGACTCCTGCTGGTAGTAAAAGGGGATTTAAAAATAGAATCATAGCCATAAGCCCATTAGTATCATATAAAAAGAGAACAGTTGTTTTAGTACCTATGGATTTTCTTCATTTGCTATTTGAATGGATTGGCCTCGGTTATGTTTGGAGAATCAAGGAACATTCTTTGGAATGCCTCTCTCAGACCCAGCTTGGATGCTGATTACTTATTGCACCAAAGCTATCACTGGGGTGAGATTTACTATTTGGACAAATTTAACCCCATCCCTTCAAAAATATGCTTGTTACCAGGTTTCCCTGGGTTGTTGATAGGCTTCTGCTGAACATATGCCAACCCACCTGCGAAATATATTTTTGTTTCTTTTCTAAATCATGCATTGCGTAGTGTGACACCTTCAAAATGTATTCTGTGTTCTTAAAATACAGTGCCCTAAAATGGTGTTCTTATGACCTGCAGAAAATACTTAGACACGTTTTCAAATGTTTATTTCATGAATAGTACAACTAATTAAAACATATACCCTTAAATTTGCTATCTTGCATTTAAAATATTAAGATTCCTTTAACTTGCCATCCATATAAGCTTAGTAAAAATATTAGGGTTTTTCTTTATCCATGTCATGCAATAATTGAATGTACCTCAAATTTTTAAAAAAGTGGGGAGGCTGGGTTAGGGACTTGTATTCAGATTATGGATAATAAAGAATTAATGATGATTTTTTAAGGCAATGTAGCATTCTAAAGCAGGGTTAAACTAGTGAGTCAGCTGGCTCATAACAAATCTTTTTGATCCATTGCTGATTGGTTGCTGTGTGGGTTTGTGTGTATGTGTATATTTTTCCCCATGAACCCTTTTTTTATCTTGTGGCTTTTTCTCTTACAACTAGCCTAACCCTGTAAGTTTCCTGCATCCAAGAAAACAATCACAGAATAGTGGTTTAAATACTTTGATATATTTGGCTAATTCTGCTGTCTTAATGCAGCGTATTAGAGTTGGATTAAAAGTCAGAAATCAGTACTTTATTACATCAGTGAACTGAACAGGGAGCTATCCTCATTGAAGATGGAGGGCACTCTATCTGTCTGTAACTAGCAACGTGATGACAAAAGGTGTTTTGTTATCTTTGTTTTCACCTCTTGGTGTAATGCTATTGAAAAGGCTTAGATTTTACCCTCTACAGTTTTTACCTTTCTTTTCAAAGTGTTTCGTTGTAGTTGGCTATTGCAGAGAGTGCATCATGCTAACATTCCTAAACCTGGTCTGCTTCTTACAGCACCTGCTATAGAAACCACGTGATTCTCTGTACACTTTATCCGATGTTCCTTGTAGTGCAGTAGAGGCTACTTCGCCTACCCTCTTCTTTCTCAGCCATTTTGTAAACCCCGTAATTATGAAGTGATTGCTTGAGAAAATAACATAAGCATAGAACAGACTGACCAAGATGGTTTACAATTTCTTCTTTTTTCTTAACTAGGTTATTTATAATGTATTTCTAAACCACTTGGCAGAGAAATTCACAACACTTAATGTTCATATTTTGAGTAAAGGAAGCTAAAACCATGTCTGCTTTTTTGGTACTACATGCATTAGTGAAAGGTTAAATAAGTTTTGTTCTCCACTGAATATTTAACATCTCAGAAAAAATCTTGCATGTTCTGTAGTTTTGTGTTAAGTCGGTCATTTTGTATGCACTATATCAAGTAAAAACAGGTGGTTTACCTGTTTACATTAGTGTACTAACAAATTCCCCGTTGCAGCTTCAGACAGGTATCTATAGACTTCTAGTTCAAATACAGCACCTGTGGATCCTCAAGTAGTTCTCCTATGCATAGCTCACCTTCTGAACCCAGTGGGGCAAGAAGGAGAGGTAGATGGGTGTAGTGTGTATGGAAGCTGCAAGCAAGTAGGCCCTTTTTTCATTGATTTCCTTCCCTCAAGTAATGGATTTTAAATCTGTATGTACCTATTTGATTTTTTTTTTCTGAAACTTCAACTTAGCTGCTGTTTTCTTCCATGCAATATTGTATCCTCGATTGTGTATAGAAGAAGCTGGTGAGAGTGCCCTCCTACATAAGCAATTGCAGTGTTTTTGCATGCAAAATTTAAAAAATTTAAATTGTCCTGGTTCTATTTTGTAAATGGAACAACAATCATATCTTTCTAAGCAGTAATGGAAGAAGACTAGTGCTTTGTGCATTTTGATATATTTGAGTTCATTTTTTCCACAATGTAATACTTTTGACACAATTGGGTTTCTCATATTATCCTAGTTCATGTACATCAGAATGCTAAATAATACTGTGTTTAAGTTTTGTGTTGCAAGAACAAATGGAATAAACTTGAATTGTGCTACAGCTGAGGTGTCAGCAGCATTTCTCCCTCAGTTACTGTCACCTTCCTTCTTCACGCCTTCCTTCTTCAGTCTTCTCTACAGCGGTATCAGTACTCGAACTTTTAGTTAATCTGAATTTCCCCGCTGTATCCCACTTCTAGAAAAAAATAAGTGGAAAGAAAAGAAGACATAGGAAAGATTTAATTGAAATAAACTGTTCTACTCATCAGGAAAGATTTAACTGAAATAAACTCTACTACTCTATCAGTCTCCTGACACGATTTGTTTTACTGTAAATGTTTAGTAACATTACTAGGAGCAAGGTGTAGCGAGGAGATCCTAGAGTTTTGGAATCTGAATAGGTGGTAAAGAAAACAGGGTCATGGTAAACCTCTTTGCTCGCTTAAGTTGCTGCACATTCCTTGGAGGTTCACTTTTCCCAACTCACTTGACTGTGAGCAGTTTTTCAGGATGTACTTTTCAGGACAAATGTTCTGATTTAGCATTAAATCACTTTGACCCTCAAAAAACTGAATAAGATTATATAAAATTAGTTTGATTCTGTGGTAATCTTGTCAACACCCTAAGACTGTTGTGTAGTTTACTTTTGAAATGGTTCATTAATGATAGGAAAAAAATAAGTTCAGATGCTAAAAAAAAAAAAGCAAAGCTATTTTTCAGAACTTGCATGTTGCTGACTGAAGTATAAATGTGTGGCTATAAGTGGGAGTGTTCACAGAAATCTTTTTGTTTGTTTGTTTGTTTTTGGCTGAGGAAGATTAGCCCTGAGCTAATAATGTCTGTGCCAATCCTCTACTTTAAATGTGGGGTTGCCGCCACAGTGTGCTGTAGGTCTGTGCCTGGTATCCAAACCCGAGAACCTGCGCCACCAAAGCAGAACACGCCAAACTTAACCACTACACCATGGTGCCAGCCCCTCACACAAGATTTTTTGAGGAATGAAGTTCTCATTTTAAGAATTAGGGTCTATAAAAATGTTTGAATCTGGTTAAACATATTTTAAAGGGAACAGAGCCCCGTATATAACAACTGAAGAGCAGACCAGTATATGTCAATGAAAGGCCCACATCTGGAGGAAAGAAAGAGCTTAGAGTGAGTTACTGTGAAATTCTTTAGTGATTAGAGGGCTATCACAGGACTTTGACGCAGCACAGTATATCAGACTGTAATAAGATTTTTTTCTTTCTGCAAAACCAGTGATTCTCAAAATGTGGTCCCTGGACTAACAACATCACTGTAACCTGGGAACTTAATAGAAATGCGCAGCCTGGGCCTACTGATCTACCTCGGGGGCTGGGCCCAGTAGTCGGTGTTGCAACCAGCCCTCCAGGTGATTCTGATGCACGCTCAAGTTTGAGGACCCTTGTACAAGACCAAAAGGAGAGAAAAAAAATGTCAAAAAGCCTGTAAATAGGATGTCATCAAAGGTGGCTTCCTAGAGAGAAAGTAAATGGAAGCCTTTAACACGTGAGACAGCAAAACTCAACACCCAAGAAACTTATGATGAGCTTCAAAGTTATGTTCTGGGGAGAAGTCAGGGTAAGCTGTAACTATGGCTCCGAAGAAGTAACAGTGGTAAGAATGACCCTTCCTTATTCTTAGGGTTTTTCCCCTGAAGGATGTCCTGTCAATTGCTGTGGACAGTATTTCTGTAGCAGCCCAGGGTTACAGTCCCCATGGCTGAATTGCTGAGAGTTAAGCCCTGCCTAAGTCCTTTCCTTGAATTCCAAAGGAGTCGGTGAGGGGAGCACGCAAGGAATTTGGGGAGATATGGCATGCATCTCCTTATCTCGTGCTTGCCATATTGTAGGTCACTGTGGGGTTGCTCCAGTCACTTAGCTGTGTCCCTGCTGGCCTCTGCCTGCCGGTCCTGCAGCAGGAGAGAGCCACTCTGGGAAACCAAATGCTGCTTTCTCAACCTCACTGCCGTGTGCTGTAAATACGGGTTCTCCACTGCAGTGGGTGCATCACTCTCTCAGGAACAGCCACCTTTGTGCCAACGAACCATTTTCTGTTTCGGGTCAATTGTCTTTCCCAGATGCTAGCCAGATCATCACATCAGCCATAGGATATTATTCTTCAAGGTTTTTACTTCATTGAAATATAATTACTGATTGAGAAGAAAATTTATTAGCAGCTTTAATAGCACCTGACAGATGGTAGACGGTCACTATATTTGTTCTGAACTACTACTGTCAAACCATTATACAGTCAAATGTCAGAAAAGCTTTGTTTCAGTAACTGGCTAAGGGATTACTGGCTGTTAGGACCATGGGGCTACATCGAGTGTCGTTGTACCCAGATACTGGCCAAGTAGCCTTAAATACTACTGATACTGCAAACCCAAATCAATGAAGTAAAGACAAATACCATAGAGTCACGATTCATGGAAGAAATGCTGACCATGGGGTCAAATGCAGGTCAGTGAGCCATTGTGGCATATACGAAAGCGCAGCTGTAAATAGGGTAGCAAAACAAAGGATTGTCTGGCCACCCTAGCAACATCTATGCATTCGGCAGCTGCAGCAGCAAGGATAGTCTTATTACACGGTTTGGATAGAATGATGCATCACGTCTGGCAACATTCGTAGCCACAGCATCTTATCACACAAAGGAAAATAGTGCATAGACAATTCCTGGCCGCTGGACGCTGATTTTGAGGATCCTACTAGATAACTAAGTCATTTTTTTAAAGAAGCTATGTTTTTCTAAGATTTTACTAATAAATCTGAAAATGTATATCTGTATGTCCCTTTCTGACATCTAATAAAGTTCCATATGTTTATGCACATCCCCTTGGCGAGCTACCAAGCCTGGCACTGTTGCCACTGCTTGTGATTTGCTAGTCAAATTGCAGAAAGCTTGAAAGTACTCAGATCTAAGCTAATTTATGTTAATTTTACAACTAAATTTTTTTAATTAACATTTATTATATGACAATTAGGAGCTAGGCATTGTGCTGAGAACTTTTCCCATATCCTTCATTCCATTTTCACAATAATCATATGTTAAAAAGACAAAGTGAGGTTAAATCACTTGCTCACAGTAAATAGCTTATAGACAGTGAAATTTAGTTCTGATTTTAGAGCCCATGCTCTTTCAAATTAAGTGAAAATAAAAGCTGTTCCCACCTAGATATCCAAAACCAATGCTCGCACCTATCCCTGCAGAACACTGCTGCTATCTATGGGGAGGCTCTGTGGCCTGAGTTTGTTTTTTTTTTTTTTAAAGAGTAGCAATCCAGAACTTATTTTGCATAACTGAAAGTTTGTAACCTTTAACGAACACCTCCCCATTTCCCTCTGCCCCTAGCCCTGGGCAACCACCATTCTGTTCTTTTTTTCTTAGGCTGAATAATATTACATTGTACGTATATACCACATTTTCTTTATCCATTTGTATATCAATGGACATTTAGGTTGTTTTTATGTCTCGGCTATTGTGAATAATGCTGCGGTGAACATGGGAGTGCAGATCAGATATCTCAAGATCTGGATTTGAATTCCTTTGGGTATATACCCAGAAATGGGATTTTCTGGATCAAATGGTAATTGTAATTTTTTGAGGAACCTCCATACTGTTTTCTATAGTGGCGGCACCAATTTACATTCCCACCAACAATGTACAAGTGTGCCCTTTCCTCCACATCCTCGCCAACACTTGGCCTTTGTGTTTTGGGGTTTGGTTTTTTTTTTTTTTTTTTGATAATAACCATCCTAACAGGTGTGAGGTGGTATCTCTATGGTTTTGATCTGCATTTCTGTGAGGTGGTATCTCTTTGTGGTTTTGATCTGCATTTCTCTGATGACGTTGAGCACATTTCATATACCTGTTGGCCATTTGTATGTCTTCTTTGGAGAAATGTCTATGCAGGTCCTTTGCCCATTTTTTAATCAAGTTATTTGTTTTTGTTTTTTTTTGCTATTGAATTGTAGGAGTTCCTTTTATATTTTGCATATTAACCCCTTATCAGATATATTGTCTGCAAATATTTTCTCTCATTCCACAGATTGCCTTTTCATTTTGTTAATGATTTCTTTTGCTGTGCAGAAGCTTTTTAGTTTGATGTAGTCCCACTTGTCTATTTTTGCTTTTGTTGCCTGTGCTTTTGATGTCATATCAAAGAAATCATTGTCCAGTCCAACGTCAGAAGCTTTTTCCCTGCGTTTCCTTCTAAGAATTTTATTCTTTCAAGGTTTAAGTCTTTAATCCATTTTGAGTTGATTTTTGTATATGTTGTGAGATAAGGGTTCGATTTCATTCTTTTTCGTGTGGATATCCAATTTTCCCAACGTAATTTATCAAAGAGACTGTCTTTTCCCCATTGAGTATTCTTGGCTTCCTTGTCAAATATTAGTTGATCGTATATGTGGGGGTTTGTTTCTGGGTTCTCTATTCTGTTCTGTTGGTCTATATGTCTGTTTTAATGCCAGTACCATACTGTTTTGATTACTTTAGCTTTGTAATATGTTTTGAAATCAGGGAGCATGATACCTCCAGCTATGTTCTTGCTCAAAATTGTTTTGGCTATTCAGGGTCATTTGTGGTTCCAAATGAATTTTAGGATTGTTTTTCTCTTCCTGTAAAAGTGTCATTGGGATTTTGATAGGACTTGGATTGAATCTATAGATTACTTTGGTAAGTATGGACATTTTAACAATAGTAATTTCTTCCCATCCATGAACACAGGATATCCTTCCATTTGTCTTTATTTCTTTCGTCAAATGTTTTGTAGTTTTTAGTGTACAAGTCTTTCCCCTCCTTGATTAAGTTTATTTCAAAGTATTTTATTTTTTATGCTATTGTAAATGGAATTGTTCCCTTAATTCCCTTTTTGGATAGTTGTTTGTGTGTAGAAATGGAACTCATTTTTGTAGGTTAGTTTTGTATCTTGTGAATTTATTGGATTTGCCTAATCCAAACCTGGATTAACAGTTTAAAGTTAAAGTTATAGTTTCAAGGACTTTTTCCACAACACTGTGAACCTGGAAACTTTATCATATACCCATATTTATCAAAAATTACTATTTAAGGGAATTACAGTTTTATGATATTTGTTTTACCATTTTAACTGAGCATTTACTATGATCTGGGCACTACGCTACTACGCTAAGTATTTTATGTGAACTGATTCATTTAATCTTCCTAATAACCATATGAGATAGGACTACTGTCACCCCTATTTTCAAATGAGGAAACTAAAGCTCAGAGAAGTTAAGTAACTTGCTTATGGTCACACAGCCAGTTAGTGGTAGGGCTAGGTTTGAACTCAGGTAGTCTGACTCTAAAGTTTGCGCTCTCTACACTATTGCCTCTCCAACTTTCACTGGACCAACTCATGACATTTTATTCTATGAATACAGCTTTTTCCAAGTTCTTAAAAAGATACTTAGAAAATATTTTATGACTTTGTTTATGATTTTAAACAATTGGATAAAAAATACTATGTAACATGCATTGATCAATCACTTCCTGTGACGCAATCAAATTCTACATTTAATTTTTCAGTTTGAGAAATAGCAATATTTGAGTATAATATACATTTTTTTTGGCAGTCTAGTATTATGACATAGATCAAGAATCAGTACACTATGGTACACAGCCAAACCTGTCCCACTACCTGTTTTTGTGAATAAAGTTTTATGGGAACACAGCTCATACCCATTGACTTACATTTTATCTATGGCTGCTCCCACACTTCAGCAGTGGAGGTGAGCAGTTGCAACAGAGACTGTATGGCTCACAAAGTCTAAAATATTTACTATCTGGCCCTTCACAGAAAAAGTTCGCCAGCTCCTAATATAGATGTTCAGGTGGGCTACGTTGAGAAATACCATGTAGGATTGGCAGGGACCTAGTTACAGAGTGATTAGCAAAGTCGTGGGAGAATGTAATGTGTTAGTTGAAGCAAATGAAAAGCAAAGCCCGCAAATAATGCACTTCTCTTCACACCTCTGGTGGATTGTTACAGTAATGATCCCCAGTTATCATGCCTTCCAGTATCCACACCCTGTGTAACCCCTTCCCCCATTGACTCTTGGGCTTGGCTGTGTGACTTGCTGGAACCAAATGAGACATCAAACAGGAAACCAGCAGAAGCTTGAACAGGCTCTTTCTCATTGGGGCTTGCCATGGAAAGAAGTCCAGAGTCATACTTCAGGAGAGAACACAGGAAAAACTGAGGTGGCCCAGCCATGTGAGTGAGGCCATCTTGGACCATCCAACCCCAGTTGACCCCCCCAGATAACTGCAGCCACACGAGTGATCCCAAGTGAGACCAGCAGAAGAAGCACCAGCTGGACCCAGTCCAAATTGTAGAATCATGAACAAATAAACAGTGGTTAAGTCACTAGGTTTTGGGTTTGTTTTTTTTATAGTACAGCAATAGATAACTGATACACACCCTAATTGAATGACATCTACTGATGAGGGACCAATAGCATCACCTAGGGACAAGAAAATGTCTGAATATTAAAAGAAAAATGATTTCTAGAAAAATACACACACCTGTGAGAAACAAACAACTACCATTAAGGGCCCAGGATTTCCTTTTCTTTCAAAATCTTGAAGAAAAATAGATTAAAAGCAAAAACCTTTGGCTTTCTGTCTAGGAAAAGTTAGGTGCTGTAAATAATAAATTCTTGTGTTTCTACAGAATCCTTTTATCCCTTTCTATCTACCCAGACAGAAAAGGAGTCTCTCACATCCTTGTAGGTTTTCTTCTTGCCTCCTGGAGGAATCAAAGGCTAGTAGGGATTGGCTGATATGAGCCAAACATCTGTGCCAAGCTAGTGGCTTCAAAGCAAAATAGGATAATAAGAAAAAGTTGTGGCTTAAACAGTATTGGGCGAGGAGAGTTGGAAAGAGGGGGCATCATAGCATGGAACAAAGAAGAGCCACAAGGGCTAAGACTCTCAGCTGAGATTCTCACACTAACCCCAGGGAGGGGCCAGTCTCAGCCTTCCTGCCAGAGATGAGAGCAAGGGGGCCCCTCGGCTACAGCCCACAGGGTGTGGGCGTTAGGGCTGAATCCAGAGTGGCAGCAGCAGCAAGAGGTCCCTCCCACTGTTTTTACTTCATCCCAGCACTCTCTCTCTCAACCACGACCTGTGGGATCCTTTCAAAGCAGCCTTCTTGAGACCCATACCAGCCACAGTGGCTACAGAAGCTAAAAATTGCATTGGGGTCAGGGGCAAGAAGGGAGGGGAAAGTTCAAGATCAGGGGAAGGAGAGACATGATTAGGTGGGACACAACTAATCAAGGAGCCAAAATGTCCAGTAGATGCCCAGAGAATCCAATTACAGAAGAAACGGGGGCCATTTCATCTCATAATGAATTTAATGCAAGGAGGTAGTGAGGATAGTCAGTTCTCTAAATTGTGAGCTCATTCATTCATTCAACAAATATTTATTGAGTCTAAATACATGTCAGGCACTGTTGTGGGCACTGTAGATATAAGAGTGAATACTACTGATGTGACTCCTGCCCGAATAGGAGTTACATCCTAGGAGGAGAGAAAAGACAAAAAACAAAGTCTACTCTAAATAAAATCAAGACAGCTCCTGATGTGGGCTGGGAGGAAATGAACAAGCTGGGCTAGAGAACACACAGTGGGGCATAGAGAGGCCTCCTTGCTCATGGAAGGAAAGCACCCACATCCTACTCAGGTGTTTGTGCATCTGAATAAAATGCTTTGGACTCAGGTAAGCTAAGCTCCATGTGGTTAGACTTTCTCCACGTTCCAGTTTATGGTGTTGTGTAACACTGATGTTGGCTAAGACATAGGAGAGAAGGTGGTGATGGCAGCAGCACTGAGACCAGAGTAGATGCAGAGCAGGCTTTCTGGGGGAATCGGCTGGCACCCCCACTAATGACCCTGCCTGCCCCGAGATGCTCCAAGGCCATCTCTCTGCACTATGTGCACTCACATAGTGCAGGACCAGCAGCAGGGCCCCACCCTGATGGGTTCTGCTCCAGAGTGCTCTAAGTAGATTGCCCTAATGGGACCACACAGGAGACAAAAGCCTAGGTCTCCCTGTAGGGAGGTAATAATGCTCCCAGGTCCAGGGAGAGGATGACCAGCAGCTCTCTTGCTTGACAAAATAGGAATGTGGTCTCCGGGCTTTAGCACCCCAAGGAGGATATGTTCTTTAATATCTACTCTTCACATTAAGCACAGAAGGACTGGAAATTTGCTTTTCATCTTTTTCTTACTCCTTCCTTTTCTCTTTGAACATACCGGTACGTAAATCCTGTAGTTCATCTCATTTCAGTATCCATGAGTTTAACTTGTTTTATGTCATTATTAACAGCTCTTTTCATAATGATAATGATCAATAAAAACCCCAATTAAAACCTGGACTTCTGGGGCCAGCCCGGTGACGTAATGGTTGGGTTCGCGCACTCCACTTTGGTGGCCCAGAGTTCACTGGTTCGGATCCCAGGCATGGACCTGCGCATCGCTTATCGAGCCATGCTGTGGCAGGCATCACACATATAAGGCAGAGGAAGATGGGCACGGATGTTAGCCCAGGGCCAATCTTCCTCACCAAAAAGAGGAGGATTGGCATCAGGTGTTAGTTAGCTCAGGGCTAATCTTCCTGACCAAAAAAAAAAAAACTGGACATCTGTCACCCAGTTGCCACAGGCAACTGAACTACTCACTCAGGAGGTATTGTTGTGGTTTGACCGTGCAGAAGCAAAAATAGGAATTCACTGAGAATAACCAAACCAAACACATATGTTTTGGTTGTGCGACAAAAGTAGATTATCTTTCAGAAGATCAGAAGATCAAAGGGTATGACTTTAAAAGGAGATCTTACTGATTACATACTAGGGAGTTGAAAAAAAAATCTAATACCTCTGGCCCAGAACATTTTCATTTGATTAAATTTATTTCAATTTTCCTACGATATTCACTATTTTCGTATGAGAGTCAAATACATGACTTAACATGCCTGCTAAATTATGGAGTGTTGAACAAAGGGAAAATCTTTGTTTATTATTATTTTTCTCTTGCCACAGTTATTTATTTGGGTTAAAGATTGCCTTGTGCTTCCTGACACACTTTAGGAAAGAATTACGTTTAGAGGTTTGCTATGTGATGAATCAATTTGACAATCTTTTTTGCCAAAAATCACATCTTTTGGCCCCACTCTTTCTCTTTGAAGTTATTGTCTCCTTGTTAAGAAGAAAGAAATCTACGCTTTCATAAGCATATGAGCTAATTAAGTCAAAGGGGGAAGCAGATTCCAAATATAGAATGATGCGCTACATGAGGTTGAACTCAAGCTCACCACCGTAGAGCAGCACTTCCCTTTTCACATCGTGTCATGTTCTTCCCTGCACGCATTGAGAGCCATCAGTCCTTAGCATTCAGATGAACTTGCATCCCAGATAAACTTGTCCAGATTTCTTGTGCTCACAGCTGGCTGTGCTGAAATGTGTTTCCCAGAGGCCCAGAAACAATTCTGACACCAACGATCAAGTTCCTTGTATTCAAAAGTAAATCCATCCAACGAAAATTGAATTACAAGGTCCTCATTGACCAATCCTGCTTCCTCCCCTGATGACACTTAATGGGTCTAATAAGGTTCAATTAAGATCACTCCAGCCTCCATGAGCTGACATGAACAGCTGATGAGCAGCACAGGTGAACCAGATTTAAACTAGATTGACTAATGAGTTAGAAACCCTCATGGGTAATCAAGCGAGAAAAAAGCACTGAGAGCCTTGATATAATACTGATTTTGCAGCACAAAATGGTTATGAAATGATTCAAGATGTTTCAAGACAGGCAATATGTTTTGAGAAAGCAGTTGTGCTAGGTTTATAGATCTGAAAACATTCTGTTTCCAATCCCCAAGTGAAGATTCCAGGAATGCGGAAGCATGAACAATAGTACCCTGGAAACAAGAATTCTAGGCCAACTTGATATAGTCCTTCTGCATCCTAACTCCTAAAGCATTTTTAACTCATTCTTAAGGAGACAGTCCCCACAATAAGCCTGACAAGCCATCAACATAATGTACCTAGTGTTCATTTGTTACAACCAGAGTCTTGACCCTATTGGAGAGAGAAGCTGTGCACAACCAGAAGAGTTCCTAACACAAAAGTTTGACATCAAAACAAGAAACAGCAACCCAAAAGCCAGGTCAAGGGTACAGACAATAACTCAAAGGTTCCAGGAGCCCCCAGGGGAAATGACTCCTGGATCCATATCTTTCTTGAAATCTCACCCAAGCTCTGGGCCTTTACCGTCAACTACCTTCTGCATCTAACACTAAACTCAATCTTCACTGCCCACCCACCCTTACGAAGAAAACTTTTTATTCCTTCCAAATATAATGCTTATTAAAATCAATTAATTGAATATGTCACAATATCATTCTTTTAATCATGTAGATTTAAAACCTAATCAAGCTTGCTTGATTACACACTCTTAGTTTCATCTTCTCCTGCAGTCATTTCTTCCATAAAAACCCTCCGTGACCAAGCTTTACTCTCTACTCACACTACTGCCCCTCCCCCTCCCCGTTCAGGCCCTGATACTGTCCCAACCCCGGGCTGGAAGGCCCTCCCACTCCAATCCATTAACATACTCCATTCAGACTAACCTTATCAATATCCCACTTCCACCAATTCACCCCTGTTACGGGTTGAATTGTGTCCCCAAAAATATATACTGAAGTCCTAACCCCCAGAACCTCAGAATGTGACTTTCTTTGGAAATAGGGTTGCAGATGTAATTAGTTAAAACGAGGTCATACTGGAATAGGATAGGCCCCTAATCCAAGATAACTGGTGTCCTTATAAGAAGATAATATGCTGAGGGGAGATACACCATGTAAAGATGGAGGCGGAGCCTCGAGCGATGCAGCTGCAAGCCAAGGAACGGCAAAGATTGATGGCCACCGCTTGAAGCTAGGAAGAAGCAGGGAAGGATTCTACCCAGAGTCTCAGGGGGAGCATGGCCCTACTGGCGCCTTGGTTTCTGACTGCTAGCCTCCAGAACTGAGACAGTAAATTTCTGTTGTGTTAAGTGATCCAGTGTGTGGTCCTTTGTTATGGCAGCCCTAGGAAACTAATACAACCCCTTTCCCTTCTAAAACCCTCAATGGCTTCCTATTCTCTCATGTCACGTTCAGTTCTTAGGCCTGGCTCCTGAGGCCCCGCACTTTCCCATCCCATCCTCCCACTATTTCTTCTCTAAACTCCAACCTACACTGACCTCTCCCTTCTTCAAAGTCCTGCTGCCCATGTCTCCACTAACATCTCTTTTTACTATAGCACGTATGTTTCTGCCTTCCCTATCAGTCCACAAGCCCCTTGAGAAACGGGCTATGACTTTTTTTAATCTCCCCTCAGCACACAAAGACTCTAGAAGTACTTGTAGATTAACTGATCTAGTAGCCTTTGCATATGCTTTGCCCTTGACCTGGATTACCCAGGTAGGCTGTGAGTTATGTGCCAGGGACCGTTGCTTTAACCTTTGTGTCCCCAGTGCCCAGCACAGTGTCTGGCATTTCACAGACTTTCGATAAATGTTTTTCTTAGTTCATTTAAAAAATCCAGCCTCCAGGTCTATCTGTTCTGGGTCCATCCCAGGTAAAGCAGCATCTGCCTTCTTTTAAAGAACTTGCTAATGAGATACATTAAAGTTCTTCAGACAAAAGTGGCTGAAGAGGAAAAAAAATGCCCTTCTCTTTCTCCAGCAGCCTCACTAATAGGTCATTAGAAGGGCCCCAGCCCGGAGCCCCAGGGAGCCTTATTAGTCCCCTCTGACCCAGCCGCCACCCAGTTCTCAGGCTCCCTGTTTATTAATACATGACAGGGCTTGTTCTTCCACCCCATTGTTACCTGTGTTTCCAGAGCCCTTTAGAAGCATAAATAAATGATAGCTGGCTGGTCCCCTTTCCCCAGGATTTTGTCGCTGCTGAGACTCCTGACAGCTTTCCAAGACATGATTTGCCACTACAAACGCCAAGTGCTCTGGTCCTCTCCTATTCTTAGAGATGCTTGATAATGCAAAGTGCCGACTCCTTCCAACAGAGCCAGACAGACTAATGTGCTGTCACAGGTCTCCAGGTGACAGAGCTGTGCAGTGGGCTTTTCAAATAGCCCTAGCCTTCACAGGGTGGAATACCGTTGCTCGGCATGTAAGTCATTCAGATCTCCAGGATGCCAAACCCAGAGAGCCTGGAGGGGCCAGCGTGTGACTCTAGGGTCAGAGCTGGGGAAGGAGCCCAGAGGAAGGTTGTTGTTGTTTCAACTCTGCCTGCCATTGCCCCTTCCCCACCGCAGCCTCACCTTTTCTAGCCACAATCTCCAAAGCATGTGAATTAGCCTCCCTGATAGATAGCTATTCCCTTGGCCTTGACCTTGACTCTCAGAAAACAAATCCTCTGACCATCCACTGGATGTTTAGAGGGTTAGGATGGGGGAGGAGAGGTACAGGGTGGGGGAGTCCCACCTTGGAAGGTAGTTAGAAGCCAAGGAAGAAAAAGAGGGACTTCCAGTTTCCAGTTCCCCAGGGAAGGAGAGGAAAGTCGCCACTCCATGCTGACAACAAGTAAAAAGCTGAACATACTGAAAAATCAACAATTCTTCTTGGATCTGTAAGAGAGAGGCAGCCACAGGACAAACTGCTGCCCCCAAGATTGGAGAGACAGGCAAATACAGGGAGTCACGATTTATCAGAACAGAGACTAGGAGCAGAAACCTCTGTGAAAACCAGTGCCGGGGTAGGAAAACTTGAACAGTAATTGATGCAAATTGCTGGAGCCTCAGTGTGGACAACTCTGACAGTTGAACTCCAGGAGGACTGGGTCACGGGAGAGCTCCCACAATATTGTGAGATTCCCGCAGCAAATATCTGAGAAAAATTCCCGTGAGCTTCTAGCAGGGGTGGGAGAAAAGGAACCATTTTTAGATACACCAGAGCATGTTGTTCTTCTCAGCAAGGCCTGTCCTCAGATGAGGACAAGAGAGAAACACTTGTGAAGTTCACAGTCTAGAGTTATAGGCTCACTAAGAGACTGAGACCTAATCACAGGACTATAGAACACTTCCTCTTCCCCACACTTCACCACCACATTACTAAAGGCCTATTTGCAGGTACATCCTGCCCAGCTACCAAGAAAAAATTATAAGGCATACCAAAAGGCAAAAAACACAATTTGAATAGACAGAGCAAGCATCAGAACCAGACATGGCAAGGATGTTGGAATGATCAGACTGGGAATTTAAAACAACTGTGATTAATATGCTAAGGGCTTTAATGGATAAAATACTCAGTGTGCAAGAACAGACGGGCCATGTAAGCAGAGAGATGGAAACTCTAAGAAGAATCAAAAAGAAATGCTAGAGATAAAAAACTGTAACAGAAATAAAGAATTACTTTGATGGACTCATTAGTAGAATGGACATGGCTGAGGAAAGAATCTCTGAGCTAGAGGATATATCCATAGAATCCTCAAAAAGCAAAGAGAACGAAGACTGAAAAAAACAACGAAATATCCAAAGGCTGTGGGACAACTACAAAAGGTGTAATACATGCATAATGGGAATATCAGGAGAAGAGAGAAAGGAACAGAAGAAATATTTGAAACAGTAATGACTGAGGATTTCCCCAAATTAATATCAGACATCAACCCACAGATGCAGACAGCTCAGAGAATACCAAGCAGGAAAATGCCAAAAAAAAATGACACCTAAGCATATCATTTTCAAATTACAGAGAATCAAAAATAAAGAAAAAATTCTGAAAGAAGCCAGAGGGGAAAAAAACAACTTACCAATAGAGGAAAAAGATAAGAATTACATCTGATTTCTCCTCAGAAACCATGCAAGCAAGAAGAGAGGTGAAATATTTAAACTTATGAGAGAAACAAAACACCAACCTAGAATTCTGTACACTGAGAAATTATGCTTCAAAAGTGAAGGAAAAATAAAGACTCTCTCAGACAAACAAAAATTGAGAAAATTTGTTACCAGTAGACCTGCCTTGCAAGAAATGTTAAAAGAACTTCTTTAGAGAGAAGGAAAATAATATAGACAGAAACTTGGATATACATAAAGAAAGGAAGAGCATCAAAGAAGAAATAAGTGAAGGTAAAATAAAAACTATCATTTTTCTTATTCTTAATTGATCCAACAATTCATTCAAAATAATAAAAGCAACAATGTATTCAATTATGTATACTTATGTATATATCTTATGTATTTGTATATATGCTTATGTATGCTTACATATAAGTGAAATGAATAACAGAAATGGTACAAGGGATGGGAGGAAGGAAGTAGGGTCCTTTGGTTATTGTAATGCACTCACACTACCCATAAAGTGGTATGTTGTTATTTGAAAGTGGACTTGGATTAGTTGTAAATGAATATTGCAAACTCTAGAGTAACCACTAAAAAGTAAAAAAAAAAAAAGAAGAAGAAGAAGTATAACTGATATGCTAAGAGAGGAGAGAAAATGGGATCATATAAAATGCCAATTAAAACCACAAAAGACAGAAAAAGAGTGGAACACCAAAATAGGAATAAAGAACAGGGCAACAATTAGAAAACAGTAAGGAATATGGTCCATATTAATCCAACTAGATCAATAATCACTTTGAATGTCAATGGTCTAAACGCATCAATTAAAAGGCAGAGATTGTCAGGGGGCCGGCCCAGTGGCATAGTGGTTAAGATTGCGTGCTACACTTCGGTGGCCCAGGGTTCACAGGTTTGGATCCCAGGCACTGACTTACACACCGCTTATCAAGCCACGTTGTGGCAACGTCCCATATAAAGTAGTGGAAGACAGACACAGATGTTAGCCCAGGGCCAATCTTCCTCAGCAAAAAGAGGAGGATTGGCAACAGATGTTAGCTCAAGGGCTAATCCCCCTCACAAAAAAAAAAGGACAAGAAAAATGCAGTGATTGTCAGAGTGGATCAAAACACAAGACCCAACTATATGTTGTCTACATGAAACCCACTTTAACTGTAAATGCACATATAGATTAAAAGTAAATGGATGGAGAAAAATATACCAGGCTAACACTAAGAAGAAAGGAAGTATAGATTATCAGAAGAGTTTATAGTTGATCAAATGCACTTGAGAGAGAAGACAGAAGTAAAGATCAATTAAAGGACCAGAATTATATGAGTAGGGCAAATAAAGGACAGAATTTTGCAAGGGAACATTTTAGAAAGTGAATGTCTAGGCCTATGGTGGCTTGAAATAAGTTATTGAAGTTATTCCCTAGATATTTTTGCCAGTTCTCAGCAACTTTCTGACCCAAAATACTCGAAATACTTTGTACTTTCCCAAAATAGACAGTGAAGAAGGCCTACTCTCTGTTTTAGGAATGTGAAAAGGTGGGATGAAGGGTAGGTTTAGCCTTAGAGTACTGCTTGAGTAAGCTATAACAGCCACAGGTGAACACCCACTTCCTCTTCAATGTCCCTCCCTGTCACCAGTGTCATGGTTGTTCTCAGCTACTCCTAGGCCTCTTTCACAAGGAACCTGCTTTCACTTGGTGTTACATCATCACATCATCCTACAATCCATGGATGTTGCATTTTAACTGGGGACTGAACAACCTTGCAGACCCAACAGACCATCTCTAAGGCAGCTGGAGTGTAGCAGGTAGACTTATTTTCAATCACACTGGTTTCTAGAAGTCTCAGAATTCCAGGCACTATTGCAAATGGCAGCAAGGAAAACTATTTTGGGAAGGAAAAAAAAAATATCTCTCTATCACTGGCACCCCAGTAGCAACAAGCACACACAGCACCCAGATCTTGGTTTCTAAATACCATTGTCCAACAAAAGAAGCCAGGGCTTCTTGAAGAAGTAGTTGAGTCCAGGTCTGGGCAAGAAAAACACAAGATGATCCTGGAGTAGCTTGTGGTGCCAGAAAGTGACGAAGTGCTTGTGGTGCCAGAAAGTGAGGAAGGATGAGGACCAACCTGAAAGAGCTCCCAATGGTCAAAGCTGGAACAATTTGAGAATAAAATAAACAACAATATTTAATTGTAATCCATAGAATAAAGTAAATATATATGAGTCTATTCTGATATTTTAAAATAATTGAACAAATAAGTAAATTGACAATAAGGCATAGCTCTTCCTTACAAAAAAATCCAATTAATAAATGTAGAAGGAAAGAAGGAAATATAAAATCACCATTAGAACTCCACAGTAATAGTTACTGCTGGCAACAAATCCACCAATGGATGCTAAAATTAGTGGGCAAAAACTTGAGGAAAAACAGAGTATTTGCATACTCTAAAAGTATCTCCCCTAAGGTATGTATTTATTACAAAAGGAAATTTAGTAATTTTACAGCGGAAAAAAACCTTCAGATATACCTTAACCCAATGATCAAGGAAAAAGAACCAGTAATAAGACATATTGATACCACGTACCCCCTGGTATTTGTGGCCCCACTCTTATGACCTCGTTTAATCTTCATTACCTCCTAAAAGTCTTATCTCCAAATACAGTCACACTGGCGTTCAGGGCTTCAACATAGGAACTTGAAGGGAATGCAATTCAGTCTAGCAACTTGCCAAAAATACATAACCACAATCTAATCATGAAAAAATATTAGACAAACCCAAATCGTCTATGAAACAACTGACCAGTAATCTTCAAAAGTGTCAAGGTCATGAAAGACAAAGAAAGACTGAGGAACTGTCATAGATTGAAGGATACTAGGAGGCATGACCCTTAAATGCAACACAGGATCTGGGATTGGATTCTCTAACAGAAAAAGGATATTAATAGGGAAACGGGTTAAATATGAATAAGGTCTATAGTTTAGTTATGAGTATTGTATCAGTGTTAATTTCTTGGTTTTGATCATTGTACTATGGTTATGTAAGATGTTAACATTAGGGCAGCTGGGTGAAGGATATACTGAAATGTTCTGTGCTATTTTTGCAATGTTCCTCAAGGTCTAAAATTATTCCAAAATAAAAAGCTTTTTTAAAATGTCCCTTCATATCGCACTCCTTGCAATAGTGGTGGGAGTAGAGAAGTAAATCCTCGACCATGTTTTCTTTTTTGGCGGGGAGGGGTAACTGCATCATTTCTCCACCCTGCAGGAAGAAAGAGAGAGCCAGTAGCTGGGAAGATTCAAAGCGAAAGACAGATTTTAAAAGCTGGTTTTGTGGAGACAGATGTGGAGCACAGAATCTGCAATAAGGGAGACAGGAGTTGGCCTATTTCCAGGTGTCCAGCTCAGAGGCAGACCAAGCTCCTTTATTTTAAGACTGTCAGCTGTTTGTGTCCACAAAAGAGAAAGCGAGGACTCTGCTTCCGCACGAACAGCCCAATGGACGTCTACCGCTGACCATTCTCCCTCCCAGCTAGTCGATTCTGCGGCTCTGAGAGCCTGGAGGCTGATTATTGCAGGGATTAGCCACTGACAGTCTGGGCACCACAGATAATTCCTCTTATTTAGGACAATCCACAATAAAGTGGATGGCCAATCCCCTCATCCACCCCCCCTACTCTCCCAACCATCTTCCATCTTTGTGGTTCTGAGCATGTTTGCTGTTGTTTTATTTTACAAAGGTGTTTTTGAGTACCTGTCTTGTTTCAGGCATACATAAGCCCCAGAAGATAGAGAATAACTCTTGGATACGAAGAGAGCACTAACGCATAGCAGGCTCTCGCTCAAGAGCTTGCTGAATTGACTTGAAGGTCCTCTATGGGTTACATCCAGACAGCATTCTTAGACTGTGGTATTTCTGGCCATAATCTCTCCTATGCACAGTGGCCAGAATATAATATAAATTGCTGGGCTGAGGAGTAGCTGTAAGAGTTTCTGAAGACAGTCTTTAAGGAAACGACTCCTCTGTACAAGATGCACCATGAACTCTGGATAAAAAGTAAAAATAGAAATAATGATAATAGTCAACTTTTATTGAGTGTTTACTATGTGCCTTGTATGTAAACCTCCCAACAACCCTGTGAAGTAGGAACTATTATACTCCCCGGTTTGCAGATGGCTGGTAAGTAAATGGCACAGCCTGGATGCAGCCCAAGCGACTGGGCTGGAGTCTACGCTCTTAACCCTCACTCTCCACCCCTTTCACATTCCTCAGTGCTGGTCCAGCTTAACTGTGGGAATTTGGGCAAGTCTTTAAAATTCTCTGAGCCCCTGATTACCTGCCTATAGTATGGGACAATAATCCCATCTTGTGTACTTCAAAGGGTCAATTACACAAGAGAACATTAACCAAAGTTGAATATATAGTAGATCGCAAAAGAAGTTCCCTAAAATTTCAGGGACTCTCTACAGAGACTACATCTTTGACCAGAATGCAATTAAATCAGAAATCAGCTGTAAAAAAGATAGATGAAACTGGTTTTAAACTAACATGCTGGGCTGGCCTAGTGGTGTGGTGGTTAGGTTTGCATGCTCAGCTTCAGCAGCCTGGGGTTTGTGTGTTCAGATCCCAGGCGCAGACCTACACACCACATGTCAGGCCATGCTGTGGCAGCATCCCACATACAAAATGGAAGAAGATTGGCACAGATGTTAGCTCAGGGCTAATCTTCCTCAAGCAAAAAAAAAAAAAAATGAGGAAGATTAGCAACAGATGTTAGCTGTTAGCTCAAGGCCACTCTTCCTCACCAAAAAAAAAAAAAGAAGTTTAATGTGCTCATAAATAAGTCATGGGTCAGAGAAAGTAAGTCTCATTAAAATGACAAACTGATTTTTTTTAAGATATAAATTCACAAAATCTATTCCTAAGCTGCAGGAGGGAAAACTGAGAATCAGCCTATCTTTTACTTCAGGACTCCCAAAAGATCTGGACATTATAGGAACCAGGAAGCTCTGGAAGCAAGGATGGAGAAAGTTCTGAAAATAGGAGGATTGGCTGGAAATTGGTTTAGGAAGCATGTGTACCTCAGGGCGCCTTCCCCTTTGCACAGCCAGGTGACCCCCCACTCCGCCGTTCTCCCCTCCATGCAGCCTGGACATGCATTTTCTGGAGAAAGTAAGGCAGGGGGGTCTCTGGTGCAGGGAACACCAGGCGTAGTTGAGGGTTTTAACCATACTGAAAACAGCAGATTTGGTGGAAACTTAATGGAATATTGACACCCCCTCCTCCCAGCCTTCTTCCCCGACTTACTCTCAGAACCCCAGCAACCAGGTTTGTATGTTTCAGATGACAGCTCGAAAAAAGCTTCACTGGGGAATCTCAATCTAAGGATTCTGAAATCTAGGGTCCCCCATGAAGTGGCCCAGCCACAACTCCTCACAGAGACCCTCATGGTCAATAAGCCCTACCTATGGGCTCAGGGCTTCCAATCACCTTTCTTTTTTTCCTATTGTGGTAAAATATACATTACATAGAACATGCCATTTGAACCATTTTTAAGTTTACAGCTCAGTGGCATTAAGTACATTCACAATGTTGTGCAACCACTACCACTATCTATTTCCACAACTTTTCATCACCCCAAACACAAACTCTGTAAACATTAAGCAATAACTCCCACTCCTTTCTCCCCCACCTCCACCCTCCTGGTAACCTCTAATCTACTTTCTGTCTCTATGAATTTGCCTATTCTAAATATTTCATATAAGTGGAATCATACAATATTTGTCCTTTTGTGCCTGGCTTATTTCACTTAGCATAATATATTCAAGATTCATCCATGTTGTAGCATGTATGAGAATTTCATTCCCTTTATGGCTAAATAATATTCCATTACATGGATAGACCACATTTTGGTTATCCATTCATCTGTTGACAGAAACTTAGGTTGTTTCCAGCTTTTGGCTGTTGTGAACAATGCATCAATGGACATTGGTGTACAAGTATCTGAGTTCCTCTTCTCAATTTTTGGGGAGTATTCCAATCACTTTTTAATTCTTCATAATAATGAATGACAACCAAGAATCACCAGACATTTGAGGAAAGCACCTATAATGAAAGACAAAACACAAACAGAAAAAAGTCAACTTGGAGGAAACAAAGAATATCCAGAAAGATGAAAACAAGCAAAACAAAAATAATGAATATCCTAAGACAGAAAAAAGAAGATATTACATGTATAAAATGAGAACAGTATGCTCTAAAGATGTAACTTTCAGAGAACAAAAAAGTAGTTCTAAGAAAATAAATGTATGAGAGCAGAAATAAAAATCTCAATAAACAAACATGTTAAGAGTTGAGGAAATCACTCAAAAAATAGGAAGACAAGGAAATGAAAACTAGGAGGGAAAAGAGAATAAAAATCCTGAAGAGGAGAGCTAGCATCTGAATAAATAAAAGCTCTATAGAAAAGAGACAAAACGGAAAATAATGATAAAATACATAACAGAAAATAAATTATTATTATCATAAGAAAATTTCCCAGAACCTTGCACACTGTTGGTGAGATTATAAACTGGTGCAGCCACCATGGAGAACAGCATCGAAGTTCCTCAAAAAAATTAAAAATAGAACTACCATATGATCCAGCAATCCCACTTCTGGGTATACATCCAAAGGAAATGAAAACAGATTACCAAAGAGATATATCTGCTCTCCCACGTTTATTGCAGCATTATTCACGATAGCCAAGACATGGAAACAACCTAAGTGTCCAACAATGCCAGATGGATAAAAAAGATGTGATATATAGATATACACAATGGAATGTTACTCAACCATGAGAAAGAAGGAAATCTTACTGTTTGCAACAAGGTGGATGGACCTTGAGGACATTATGCTAAGTGAGATAAATCAGAAATAAATCAAACAAATACTGTCTGATATCTCTTATATGCGGAATCTAAAAAAACCTGAAATTGTAAAAGCAGAGAATAAAATGGTAGTTACCAGGGGCTGGGGGATGGAGGAATGGGAGAGATGTTGGTTAAGAGTATGTACTTGCAACTAGTAGATAAATAAGTCCTGGAGACCAAAAACACAGTACAGCGATTATAGACAACAAAACTGTATTATAATCATTAAACTTGCTAAGAGACTAGATCCTAATTGTTCCCAACACTAGAAGAAATGATAATTATGTGACGTGGTAGAGGCGTTAGCGTTAGCTAACATTACAGTGGCAATCATATTGTAATATAAATGTACCAAATCAATATGTTGTATAGCTTAAACTTACACAATGTTGTATATCAAATATATCTCAAAAAAAAAAAAAAAAGTAAAGAAAGTTTCCCAGAGCTGAGCTGACACAGGTGAGAAGGCCCACCACATGTCCAGCACAAAGGATGAAATGGGGCCCACACCAAGGCACGTCACCATGGGACTTCAGCACACTGGGGACCAACAGAAGATCCTGCAAGCTTCCAGAGAGAGGAAAACAAAACCACCTATAAAGGGTCTGGAGTTAGGATGACTCCTGGTTTCTCCCTAGCAACTCTGGAAGCTAGAAGATAATGGAGTCATGTCTTTGAAATTCTTAGGGACAATGATTTCTGACCTGGAAATCTCTACTGTTATAAAGGCACTTGTACTCCACGCAGCCAGATGTGAGATTTCACTGTGGCAGTGTTTTCCCAAAAATTCAGTCATTCACATACAACCTTTATGATTTTTGCCATAACCACAAGCAGCTTGTATTATTTTTCATTAATTTTTTTCTTAAATTG
The DNA here is from genome assembly GCF_020826845.1 of Diceros bicornis minor. Taxonomy (NCBI): domain Eukaryota; kingdom Metazoa; phylum Chordata; class Mammalia; order Perissodactyla; family Rhinocerotidae; genus Diceros; species Diceros bicornis. The sequence goes on along the minus strand of NC_080742.1, from coordinate 84,394,741 downwards.
AGTTACTTTTTGTGCTTAAATAAATTATTTATGGAAAATCAGCTATCACTTATGATAATTAAAAAGCAAATATGAAAATAAAATAAATTTAAAAAATAAAAGCAATGATTTCAAGTTCTAACTAGCTCCTGTTGGCTTCCCAAGGCTCTGAGCCTAGAGTCTTTCTCTGCATGAGAAAAGATTAGCAAGGATCAGAGAGATGTTAAAGACTAGCATCCTGATACGTCTTTGTTTTCTGGTGAGGAAGTTTGGCCCTCAGCTAACATCCATTGCCAATCCTCCTCTTTTTGCTTGAGGAAGATTGTCCCTGAGCTAACATCTGTGCCAACCTTCCTCTATTTTGTATGTGGGACACTGACACAGCATGGCTTAATGAGCGGTGTGCAGGTCCACACCTGGGATCTGAACCTGCAAACCCCAGACTGCCGAAGCGGAGCACACGACCTTAACCACTACGCCACCAGGCTGACCCCCTGCTATGTCGTTTGATGTACCCAAAAAGATTGAAAGAGATCTGAAAGGACTAATTGTCCCTATGAGTCAACGTTATATAATGCCGCCTCAGTGCACCACCTACAGCTCCACGCCCCCAGCCATTCCACCAGCTCCTCGTCTTGGAAATGCTGCACAGAAAGGACACACAGAGGCCACGTCCCACTTGCCAGCAAGTCTTAGGAATGACAAGGTGGCCTGCGCCTATGTATAGAAAAGTGCTAAGGGCCTTTAGACTCCACCAGGCTCAACAGCTAAGACCAGACAAGCACACTAAACTCTGTTTTGGTTTTTAAAACCTGTCTGTCTCTGCTCTTCAAAGCTCTGAAACCAAAGAGGGCCCTTCCTGCAATCAGGCAGGTATCATCTTGTGGGCCAAACCACCCCCCCCAACCATCCCCCATCTGCATCTCCAAGTTTACTTCAATCATCTCAATTTGTCACATCACAGAGTGGCCTCCCTGGGCCCTCTCCCTGCAGGGTTGGGCTACATGTAAATGGTAGCTTCATGGTCCTCTCCAGGCCCCTAGTGATACTTGTGGTTTTCCTCTCTGTTAACACAACCACTGAGGCTGGTCTCCAGAGACATAAAGACTTGCTGGTTCCTGACAGAGACAGGCTGCTTCATAACTATGTGTGCTCAGCATACTCTCCGGCAAGGCTAAGCCAGGTCTCAGAGTCCAAGATTCTGTGTGGCCTGCACTGTCTGCCTTCCAGGATCCACTCCAGCCATGAGACAGGTACAAACAAGACCTAGGAGTCAAAAGACTGAGGAGAGGTTCTACAAGTTGTGGTTTAAATCAACAAGAAATAAAAAAATTACTCTTGGCCTAACTAAAAACAACAACTGCCTCGGCTAAAGCTTATAACTTGGAGGCCCCAGAGGAGTGTGACCCCTTGAGCCCTCTTTCATCTGGATTTTTTTCCATAAATGCTGGAGAACCCTGGAGTTCATCCTTAGGCAGTCTGTCATCTTTTCCATTTATGCTCCCTCCCTTGTCATATCATCCAGTCTCATGGTCTCATCCAGTCTCACAGTTTAAATGGCTAAGTAGCCTGTTCAAGGTCACATATCTAGGAAATGGCCAAGCCAACTATTAAACTGGAGTCCATTTGTTCTGTGCTTTTAACCACTGTTCTAGAAAGATGTGACTGTTTCGGGTCTTACATCAATCTGGAATAGTCAACCCCTTGGGCTGTCCTTGGGTATTCTGCTCTGATGGACTCTTTTGTCCTTCCCAACCCAACAAGGAGGAGATCCAGCTGAGCTTCAACTCCGGGAATACAACTCCCATTCTCTCCTCTGCACCAGCCTCCACACTCTGGGCTCCTGGGCAGAGGTAAGCAGCGTTGATGCTGCCAGTCCTCATCCACTGGCAGGCGAGGGCTGGTGAGCTCTGGCCCTGAAGTCTAGAACAGCCATCTTGTCTCAAGGGCGTGCCCAGCACTCAGAGCCAACACCAGGCCCCAGTGGAGACTGACTAAGGGCCAGGAACAGATGTATTCACAGGACTTCAAAGTGGCTCTGGGGGAGGAGGCCCCCACAGTTATTTTGAAACAATCTTGTGGCTACACCCAAGTGTCATGGCAAGGGGTGCCAGTCACCAAAATATGTGTGGCTTTTCAGAGCTGGTGAGATCTGTTGTTTGACACCTTCTGTGTGTTGGTCAACAGTGAGAATGAGTCATGTCAGGGTACAGGAAGCAGTGCAGGAACACCAAGTGTGTATCTTAACTTGTTGACTCTTAAAATTTCAAAGGGTACGAATGATTAATGAGGGTCTATTATATGCCAGGCGCTTTATGGGTGGACTTCACCTCCATAACCTTGTGAAGGAGGTATTGCTATCCTCGCTCTGCAAATGAGAAAATGGAGGCTCTGAGAGCTTGCAAATGGTGACACCTAGCTTCCAATCCAACCTGTCTATAGTGTAAGCTCAGACGTGAACTTTCTGCTACACGAATGTGCCTTACAGGAAGACAAGAGCCCTTTAACTCTAAGAGAACTTCGTATGTCAGGAAAGTAACATCTTTCTAACTGGACCCGTCCACAGTACCGTTCAAGTTACCAAAATGACAACAGCAAAACAACTTTCCTGTGTGGAAAAATGGAGTGCATTTATATTGGAAAGCACTGAACTTTGAGCAGACCTATGGGCTAGGTGGGGGGGTGCAGAGGCAGTGCCCCCCTGTGGTGGCAAGAAAATTCTTTCCCACTCGAGAAAGCTACTCCTGAGGTCTTTCCCTGCGCCCAAGGAGGGGTTCCTTTAGGTTGTTTAAGATGTTTGTGATGGCAGGAGTCTCTGTAAATTTCTCGTGTCAGACCAACCCAGGGCAGGGATGGATTAATCTGGTTCGTACTTGCTGTGGCTGCTGGGAGGACATAGATCGATTGCAGGAATGGGGGAACACATCTTGAGGAGATCTGATGCAGTCATCAAAGTTAGTCTTTCCCTACTTCATCACTTTGCCTGTTTACAGCTCTTCCCTCAATTTTCCAAGTCACATTTGCATCTCAGTTACTGCCATGTATCAGGACACCCATCTGTGACATGGGAATAATATAAGAATCTCCAGATGTGAGAATCCTCCAGCAGCAATCTGGTTTATCATTCCAGGGGCCACCAAAGATCTCCACATGGTGAAGGAGGGATACCATTCTGGAACGTGGTTTCTCAGCTCTCCTATAAGCATTCCCAGGGTCTAATCATCCCACAAAGAAATTCTTCCTTATATCTGACTTCAATTTCTCCAGGGAAATTCCAGCTCATTTTGTTCTCCATGAAAATGGAAAAACACTTTCACAAAAGATTTAAATATATTCAAACAACATTACAAAATCAGGAAAGAAAAGTTTGTAAAATACTCACCCATAATCCTACCAGCCTACTTTAAATTTATTTCTCTGTACCCTCTTCCAAATTTTATCCATATGTATACGTATTTGCAATAAATGTAATCTTAACATAGGCACCATTTTGTAGACTCTCCTTCTCATTAAAACACCTCTTCACACATAAGCTAATTTTCATCTCCATCTCTCAGGCAAATCCTCATTAATGTACTATCCTTTCTGCACAGATTATTCCTGGAGTTTTCATCCACACTCCGGAAAAGATAGAATGAATGCTTTTGTTTGAGGGGTGTGTGTGTGTCTGTCCAGTAAGAAGATGGGACTCACTGAGCCAGTTTACTTAGTCTTACCATACATCCCTTGAGCCCAACAACATTTATTTGTAAGATGGATGGTTGAGGTTATGTCAAGGTTTTCTTACTTTTGGGTAAGTGTCTCTGTCCCTTGTCTCCTACTTAACCTAGACATGGACCCCTAGTTCACCTGCCTAGTTTCTAATATGCCTTGACCATGAACTTTAATGGCTGCTCCATGCTGTCCTGGGAAGGGGACAAAGAACTGCAGGGCTATGCATTATACCAGACTTCCTGCCCAGTCTTCACCAAAACTCTCATGGCAGTGCTCGGCGTCTGCACACTGGGCGTCATCTTGACATTACAGGCCTGCTAAGCTCTGGGTCCGCCAATACTTCAACTTCACTGAGGACTGGGCTCCACCTGACACTGGTGTCCCCCAAAGCAGACAGAATATGTAGGAACACCTTTTCAACTTCAAGTTCTTACAGTTAAACAGCACACAGTTCATGGCCAGGGGAGAAAATTGTTCTCAGTATAACTCACCAGCTGCTGCAGAATTGAACCTGTGACCTTTCATTATGCTTTCAGTTACAGTTAAATAAGAGTGAAATATGAGTCCCTCTCTGAGCGTATCCTGAGAACTAATATTTTGTCAACAAAGGCAGAAAAGTTAGAGTACTAGCCCTCAGAAATAGCAACAAGAGATGAATGCATACCTGTAGGAAAAGAGATGCCAGCCCAGAATGAAAAGTTGATCTCAGTTATGGGTATAAGACTAAATAAGAGAAACTCCACAGAACACAATATTGAGCGCCACTCCACTCCCCACTTTCTTCCATCTGGCACATGGGAAAAGACTCTATCTCTCTACTTGGAACAATTCTTATTGGCAACCCAATTTCTGAGTGTCATTGTGTGCCCTTCTACAAGCATAAAGGAATGATGACTTTCTGGCAGAAGGCCCTGGGAGAGTTGTCAGACATCCTGATAAATAGGAATCATCCCTCTTCCCAGTGTTTGACGCACATTTCAGTGCCAATCCTCTACAATTTTCTGATGTCCACACTGACTTTTCCAAGTAGCCAGGGATAGAGCCAAGATAATGAGCAAGCATCTCTGCCCCTTACCATGTAAAGTCCTGCCACTCAGAATAATGGACGAGGAGGCTTGTTCACAATGGTTTGCTGGAGCCAGCTCAAAACAGCTCGTGAAAGCTGACTGTTAAATGTTCAGCAGTTTGTGAGCACCGTGACATCACCTTCACAGCTGGAAATCAGCCATGGTGAGATTATTGACATCACAGAAATTGGCAAATACTACAAATCTGTGCCAGCTGTTAAACATTTAGCAGCACACCACTGCTTGCTCCTGAATCCCTGGGATTTCATCAACACTCAGAGGTCAGAGCTTGAGATATTTCACTTCTTAATTCTCCCCAGAAAAGAACAGGAAAGATAGAAATGGAAAGTCCTAAAATGTTGGGATTAGAAGAGATGCTAGAGGTCAGCTGGTGGAAATACCATGGCCAAGGGAGATGACAAGAATGTCGCACTGCCAGTTATGGATGAAGAGGAGGAGACCCAGGTCCTTTGTCTCCATGTCACTGTCCTTTGCAATGTTCCACAAAGACACTACAAAAACAATAATAACAGAAGACAATAACTGCTTTCACTCCATTGTTCTGGGAGTAAATTTTCCCATCTGAAAAATGAAACATTTGAGGTTCACCATAATTTTCCTCAACCTGAGAAGCAGGTGGCTCAAGAATTTCCCAAACATTTTGTGGAAGAGAGCCACTTCCTGCTTCCCTTAAGATTTCCAGGTGGGCAGTGAGAGCTGTTCTGAGCAGGAAGCCCCTGAGCGGCTGAAGCATCTGCCTGCAGACAACAAACCTGTCTTAGTCGTTCAGGCTGCTATGACGAAGTACCACAGGCTGGGTGGCTTATAAACTAGGGAAATTTATTTCTCACAGTTTTGGAGGCTGCGAGTCTGAGATGGGAGTGCCAGCATGATCGGGTGCTGGTGAGGGCCCTCTTCCAGGTTGCAGACTGCTGACTTCCCATTGTATCCTCACATGGTGGAAAGGGGGCCTGAGAGCTTTCTGGGGTCTTTTTTCTTTTTCTTGCTGAGGAAGAGTCACCCTGAGTTATCATCTGTGCTAGTCTTCCTCTATTTTGTATGTGGGTCACCACTACAGCATGGCCGCTGTTGAGTGATGTAGGTCTATGCCCGGGATCCGAACCCAGGCCACCCAAGTGGAGAGTGCCAAACTTAACCACTAGGCCACAGAGCCAGCCCCTGGGGTCATTTTATAAGGGCACTAATCCCATTTATGAGGGCTCCACCCTCATGACTTAATCACCTCCCAAATGCCCTACCTCCAAATACCACTGCATTGCTGTTAGGATTTCAATGTATGGATTTTAGGGGAACACAAACATCCAGTTCATTTCAGGGCTAGTCAAGGTTGCTGGAGTCTTAAGAGTTAATATCAAGGCGATACCCCTGAGTTCAAGAGCACTGAATCCTCTGAGCACCTGCAGATGCTAAGGAGATGATGTCCCTGCCCGGTCTTCTGCTACAAGCCTACCTGGCACAGCTAGCCTTGGGCTTTAGTGTCCTGAGGGACACTGAGTGACCAGAGTGTTGGGGACCTGGGAAGCACATCAGAATTCCTGCATGTGAGAGCCCTAAATCTTCATCACCCTGAGTGCTTTGGGAGCTGGGTGGTGAATGGACTGTTACTCTCATTTTGTGGTTTGTGGGAGAGGAGGTACAGCAATTTGTCGCAATTTATAAGAAAGACAAGGCAAAACTGAATACTTTTGACCTTATGGATTTATTTAGGCTGAAAAATAATTGAGAACATCTCAGAGAACAACAATGAAGTGCAAATGAGCTAATTAGCACTTGTGCGTTTTTTGCTAATAGTTCATACGTTCTCAACACTTATGAACAGAGTACCTGCCTTCGGTGCTTAAAAGTTTGTTCTCAACACTTAATTAAATAGAGTATTAACTATTCAAAGAAAAAAGTTAGGTGTTAGATTATATGGGTGACTTTACAAAAAATTACAGAGTATTCCGTAAGAAAAATACATCTGAGTCAATTCAGTCTGAAACTGCTGATACTCTAGTTCCTGTGCTTGAAATAAATGTAACCACTGGTCCTATGTTACTTTAAACAGATGTCACCAGCCACGTGATGACAGACACTTTCAACACATCCATAGCATCTGGTAGGGTTTAATCCACCTCAAAGAAACTTTGTGACTTGGATCTATTTCAGCGAAAGGAAATTACGGTTGCACTCTGAGAAGTGTGGATTGGTTCTACTGCTGATTCAGCATTCAGTGAGTGCCTACTGTATCCACGAAATGAGCCAGCTTCTCAAACTGTAAGGTGCATATGAGTCCCCTTGGGATCTGGCTGCTAAAATGCAGATTCAATCAAACTCCCAGGTGATGCCTATGCTGCTGGTCCAAAGACTGACCTTCAAGTAGCAAGGGTCTAGACAATGAAAACAAAATGATCAACAAGAAGCCTTCACACATTAGGATCTTATAGACACATACACAGGCAATTGCAATAGAATGTTAGTGTTGTGATAGAGACCAAAATGCCCATATGCTGGGGCACAATGAAGAGACATCTAAAAGCTAGGGAGGGAGGGGTGCCAACGAAGTCTTCTGGAGAGAAAAGCAGGAACAAACTAGGGATGGCCTTCTTTCTCTAGCTACAGTGCTTAGAATTTGTTTGATAAGCAGTGAGGAATCACTGAGGGTTATTGTTGAATCATGGAAGCAATAGGGCTTGAGCTGTATTTAGAAAATCACTCTGGAGCCACTGGTGGAGGTTGGAGGAGAAATCCTTGATTCTTTTCAAGTCTTATTGATACTGCATCCAAATTATATTCCAATTCCATCCACTTCTTTTCATCTCCACTGCTGCCCCCTTAGGCCAGCCACCATCATTTCTTACCTGGAATAATGCCATCACCTCCTAACTACTTCCAATTGCACTGCTACAACCCATTTTCCGTGCAGCAACCAGAGTAATCTGCTTTGAAGGTAAATCAGATCACGTCACTCTCCTGAAGAAAATCTTCCAGTGGCTCCCCTTACAGTTTAAATTCCCAAACCCATTCCATGGCCTATAAGGCCCAAGACAATCCTACTTCATCCCAGAATATTCTTCCCTTCCTCTGCTACCCTCCAGCCCCTCTGCTTGCTGTTCACAGGCGTGCCTTAGAGCCCCCCCTGCTTACTGTTCTCCCTGCCCAGAATGCTCATCCTGCAGATCTGCCAGAGACTGGCTCTTTTTCATCATTCAGGTCTCTGCTCAGATGTCACCTGCTCAGCCAAGCCTGCTCTGAATATCCAAATTTAATCCACCCTATCAGTCAGCTTCTATCCTATTATCTTGTCTTCGGAGCACTTATTGGTATCTGGAATTATCTTATTTAATCTAGATTTAATTAATGAAGATTTAATTATTGAGTCATTTATACATCACACACACACACATACACACACACTCGCACACTCACACATCACCATAGTATAAGCTCAGTAACAGCAGAGGCCATGTCGATTCTATTTACCACTATATCTGCAGCCCTTAGAACAGTGCATATGGTAGGTGATTTATAAATATGTGTTGAATGAATGGATTTGTTGGAGACAAGATGGGTGCCAATGAGACCTATTATAAAGGTTTTAGAGTCATCCAGGCAAGAAAAGAGGAAGCCTAAACTAAGCTATTGGTAACAGAGATGGAGAGATAATAGGTTGAGAAATATTTAGGAATTAGAATCAATAGGACTTGGCGATTGAAGAGAGATGGAACATGTGAATGAAGGATGAAATAAAGATGACTTGATGGCTGCTATCTTGCACATCTAGTGAGTGGCAGTGCCACTAAACAAGATAGAGAATCCCAGAAGTAGAAAATGATGAATTTAGTTATGGATATGATGAATTTGAGGTTCTTCCGGAACATCCAGATGGAGATGAATATATGGGTCTGCAGCTTGGGAGAGATGTCTGTGCTGAAGATATAAATTGGGGAGTTATCAGTATCTAGATAGTGGTTATACTGCTCAGAGAGAATACATATAATAAGAAGATGAATGTACAACAGAGAGAATCTTGGAGTACACCAACAATTAGATGGTGGGTGAAGAAAGTGGAGCTCATGATGGAATAGTCAAATAGGGATGAGGACAACCAGGACATTTTTCTGTGTGTCATGGAAGCCAAGGGAACATACAAGTTTTCAGGAAACAGGAGTGATTAATGGTGTTAGATTTAGCAGAGGTCAAGGAAGATAATGAATAGAAAGTGCCCACTGGATTCAGTAATTAGGTGCTCAAAGGCTCCTAACATTCAACAGAACCGTGTAGGTGGAAGTCAAATTGCAGTGTAATGAAGATTGAAGTGGAGGTGAGGAGATGATTAAAAAATAAGTTTTTAAAGAAGTTTGAATGGAATGAGAAAGAATAGCAGCAAAAGAGGTCACAGGAAGGTTTTGTTTGAGCATTTTTTTTAATGATGGAAAAGACTTAAATACAATATGTTTGTGTGCTAAGGGTGAAAAGCCAGTAAAGAGGGGGTTGTTGAATATGGAAGAGAGAGATAAGGAATGGAGCAAGATCCTAGAGGTGGGAGGGGAGGGATGGAGGGTGGGGTCCAGGACACGGATGGTGGCGTCAGTCTTCGGCAGAAAGAGGGAGACTTTATTCTCTGAGTCAAGAGAGAAGAAGGGAAAGGTGGAGCAAGATAAGTAAATGAGACTAAGTAAACACAATGGCCTCAACTTTCTCAATAAAATAGGCACTAGATAGGCAGTTTAGATTTTTTAACACAAGCAGTATCATAAGAAAAATGGGAGCCAAGAAGTCATGTCCTGGTGGTCTGTGCATAAGGTACTGTAGCAAGTGAGCCGGAGGCAGGGAGACCTGGGAGGAGGTTGTTTTAAAACAGTGTGAACACGGGCCGGCCCGGCGGCGTAGCGGTTAAGTTCGGGCGCTCTGCTTCAGCGGTCCAGGGTTTGCCGGTTCGCATCCTGGGCATGCAGCTATGCACAGCTCATCAAGCCATGCTGAGGCAGCATCCCATATAGAAGAGCTAGCAAGACGTACAACTAGGATACACAACTACGCATTGGGGCTTTGGTGGAAAAAAGTAAAAAAAGTAAAAAAAAAACTTAAGGGCAAATAAAACAGTGTGAACAGCAGTAAATAAGAAGACTCACAATGTTGTGTGGGAGATGGTGTGGCACCATCTCACCCTCTCAGTGGGGCATGTACTCTATGATATCATGCAGACTCGAAATTCGTACAAGACACAAACAACCCTTGCCTCTATGTCTTGCCCTATCATTCTTCTTCCTTTATTTATTCAAACGTCTCAGAGTAGGGGTATGTGTAGAAAAGAGTTAACATACCAGATCTGAGACCGCTACCCTCAGAAAGTCTGCTTGCAAGGTTGGCATCTGGGAACTAGACACTCACACAGTTCCCTAAAGGATAAGGGTGGTTTACAGTGCCTGGACTGTTTGTGCAAACAATGTGGTTTATGCTAAACACCTGCTCTCCTTCTGCGAGCCTGGAACTTTGGTACGTGCTACGCAGTGGGTACCTATGTGACCAGCCGCCTTGGGCCCTGAGCCTGTAAAGGAATTCCCTAGGCAGAAACATCACATACACATCTGCACTTCACTGATGGGGGAAAAGTGAGCATTTTGTGGCCCCTCCTGGGAGGGAGAGAGCATGAAGAAGCCTGCATATGGATTCCTCCAGATTCTGCCTGTGTCTTTTCCCCTTATGATTAGATGTGTATTCTTATTACATTACTGTCATAAATCTTAGCAACGAGTGCAATTATATGCTGAGTCTCGTGAGTGCTTCTAACACATCTCTGAACGTGGGGGACTTGGGGACCCCTGATGCATGGTCTGTATCTGCCTCTCACTTTGGTGTCACCTCCCATTTACTCCGCCACCAAATACAATCCAGCTTCCACCCGTACTGCTCCTCTGGAACAGTGCTTACCGAGGAGATCTCTATCAAACACTACATGAGTTGTGTGAGTCGGGCTACCATAGATATGTCATGAGTGTCAGTGTGGTCAGTCCCAGCATGGCTTTCCAACCTTCTGGATCATGTACACTCATGTACAATTCAAAATATGTCTCGAGCAGTTTCTTCAGAAAAGCAGGTGAGCTTTAGTGAAGCTGAAGTGTAGTGCCCATGACTTTGATGAATGCTGACTAATGAATTCAAACCCTAGAGCAGGAGTCAGCAAGCTATGGCCCACAGGCCAAACTCAGCCCAATGCTTGTCCTTATAAATAAAGTTTTATTAGAACACAGCCATGCCCATTTGTTTACATAGTGTCCAAGGCTGCTGTGGCACAAGAACAGCAGGGCTGAAGGGTTTCAAAAGAGACCCAATTGTCTGGAAACTCTAAAATATTTACTACCTGGCCCTTTCTAAAAAACACTTGGTAATGCATACCTTAGATGAACAGATTAAAGTTCTGCAGAATAGGACAGAGAAAAGGAGATGGAAGTCAGAGACAAACTTTTCCCACGTACACATTTGCCTCAGCCTGGATTTTGAGGCTTATTCCCAAATTTTCTAGATTATTTGACTCACAAAATGTACCTTAAGCAAGAGAGGAATCACAAGAGATTGGAAGAGGCCTCTTCATTCGCTTGGGAAAGAGGTCTTGCTCAAACAGTATAAACTGTCATATTTTAGACTTATTCATTCACTAAATGTCTACAGAGCAGCAACTCGGTGTGAGGCACTGTGCTGAGGCTCTGTCGAGGCACAGAGATCAACCAGACACCATCCCTGCCTCCCAGGGGTCCAGGATGTGAACCCCATAAGGGCAGCAGCCATGGCGTATTCACCTTTGTATCCCTGGTGTGTAATACTCAATGCCCCAGCACTGAGTAGGTACACGCTGACTGGGTGCTGCTCCATTGATGGAGTGGGACAGACAAATAGAGTAGTGGCTCCCAACATCTGGTCTTGACCTAAGTCCAGGGAGTTATTCAAAATCCATTTGTGCACCAAACAATATCTTTAGATGGAATAAGATACCTTATACATAGGTCTTTTTAAAGGTATGGTTACTCTGTTCTCATTGCTAAACATATATTCCATTTAAAAGCACTACTGAATACCAAGTGCTATAGACTGAATGTTTGTGCCTCCCCAAAACTCATTTGTTGAAGCCCTAACCCCCAAAGTGGTGATATTTGGAGAAAGGGCCTTTGGGATGTAATTAGGGTTAGACGAGGTCATGAGGGTGGGGCTCTGGTCTGAAGGGATTAGTGTCCGTATAAGAAGAGACACCAGAGAGCTTGCTCTCTCTCCCTCTCTCCCCATACACGCACAAAGAGGTCACGTGAGCACACAGTGAGAAGGCAGCCCCGTCTGCAAGCCCTGAAAAGAGACCTCACCAGAATCTGATTGTGCTTTTACCCTGATCTCGGACTTCCAGCCTCCAGAACTGTGAGAAACTAAATTTCCGTTGTTTAAACCACCTGGTTAATGGTATTTGTTATGTCAGCGTGAGCTAAGACAGCAAGTTTTGTTTTATCCTTACGTATTTTCCTTTTGTATGTGTGGCTTATCTTTTTTCCTTTCTTTCTCTCTGTATATCTTTATTAGATTTAAATAGCTTTACTGAAACATAAATTGATGTACAATAAACAACACATAAAGTGTGCAATTTGATGAGATTTGATATATGGACATATTTGTGAAATCATCCCCACCATCAAGACAATAAACATCACTCTCGAAAGTTGTCTCTTGCCCCTTTGTAATCCATGCTTTACTTCCTACCTCTACCCCTCATCCACAGGCAACCACTGATCTGCCTTCTATCACTATAGATATTTTCTGTCTGATTTCCTTCACTCGACACAATTATTTTGAGATTCATTCACATTGTTGCATGTTATCAATAGTTCATTATTTTTAATGCTGAGTAGTATTCCGTTGTGTGGATACTGTTTATCTATTCACCTGTTGATAGACATTTGGGTTGTTTCTAGTTCTTGGCTAATATAAATAAAGCTACTATGAATATTTGTGTACAAGTCTTTGGGTGGACATATGCTTTCATTTCTCTTGAATAGGTATCTAGGAGTGAAAACAAATACCTGGCTGTGTCTTTTAGTAGATGTGTTTTACTGTTTAAGAAACTGCCAAACTGTTTTCCAAAGTGGCTGTACTATTTTCCATTGCCTCTAGCACTGTATGAGAACTCCAGGTGCTCCACATCCTTGCCAACACTAGGTATATTCAATTTTTTTAATTTTAACCATTCTAGTGGATATATAAGGGGATCTCTTTGTGGTTATAATTTGTATTTCTATAGTAACTAATGATATTGAGTATCTTTCCTGTGCCTATTTGCCATCTATATATCTTCTTTTGTGAAGTATCTGTTTACATTTTTTATCTATTTTCAAATTGGGTCATTTGTCTCTTTATTATTGAGTTGTAAGAAGTTTTTTAAACATATATAAATATTCTAAATACATATTCTTTGTATATGTTTTATGAGTATCTCCCTGTATATGAAGAACCTTTTCATTTTCATAACAGTATCTTTTGAAAAACAAACATCTCTTGAATATGTTCAATTAATTGATTTTTTTATGTGTGTCCTATTTAAGAAATCTTTGCCAAACTCAAGGATACTAAGACCTTCTCATATGTTTTCTTCTGGAGATTTTATAGTTTCAGTTCTTATATTTGGGTTTATGATGCATGTCAAGTTACTTTTGTAGATGGTGTGAGGTAGGGGTTAAGGTGTTTTTTGATTGTTTGGTTTTGGTTTTTGCATATGGCTATCTAATTTTTCCAGCACTATTTGTTGAAAAGCTTCTTCTTTCCCAACTAAGGCACCTTTGTTGAAAATAATTGACCATATATATGTGAGTCTCTTTCTGGACTCTTGATTCTGTTGCATTGATCTATATGTCTATCTTTATGCCAATACCACACTGTCTTGATTCCTATACTTTGTAATAAGTCTTGAAATCAGGTAGTGTAAGTCCTCCAACTTTGTTCTTTGTAAAAGTTGTTTTGGCTATTCTGTGTTCTTTGAACTTCCTTATAAGTTTTAGAATTGACATGTCAATTTCTACAAAAAAAAAAAAAAAAAAAACGCCTGCTGGGATTTTAATTAGGTTTGCTTTGGATCTATAGATCAATTTCAAGAGAATTGACATCTTAACAATATTGGTTCTTCTAATTCATGAAAATGACATATCTCTCCATTTACTTAGGCATTCTTTAATTTTTTGCAGCAATGTTTTATAGTTTTCAGTATACAGTTCTTTCATATCTTTTATCAAATTTGTTCCTAAAAATTTCATATTTTTATGCTATTATAAATATTATTTTTTAATTCCAATGTCCAATTGCAGTATATAGAAATATAATTACTTTTTATATCAATCTTGTATCCTGTAAATGCAAGATATTAGTTCTAGTAGCTTTTTTTGTAGATTCCTGGGATTTCCTACATAAAAGATCATGTACCTGTGAGTAAAGGCAGTTTTACTTCTTCTAATCTGTATGCCTTTTATTTCTTTTACTTGCCTTACTGCACAAACTAGAACCTCCAGTACATTGAATAGGAATGGTGAGAGCAGACATCTCTGCCTGGTTCCCTATCTTAAGGAGAAAGCATTCAGTCTTTCACCATTAAGTATGATGTTGCTATAGGCTTTCTGTAGATGTATACGTTTTTTATTAGATTGAGGAAGTTCTCTTCTATTCTTGGTTTGCTACAAGTTTTTATTATAATGGAATTGGTTTCATGCATCTATCTTTTTATCGTTATGTATTTTGTTATTCACAATACTAATTATACAATTTCCATAAGTAAAACGCCATAAAAATTTTATTAGGAAGGATTTCTGTTACTCAAAAAAAATACTTAATACCCAACAATATTATAATAACTTTGTATGATGACAGATGGTTACTAGTTTTATCAGGGGGATCATTTCATAATGTATACAAATGTTGAATCACTATGTTGTACATCTGAAACTAACACAATATTGTATGTCAACTATACTTCAGTAAAAGAAGATATTTTCCGGATTGTCAATATTATTTACAGGACCTAGCAACAGCAGAAATGTCAAGTGGAAATTTCAAAGTTGTAACTTAACATGCATATATTTGATTTCATGTGATTGATTGCTGTATTGTCTGGTTTGTTTGAGTCATAAGCCCTTTAGAAAGTTTTGTATAGAATTCTGGTAAATAATGGTTTATTAATACCAATTTAGATCCTTGAAAGAAAGAATTCTGATAAGGGAGAAACAGGAAAAGAACACAATTGGATATACAGAGCTTAAGAGATATTGCCCACAAAACTGTACTGTTCTGTAAGTTCCTGGACTGTGAGAGAGTCCCCAGGGCATATCAAGTACTGCTTTCTCTCACTTCTTGCTAGTTCATAGAAAATTTAATTCTCAGAGCGCCACTATACCTAAAATCTCATCTAAGTAAGATCGAGTCAGGCTTGCATAAGATCCGAAGAACCTTGAATACCTTATATAAATCTTTCAGATTAGTTTCCTTTGGAAGAGAGAGGTTGTCTGGGGTCAAAAGTAAAAATTTGATCCTCAAAAAATTTAAATTCATTCCATCACCTAAACAGCATATCTAGATTTTGCAAGATGCCTCCTTATCTTGCTAGGGACTCAGTCCACCGAGATAAAATTAAAATGATTCATACTCATAAACATTTAGGAGCCTGCAGAGAGTTGCCACTACAGCAAGTAAATGAAATGTCCATTTCCCACAGCTGGGTCATTATGTGAATACTAGAAATAAAAGCCTTGCCCCCGGCAGTCACTTCTTTCCTCTCATCTAGATAACACCAGCCCTGTTCAAGGTTTACCCTTACACTTGCCTAGGGAATATGATATAAATCTCTGGGAAGGAATCTTTCCCCACTCCAAATATGTGCTCCACCCACAGGCTGGTCTCTGGGATTTCACTCATGGAGAGCCTTGTTGACTCGAGCTGGAAGAGGTGGGAAGGAGAACGGGTCAGGTCACTCATCTGGGCTGGAATCCCCTGAGGGCTGCCCTTCTGACAGCCCACTGCATCTCTGGTCAGCTCTGATTCAAACAGCTGCCACCTTCATACTGGGGGGGAATCTCTCTGTGTACTTTTCATCCACTGATCGTAGTTCTACCTCTTGGCACCATGATATTGAATAGGTCTATCCCGTTCCTAAAATACATCCCCCTGGAGCGTGCAAGGCAGCTCTCCAGGCCTTGCTGAATCTGCTCTTTACTCTTCACTGATCCAAATGTATCCCATTATGTGTAGGAGTTTCTTAAACAGGGAGTCCAAAATTATATGTAAAAACTCAAGGGAAGTCTGATCTCCATGGAGTCAGATTGGGATTTGCACCTCTTTCGTGTTTGATATTGTGTTCATACTACGGCAGCCTGAAATCATATTAGCTTCTTAAGTCAGTCACATAATACTTTTAAGTCTTTGTACAATTAGTATAGAATAGCCCAATTAAATATATCATTCCACTAAGAAGCAATTCTTTTAAAATGCAAATGCCTCTGGAAGAGTTCACATATAAGACCATAGAGAGAACCCTTGATGTGAATTGATTTCTCGGATCTCTCTCCTCTGTGGGAAGTCTGACAATTGGGCACCAAGAGAATATTCAGTTTGAGGGAAAAAGCAGTAAATTTTGTGAGAACTGAGGAAGCCAGGCCTATTGGAGTACCACAGAGCACAGAATGAAGGGGAGGGAGGAAGCACACAAAAAGAGGAGATGGGATTGTGTCAAGGACAGAGTTCAACTTTTCTGTAGTTTTCCCAGGGTTTAGAATTGCCAAAAACAGCAAGCTTGTTCCTTTCCCCTTTCCTTCCAGTGAATTCTCTAGGAACAGAAATTGAGTCACATAGTCAGCCTTCTCACATAGGGAACGGATTGTTCCCATTGCTATGTTCAGCAATTTCAAGTTTTATACTCTCTTCTGGCAGGTTCTAGTCCACCCCCATCTTTCCTGTAAGCCTTTTTATTTTTGTTTTGTTTTGTTTTGTTTTGTTTTTGTGAGGAAGATCAGCCCTGAGCTAACATCCGTGCTAATCCTCCTCTTTTTGCTGAGGAAGACCGGCTCTGAGCTAACATCTATTGCCAATCCTCCTCCTTTTTTTCCCCAAAGCCCCAGTAGATAGTTGTGCCATAGTTGCACATCCTTCTAGTTGCTGTATGTGGGACGCGGCCTCAGGATGGCCTGACAAGTGGTGCGTCGGTGCGCACCCGGGATCCAAACCCGGGCCGCCTGTAGCGGAGCGCGCGCACTGAACCGCTAAGCCCTCTGTAAGCCTTTTTAAAAATGATCTCTACTTTTCCCCTAATTGATATAATCATAAACAACTGCATAGCTCCTTCGCCAACGAATTAATCATGGTGGGGGTGGGGGGACAAACCAGACAAACCACCTAAGGAGCCTAAATAACAGTTGTGTATCACAGAGTCACACATTGTGGAAATAGAAGGACATCAGGGTGGTCAAACCACAGGGTCACGTCTTACACTGGCGCCTAGAAAGACGAGGAGCGGTGGGGTGGGATGACTGCTAAGGTCTGGCAGCTAGCTATCGAAGGATTAGGGGTGGTAGAAGAAAAGTATTACATTTTGAGCACCTCCAGGCACAGGCTGGGTGCTCTACGTATATTTAACACTCACACGAACCTTGTGGAGTATGCATTCTCATGCCCATTTTACAGGTGAACTCACAGAGGTTAAGCTCACAGACCTTGCCCAAGGTCACAGCTGATGGATGGATGAATAAGATTTGAGCAACACAAAAGTCCATCACATTTCCACCTTACTATACAGCCCCCCTGGAACTCACAAGAATTGCATCTGAAGCCATTTGTTCCATTTGATTCTTGGTTGTCCAACTTTAACACCACATGCTGAAAACCACAGACACAACTGTGTAATCTTGGGGCACTGAGAAAGAAAGAGGTTAATGTTAAGAAGAGTCTCCAGTTCTGCTTTAAGTCTGTGAGGCAGATCACAAATGGCTATGGAGCCTGTAAGTAACAGTTTGTATCCGCAAGCTAAGAAGCACCAATGGGTGAGCAGAGGGAGGGGACCAACAGTCACAAATCATGGCCAGGTGCATCTTCCTTATGCGGGCAGAATCAATACCATCATCTAACACTTCAAAAGCAGTGGTCTTAAGTAAACACACAGGCACATACAAATGTTCACATTCACAAAAAAATACACCCCATAGCTTAATTTCCCAACTTGCATCTCACTTAGGTACAAAAAAAGATGCAACTTTGCCATTTTCGCTTGGGAGGATGAAGCCTGGAGTTGGTGGTAATGTGAGAAAGAAACACAAGAAGCTAGATTGAGCTATGGTTGGAGAGATGCCATGATCAGTAGACCAGGAGGATGAAAAAAGGGAAAGGAATGGTTGACAAGCCCTCCCCCAGGATGGTCTGGAAAATATTGGCTCATAGTGAAGGCTTGGACTAATTAGTAACTATGAAGCAGTAACCAGTTGATTCCAAACACTTGTGCCCACAATAAAAAAGAGCAATTTAGTAAGGCCATTGACTCTTACTGATTTCTAGGGCAAAATTAAATGGTACACCTCTCTCTTTGTGATCTTGTCTTACTAGTGTTAACCGAAATGAGCAGCTTTACGAGGGAAAGATAAGTTTTAAAGAAAATAGAGGCTTTATTAAAGTTTTTCAAACTGGGGAAGTACACCTCAACCCACAAGTTGATAGGTGAGCCCCTCCTCGGTCTTGGGGTGGCTGGTTTTTAAAGGCAAAAAGTGCAGAGTCCACAAAGTTAAGGCTGAGTCCAGTTCTCATTGGTCGCCCTTTTCAGCTACAGGGTAACATGTGCCTGGGGCTTTCTAAATGTCCTAACGGCAGGGAAAGACTGCATTGTTCTCTGGCCATCTGGGGATAGTCAAGGTTAAAATGTAATTTTTTATTTCTGCCCATAGTTCAGCCTTGAGGTGGTCATGGTAACCATCCCATCAACTCTAGCTTCGTTCTTATCTCTTTTCTCACTAGAAAACACAAAGGGTCTTAAACAGTATGCTCACACTTTGATGTGCTTCCTAGCTCACCTCACAGTACACAAAATACGTAAAAAAAAGAAAAATTAAAAGTCATAGTTGGACTCAAAAATAAGATAAACACCTCTGTGAAGCAGTTGCAAAGCAAACTGATCAGGAGTGAAGACAAAGGATATAGGCCACTGAGCCTCAAAGCTGACAGGGGCAGCAAATGGTTGAGTCATTCCCGCAGAAAGTGTATCAGTCAGCTCAGGCTGCTATAACAAAATACCATAGACTGGATGGCTTGAACTATAGAAGTTTATTTTCTTACAGTCCTAGGGGCTGGAAGTCCCACATCAAGGTCCAGCAGGGTTCAGTTTCTGGTGTGAGAGTTCTCTTCCTCACACCAGTTCTCACTAGGTCCTCACATGGCCTTTCCTCTGTGCAGAGAAAGAGACAGAGAGTTTTTTGATGTCTCTTTATAAGGACATCACCCTTATGACTTCATTTAACCTATTTCCTTGGAGGCTCATCTCCAAACACAGCCACACTGTGGGTTAAGCTTCAACATATGAATTTGGAGGGGACACAAATGTTCAGTCCTTCTGTTGGAACCTGGTGTAAGGAGCGGACTTGGGGATGGGAAAGATGAGAGTTTCCTGCCTTGTGAAAAGAGGCTGAGAACAAGGCTATGGACATGCTGCCTGGGACAAAGCGAGAGCCCCAGGATCAGGAATTAAGCTACCGATCTGTATCATCCCCAATATTTCCATGGAGCAGAAACTCCAAAATACCACTGTTAAGACTTGATTCTGGGCTAGGAGCCTGAGAGGCCAGATGGAAGTAGCAGCAAAAATAACAAAACTCACTCTAGATATTACGACAGAGAGAAAATAAATCAACACCAATCTTCATTGAAGATGACCCTACAGGCATCTTAAATGAATGTTTTTATTTGTTGCCACCACTGCTGCTTTTAACTTCTTGAGATGGTGCTTAGCTTATTGATTTTCAGTCTTCTTTTTAATTATGTGCATTTTAGTGCTACAAGTCTCCCTTGAAGCAAGGCTTAAACTGAATCCACAAGTTTTGATCTGTCATATTTTCATTATGATCCGGTTAAAAATATTTTTAAATTTTTATTGTTATTTTTTTCTTTGATGCATGAGTGATTTATGAGAGGATTCTTGATTTCCAAATAAAAGGGACTTTGAGTCCTTTTTTGAGGTTGTTGTTGATTTGTAGCCTAATTATACTGGATTGGAAGGCATGTTCTGTATGATCTCAACACTCTTAAATGTGCTGAGACTCCTTTGAGGACCCAAGACACAGTTCTAACAATCAACAGCTCATATGTTTGAAAACTTACAATGCACTTTTATCTATTTATTTATTTTTTTGTGAGGAAGATCAGCCCTGAGCTAACATCCATGCTAATCCTCCTCTTTTTTTGCTGAGGAAGACCGGCTCTGAGCTAACATCTATTGCCAATCCTCCTCCTTTTTTTTTCCCCCCCCCAAAGCTCCCATAGATAGTTGTACGTCATA
This sequence comes from Diceros bicornis minor, assembly GCF_020826845.1. NCBI lineage: Eukaryota > Metazoa > Chordata > Mammalia > Perissodactyla > Rhinocerotidae > Diceros > Diceros bicornis. The sequence continues at coordinate 84,374,434 of NC_080742.1, read as the reverse complement.
GTTGCACGTCCTTCTAGTTGCTGTATGTGGGACGCGGCCTCAGCATGGCCGGATAAGCGGTGCCTCGGTGCGCGCCCGGGATCTGAACCCGGGCCACCAGCAGCAAAGCGTGCGCACTTAACCGCTAAGGCACCGGGTCGGCCCCTACAATGCACTTTTAAATCATGCATAGATTAAAGAGATAATCACCAATGAAACTGTAAAACATTTTGACCTGAACTGCAATGAAAATAGTGCATATTAAAATTTCTGGGTACAGTTTAGGTTGTACTTAGAGGGCAATTGAGAGCTTTAAATAAATTCATCAAAATTAAAAATAAGTGAGAAAAAGATTGAAAATGAAAAAAATTCAACTCAAGGAGCTGAGAAAAGAATACCAGAGTAAGCCTTAAGAAAGTAGAAGTAAGTAAATAATCAAGATAAGAGCGGAAAATAATAAAATAGAAAACAAAGAGACATTAGAGAAGATAATCCAAGAACTGTTTCTTTAAAAACAGAAAAACCTGAAAAATGATTAAGAAAAATAAAGTTGCACAAATAAAAAATATTAGGAAAAAAGAACACATCAAAAAAAGCTACAGTAGAGATTTTTTTAAATCCTAAGAAAATACTATGGAAATTTTGATACAAAAAAAATTTGAAAGCTAGGGTAAAATAGGTGATTTTCTAAAGAAAACAGAATGATAAAATTGACTCAAGAATAGAGAGAAGACTCACAAAAGCAATAATTATTAAATAAATCAAATTAGTAATCATAAGTCTCCCTATATCCCTCAATTTTTGAAAGAAAAAAAAGACCCCAAGCCCATATGGTTTTATAGTCAAATTTACCCTCCTTTGAGAAACAGATAATCCCTATTTTATACAAACTGTATAGGAAAATAGAAAAAGACAAAATCTAACCATATTATTTTGATCCAAAATATTGTAAGCAATTAGAATGGAAGACCATTCTCACTTGGAATATGGGTGCAAAAATCCTAAACAAAAGATAGGGAAAATGAAATTCATAAATATCAATATTAAACAACAAAAATACCATGATCATGTTTAATTCATTAGTGTATCCCAGTAATACAAGAATCATTCAATATCAGAAAACAAATTAACAAAATATACTTAATTAATACTGAAAGGTGGAAAACAATATGATCAAAAAGCATATCTTTTGACATTCATTCATGAACAAATAAAACCCTTTACAAATTAGGAATAGAGGAAAACATCTTTAATCTAACGCCGAGTATATAGCAAAAATGTACCAGTTGCCTAGGGCAGCCATAACAAATTACCGCAAACTGGATGACTTAACACAACAGAAATTTATTGTCTCCCAGTTCTGGAGGCTAGAAGTCCAAATCAAGATGTCACAGGTCCAGGTTCTCTCTGAAGGCTCTAGGGAGAATCCTTCCTTGCCAATTCCAGCTTCTGGTGGTTGCTGGCAATCCTTAGCATTCCTTGGCTTGTAGATGCATCACTCCAATCTCTGCCTCCATAGTCACATGACCTTCTCCCCGTGTCCAGATTTCTCTCTTCTAAGGACACTAGTCATCGGATTTGGGCCCACCCTAACCCAGCACAGCCAACTGTTAACTTGACTACATCTGCAAAAATTCTATTTCCAAAGAAGGTCACATTCATAGGCACCAGAAGTTAGGACTTCCACGTATCTTTTGGGGAAACACAATTCAACTAACAACAAAAAACCTACAGTAAACATCATATTTCACGGTAAAATATTAGAAACGTTTCAACTAAAGTCAGGAATAGCACAATAATCCCATTATCCCTTCTGTTATTTAGTATTGTCTGTAGGTTCTAACTAATGTAATAAAGTATCCTTAAAAGGCATTCTTAAAAGAAACAACAAAAAAATAAGAACTGGAAAGGAAGAGAAAACTATCTTTGTTTGCAGGTGTTAAAATAGTTTACATAAAAAATAAAATAGAATCTATTTATATTCTATGATATCTAATAAGAGAATTCAATAAGATGTTGGATGCAAGATTAACATAGAAAAATCTACAGCCTTCTGATAGATACACAAACAACAAATTAGAAAATATTCATTCAAAAAAGGATTCCATACAAAACAGCTATAAAAATGGTAAGATTCTCAGGGGGGAGAAATATAACAAAATACATATAAAACCTACTGGGAGAAAAATTATGATGCATTGTTGACAAACATAAAATTCCTAATTAAACAGAGAGAAATATCACGTTTATGGATGGAAAGACTCAATATCTTAAAGATGTCAATTCTATCTAACACAGTTCAATCAAAATCACAACAGGCTTTTTCATAGATTTGACAAGTTGATCCTAAAATTCATAAGAAAATACAAAGGACCAGTATAGTTAAGATTAGTTAAAGAAAATAGTTGAGAAGATTTACTCTATCAGATATGAGATGTACAAAATTATAGTAATTAAGACAGTGTGATATGAGCAGAAGGAAAACTAGACTGATAGAACAAAATAGATGAAGTGCAGAAATAGACTCTGATATATGATAGGCATGGCCTTAGCAATCCATAGGGAGAAGTTGGACTAATCAATAGGAGTTGTGACAATTAGTTGTCCAAATGGTACCTGATACCATTCACAAAAATCAACTTCAGATGGATTAAAGACCTACGTGTGAAAAACAAAACTTTAAAACTCTCAGAAGAAAATACAGCATCATGTCTTTAGAACTTAGAGGAAAACAAGACACACAAAATAAACCATAAAGGAAAATATTAATAAATTTTACATTAAAACGAAAAGAATTTGTTTAAATAAAGACAAAATATAGTGAACAGATAAGCTGTACACTGGAGGAAGACATTTGCAACACAAATAACCAACAATTAAAACTTGGAGTAAGTTAAAGCAACAGAATAATCAAAAAGAGTTAAAATCAATCAATCAGATCATCATCCGTCAACATGGATAAATCTCAAAAACATAATGTTGGGTGGAAAAAACAAGTTGCCACATAACACAGTATGTAATTTATATAAAGTTTAAAATAGGTAAAATACAGTATATGTTATTTACACACACCTATAATTATGATATGGAAACATGCATTAAAAGTATAAACCACATTGAAGATACTGGCTGCCTCTAAAAGAGGGTGTGGGAAGGGTTATCCACACTGTGTTTCTGTTGTGTCTACTATATTTTATTTCTTAAAAAATAACTCTTATTTACCTAAAATTTCATATACATATATGTTCTATTTATCTGTGCATAAATATACATCTGAAAGGAAGTTAACCCAAAAGGGTAGTGGATTTGGGATGGTTTCTGCCTTCTTTATATAGTATATACTCCTTGAAACTTCTTCAAGTTTCTTCAAGTATATACTTCTTCAAGTATATACTATATATCTATACTGTATATAGTATATACTCCTTGAAACTTCTTTCAAGTTCTTCAAACTTCTTTTTATAAGGAAAATAAAAACATACTGTCGTTTTCTGAGTGATTTCTCATCAGATTGTCAATAAATGGAAAGATATAATACCTAGGTGCTCATACTCTATTATTGGTAATGTAAATTGGTGGGATTTTTCTGGAAAGCAATCTGGTAGCATACATAAAATTTTGAAATGTATAAACCCTTTGACCTATTTACTTCACTTCTGGAAATTTGTCATAAGGAAATAATAAAACAAGTACAAACAGATGCATATACAATCATGTTTGCTGCAGGAATGTCTATAAAAGCCAAAAAATAGCTTTTAATTACCAGGCAATGGATTCAGAATTGACAGCTGAAAACTGCTCTCTTCTAGTTATGTAAGTTATGGTACCTCCATACAGTACAATACTATGCAGCCAGTACACATGAACCTGTGACTCTGTATTTATTGACATGAGAAAATGCCCATAACACATTATTAAGCAGAAAAAGTTTACAAAGCAGTAAACATAATATTGTATTCATTAAGTTTCTTCAGGTTGTAAACAAGAGGAATTGATTCTGGCTAGCATAAACAGAGACAGAAGAAAGAAGAGGAGGAAAAGAAGGAGAGGAAAGGGATGGATTTACTGGAAAAATGCTGGGCTATTTCATGTAATTAAAGAAAGAACAAAGCAACTAAAAATGAGGAAAGGGTAGAAACCAGCATAGTTTCAGGGACCTCAGCAGAAAAAAAATTCCAAATTTGTTTTGAATTCGTCTGGGCTGGATCAGATGTCTACACCAAAACCAATCAACTTTGGTTCATCAAATAACATAAACATGGTTCTGAAGACCCACTAGACTCTGATTATTGGAATGTTCCCAGAGTAAGAAAATTTATTGTGCATGTAGATACCAGGAGGTATCTATTACCTGTATGATCTCATTTTTGTAATATGATATGTATGGGTATGTGTATGTGTGCATCTCACGGTGATGGAATAATGAAGGATGTTCACTTTCTTTTATACTTTTCTGTGTGCTTTTTTCTTCAATGAACATGTATTACTTTTATAATTTAAAAAAAAAGCAATTTTCCTTTAGGTGAAAAAATTGTCACTTCAGAATATGCTAACGTAATTTCTGAGGCCCTGGACAGACCTGACAGCCAGAGAGTGCAAAGCTTTCATCAGATACTCCAAAGAAAGGAAAGTAACCACCAGCCTCACCTCTCCTCTCAGCTGTCTGCCCACCTCTGCTTCCCTGCCACTCACCAGAATTTGTTCCCTGCTACAAGAACAAAGAAGAGGTGATTATCCTGTAGAGAACAGGGTAAACGTAAGGACAATAGACCCAAATCCTCCTAGCAGAGTGTTCAGCTGTCAATTCTGAAATCTTACAAGAACAAAGAAGAGGTGATTATCCTGTAGAGAACAGGGTAAACGTAAGGACAATAGACCCAAATCCTCCTAGCAGAGTGTTCAGCTGTCAATTCTGAAATCTTCCTCCCGTAATCTAATGCTTTGCGAAATCTGACGTCTTTAACTGTGTCTTTCTCTGCTACTGATTCATAGAAGATATTCTTGGTTGCTGTTTCCTCTCACTCTCTTTCCTTTATATGTACACATTGTAGGAGAAAAAAAATTGCAGATATTCTTTTTAAATCTTTCAAGCATCTTTTATGTCCCCTGCTCTGCCTGTTCTGGGCGTTTTCACGTGCATTCTGGGAATGAATATTCATTTGACAAACATTGGCCAATGTCTCCACAAGAGGGAACAGCTCAGGCTTTGGCATCAGAATGCCCAGAGTTTGAATGTTGACTTTTATTTTACTATTTGCACGTCTGAAAGAAATCACATGACTATTATAAGGCCTTGTTTCCTAATCTGTAAAAGGGGTGTTGTGGGGGGTAACTGAGGAGGAGATGGGTATGATAGCTTCTAACTCATATGCACATAACTTGTAGTTAATATGGCTATCTCACCCTATAGATTATTAGCAAATTAAGTGAAGGAATTATAGCTCATCTTTGTATCCCCAAGACCTAGCACAGTGCATGGTGGTGATGATAAGGAGAAGGAGGGATGGGGAGGAGGAAGATAGAAATAAGGACCACCCTTTGTTGAGCTGCACCAGACACTGTACTAAACATATACTCTTATCAAACCCTTTTTCTTGTCTGTGTCCCCAACTGTACCCTAATCATATTTTAGCAATCCTGTACTTTTTGTGCCTAAAATGGTGCTGGGTTCCAAGTGGGACTCCCATAATTATTTGTAGCATTTATATATGCAGACTGCCAGCCTTATACGCTTACATTTAATCAGCATCTCCTCTTCTCATATCAAAGGTACTCTTCCCAATAGAGACAAATGGCTGTGAGAAGTCGATGTTAACGTTGAGCCATTGGAGAAATTAAGGCACAAAGCTGTTAAGTGGCTCATCCACCCTCAAGTCAATGGCAAAATGTCATTCTGTGCTCCCATATCCATTCCCGACCCAGTTTCCAACCAAGTGAGAAAAGAATAGAAAATCCCTGCATGTGAGATGAGGAGTAAACAGATAGCTCCTATGCCCTAGGATGAGCATAAGAACAAAGGAGACCATTCACCAAGCTTCATGGAGCACAGACCTTCATCGTGAGGATAAGACATTCTGAAATGGGGGTGGAAATTACAATCTGGGAATCCCATATTTAACCTAAAAAGCCAAGGGATGAATTGCCCTGTTGGGGAGAAATCCCAAGAAGTGAATGGTGAGCACTAGTCTGGGGCCTCCAAATGTGTCAGTCTTCAAAGGCACCTTCCACTCCCAGAGGGTGCTTGGCGACCACCATGGGCATCAATGAGCACTTTCACTTTTCTTTTGGGAACAACAAATAGAAAAGAAGTGTTTTGTTTCTCAGGTGAGCTTGTTTCTGTAATTCCAGAATGTGCTCAGGCTGTCCAAATGTGTTGTGTCAGAATGCAGGTCATGTTTTATTCCAGGGCTGGGGCCACTCTCTTTTTACTGATAATAAAAACGAAACAAAAAAAAATAAAGATTGGAGAAAGTGATCAAAATCTTATCGGTTTGTTTTATGAAAGAGAAACTCGCTGGCAAAGATAAGAGAACCAAGGGGACCATGTGGAATTAAGTGCTGCTAATGAAATTTAGGATCAAGAGTGCCAGCAGGTGCAATTCCTGCTCAGAACAATTAGCATCCCATCAATCAGAATGGTATCTCTTTGTCACAGACCCCAACCCTGGCAACTCCTTCACAGATCTGTGCCAGCGTCACAAGGTGGGTCTGAGTAACCTGGTCTCACAACTAGAAAAACAACCCAAAGCATCATCTTCCCAAATAAGGTCCAACCAAGGGGTCTTGCCGTGGTTCTGAAAGAGAGCTCTGTGGCTCCATTTGGCACAGTGTCATGGATGAGCTGCTGCGCGTCAAGGATTGTGTGCCAGGGCAGGGACTAGGTTGAGGGAGGTCCTGAAAATTTCAGTAATCAAGATAAATAATACTCTAATGCAATATTTTTAAAAATCAAAATTAATGCAAGAGCTGCTGTGGAAAACAGTTTGGCAGTTCCTCAAAAAATTAAACATAGAATTACCATATGATCCGGCAATTCCACTTCTGGGAATATACCCAAAAGAATCAAAAGCAGAGTCTCAAAGAGATATTTGTACACCCATGTTCATAACAGCATTACTCACAACAGCCAAGAGGTGGAACAAATGTCCATCAACAGATGAATGGATAAACAAAATGTGGTGCACACATAAAAAAGCATATTATTTCAAAGGAAGGAAATTCTGACACATGTGACAACATGGACGAACCTTGAGGACATTATGCTAAGTGAAATAAGCCAGTCATAAAAGACAAATACTATATAATCCCACTTATAGGAGGAACCTAGAGTAGTCAAATTCACAGAGACAGAAAACAGAATGGCGGTTGCCAGGGGCTGGGGTGGGGGGAGCATGGGGAGTTAGTGTTTAATGGGTACAGGGTTTCAGTTTGCGAAGATGAAAAGAGTTCTGGAGATGGATGGTGGTGATGGTTGCATAACAGTGTGAATGTACTTAATGCCACTGAACTGTGCACTTGAAAAATGGTTAAAATGGTAAATTTTGTGTTACATATACTTCACCGCAACAAAAAATGGAAAGAAATGCAAAAAAAATCATGATGTACAAAATGCCAACATTTTAAATAAAGACAGGATCGATATTATTGATTTTTCCTTTTGCCTGAGGCTCCACTATGGCCCCACACGGCACTGTTACTGATCCAGTCTTCCTTTAAAATGTTGGTATTTTGTTCATCACAGATTATTTTCGCATTAATTATGATTTTTGTAAATATTGCCTTGAAATATTATCTATCTTGATTTCTGAGATTTGGGGATCCCCATTAAATTTCACGACCAAGGAAAGTGCCTCCCTCTCCTCACTTGCTTCTCCTGAGTCCCCTCTATTTTTCTATCACTTCTCTTTGACAGTCCTAACTCCTCTGCATTTGTTTAGACTCTAACCTCTCCTTTATTGTGTCTGGACAGAGAGAAGCGATCCAGAAGCTGGTGCCTCTAAATCATCAAAGGAACGCTTCCGTTTGCAAACCTTCCTGACATTCTCTGGGTTCATCACTTACTATATTTTGGGCTTGTTTCGCATGCCAGTTCCCTCTGGCCCTCATCCTGTCGTCACCTGGAACCTTCCAGCCTGTGACCCCACATTACCTTTAGCAGAAGGCCTTGCAGAGCTCCTGTGCCAGCTGTTTTTTTCCTCTTCTGGAGGAATTGATTCCTCGTGATCCTCCGAGCTGTAATCTCATCAGGCTGGAATAACTTGACACTCCCATTTGTCTGAAACAGAGGTCATTTGTCTTCCAAACCTCAGGGCTGGGGTTGTTGCGAATTCCACCCATTGGCCTCCTCCTGGAGGACTGTGACCACTTCATCAGCTGCATTTGCCTTGCCTCTGAGAGATTCCATGCCTAGCAGGGAAGGAGAAAAATCTTGAGCGGAGAGTGAGAGCTACAGCCAGAGTGTGGCTGGGAATCAGTCCACGACTCTGTTCTTGCTGAGGGCCCTTCGCCACCTTCAGGGAGAGCCTGGCTCACAGGATCTGGTGCCAGAGCCAGAACAGAGCTCAGGCAGGGGTCGGCAAACTCCATAGGAGGCACACTGTCGAGCAAAGACACTGGATCTTGGGTGACTCACTTCTTCACAGCAGCATGTCATTGTCATTAGAAGCCTCACAACTCTATGATACAGTCCATGGGGCACCGAGTGAGGTGTAAGGAAAATTGGGGCCAAGTCCAACCCTGCCCCTTAGCAGCTGTGCGACCTTGGCCCTTTGGGCCTCAGAAGCTGGACTCCATGATGGGGATAATAATGGCCCTGGCTATTTCAGAGGATGGCCAGGACAATAAAGTGAGTTCACCATTGTGGAGATGTTCGAGAACTCTACAACACCAAACAAATGTAAGATGCTACTTTGATAGTTATCCAACCAAAAGTAATGACGAGGCCCTTTTCAAAATGAAACACCAAGACAAGGGATTGCCCCTTGTGATGCACAAGGCAACGTGGGCCCTAGTTTTGAGAGGACTCATGCTGTGACAGTGGAGACCCCCCAGGAAGCACACGGGTGTAAGCACCCAGCCCCTGGTTTCTTAGACCCTTTTGCTTCATGGGACTACATACCCACTATGGGCTGAGCAGGCAGAGAATCTGAGCAATGGGGCAGCAGAAGCATCATGACTCAGAACACCGTGGAGGAGCCTGGGGAGCTGTCCTGAGGATAGACAAGAGAGCATGCAACAGGAACAAGACTGAACCAGCATCTCTTCCAGACTCATCCTTGAGCCTGCAGAAGAAGAGAAGGGGGTCCGAGAGGATCCTGCTTAGAGAAAAGGAGGCACAGTGAGTAGGGGTCCCATACAGCCAAAGATGACCAGAAAGTTCCCAAGTACCTGAGCAGATTCCGGGTGACACGTGAGAGCATATAAATCTGCAGAGCATGTAGCCACGTGTCACAGACATTTGATTTTTCCATTTTGGCTACCCAGCGATGAATCCCCTGCCTTTGTTTGCAGCACATCCTCCTTGTGCTTCTCAGTAGAAAGCAAAGCCTTCTTCCCACTAGAGATCCTGAAAGAAGCCAAACAGTCTTTCTCCCAGGCTCCCTTGCCACTCCCCAAAGGCAACGGGCCTAGATCTGTGTGTGCTGGACTTTGAGTCAGGCCTTAATACAACACCACAGAAAGAGGCAGAGCATCTTTCTGACAGCGTGGCAGTGGCCATGGCAGCAGCTTTGAGTTCCTAGGGGCAGGAATGTCCAGTGCCCTGGGCCAGCAGCAGAGGTGGTATAAGCAGAGGTGCCCAGTGTTCAGTGACAGCAAAAACAGTTGAAGGGGCTTCGCCGGGCTGTTGTTTGCAAAGTGTTTGGAGTTGTGGTCTTAGCTGATGCCTGCTCTCTTATCCATGCCTGCTTTCCAAACCTGGTTCTATAGACTTCCTCAGGGTTCCTTGACCTGTCTAATCTCCGTTCAATAAATCTCTTTACTATTTACATAAGCAGAGGTAGTATCTCTTGTTTGCCTTGATGAATCCTGGATGATACATCAAGTAAAAGAAATATCACAGGCCCACACCCTCGAATCCCTGACACATGGCCAAGAGCACCCATGGCACCTACCCATTCACCTTGGCCCCTGGGTTGCCCACACGGCTTCTCAGGGGCCCTAAAGCATTAACTTGGGGCATTGATGCAAGGAATGTGCCCTACTGCTTGGGTCACAGAGGGCAAGATGAAGATCTCCCTCAGATGAGGAACAAAATGACAAATATTCAGTTCATGTCAAAAGTTTACAGAAATTGCATGTTTTTGGTCTTATGTTTCGATGGGCTTTATCTTAATAAAAGAATTCTTCTATATAGTGACTTTAGCCAGAACCCAGATTAACAGAGAGAACTTTTAAAGGTTAGAATGTATTCCTGGCACACGTTACTGTAGAGTGGATAAATGAAGACTTGGCTTGCTAATTCAGAAGGGCTGCCAACCCCTGAGTTACGAAAATGCCTGAAACTTCTGGCCATTGAACACAAAGAAAGTTCAGCAGAAGGGGCCTGGCTCCAAACCTGCCAGCTCCTCAGCGCTAGGCCTGATCCCTGTCTTAGTCATTAGAGACACCCTGAGGTCCAGGCAAACACCGTCTCCAGACCCCAGCTTCACTCCTTAAGAAAGGAGGCAAATGGCACCTTCCCCATCTCTTATCCCCACTGCACAGAGTGCAGACTAATGAAAATGATTTCTTTTGAGATAATAGCATAAAATCAATGTATAGGCACAGAATTCTGAAGCTGGAGATGGTGGTGTGGAGGTAAATACTTAACAACCAGCTCTCAAAAAAAAAAAGTGAATGCATATATAAGCATACATAAGGATATTATAAATTTTACTGATATAAAAATGTATATTTGCAATACACAAAATTTACAGATAGTAATAAAATACAAATAATCTTTATTGCAGATCCCACACAGTTGATTTTTGCTAAAGCTTTGTATCCATATTCAAACTATAGTTGCAATTCCTCGTGATTTGACAAATGGAGTTGCATCTCAGTCTGCTCTTTTCCCAATAAATTTATTGTCATTAAATATGATGAGATCTACCGATAAACTCACTCTTGTACAAACTATCTTCTTCAAACTAATTCCTCTTGCACCTTCAGCTCTAGTCATGACAGACTTTTAAGTTTAATCTGCATTATTATTTTCTCCTTTATTTTCTTAAGTCTAGACAGTCAACCAAACAATGAATCTAGCACTGATGTGTAGCATTTGCCAGTTTCTGTGGTGTAAATACCCCCATCACGGCCAATTTCAAGCTACCAGTGGGGCATCACCAAGCACCAAGTTGAGAAGAGATGCACAGGATCACACTGTTACATAGTGTTTCTACCATATAGATACAATTGACGTAAAAAACTCAAAAATATGAATAAAATAAATAAATATAATAATGAGGGAGTGATGTGTTTTGAGTATTTATTACCTTTGTTTTTAATAAATATACTTATTTGTAAATATACATGATTTTTAATAATGGCTATATTTAACAACTGGCTCACAAAATTCCTAAAAGCTTAATCAGCTCTCAAACACTGATACAAGCCGACTCCAGGACACTGCTGGCTGGAGGAGACCTGGAGAGGGTCCCATCTACTTCTCCACATGTATGAAATATTTGGAGATGGGAGGTAGGGATGGGGGATATTGAGATCCGGAAAGCTAACTGCCCCACAAAGACGGCCTGTGCGGTCGCAAGTAGCTCTGGGTATTAAAAGGGTGAAGTCTGAACTCTGGTGTGGCTGCCTTGGCATGAAGCTCTCCAGCTCCTCACTGCCTTTGTAGATCTGACCTATTTTCAGACCAAAAAAACGCTGATTTATTCTCCAGTTGCCAACTTTGGCTACTGGTTGCATAGACCTCGCTCTATCCCTACAGACACCTCCCTGGCTTTGACAGCATTTCCCATAACTCTGCAGGTCTGGAAAGAATGACACAGCTGGGGGTCGTTTTGAAGACAATTATAGCTAATGAGCTGACTCAGCAAAAGCAGAAAAAGGGCAGGAAATGGCTCTGGCTAGAGGATGGTTTTGCCTCAGTAGGTAGTTGGGAAGACACCAGTTAGGAAGTAAAACAGGAGCGGATCTTATTTACTAGCAAAAATTAGGATTTGCTTAACAAAGCCCTGACCCTTGGAGGGTGCACTTCTTGGGGGGCTGCAGGGAACCAGACACTCTTCTGTACTGTTGGTAGGAGTGTAAACTGGTACAGCCTCCACAGCAGCCAATTTGACATCGACTCGCAGAGTTTTAAATGCACATTCCCTTTGACCCAGATGCTCAAGGATATTCATTGCAGCATTGTTTGCATTAATAATAGCACTGAATTAGAAGCAAACTCAAAGTCTACTCATAGGTCGCTTGCCAAATTTGTAAATGACAGTAAATCCAGACAAAGGAATACTATACACACACTAAAAAGAATAGGGAGCTCTTTATTACCTGTTGTTGAACAATCTCAAATATACTCAACTGAAAAAAGCAGTTGAAGTACACTGTATGCTACTATTTGGATGTTTTAAATAATATATTTATACACTTAAATGTGCATAAAATATCTTTGGAAGGATACACAAACTGGCCACAGTTTGCCTCTGAGAAGAGACCTGATAGAGGCCAAGAGTGGAGCAAGACTTATTTATCAACACAGCTCTTTAAAACGTTTTAATTTTGTATCACATATTATCTCCTTTTTTAAATAAAATAAAGTGTGTGGATATTTTTGAAAGGGCAATAGCAACCACACTTGGTGAATGGTTATTCACCAAGGTCCTAAGACCCTCAAGGTTTTTCTGTAGTCAAATTTCAAAAGATGTCCTCCCCTCCAGTTTGCCTGGAACTGTCCTGGTTTTAGCACTGCAAGTCCCCGTCCTGGGAAACCCTTCAGTCCAGGCAAACTAGGATGGTTGGTCACGCTATTCCCCTCGCCAAAGCGAAGTGGTGCCCTCAGGTGAGCTCACCACAGTGTCTCCCACTGATGGGCTCCCTCTCCCTTTCTCCTGCGGGTGCTTCCCTCTGGCCAAGCCCAGCCAGAAGCTAGAGGGCAAGATGTTTGTGGCTGCAGTTCACGCGGGTCAGCTTTCTGGGCATCGAGCAAGGGAAAGGATGGAGAGGGGTCCTGGAGAGGGCTGGTCTCTTCAAGAGTTCTCAGTTCGGTGACCTGGGAACAAAAGCAATGAGCAAGGACTCCGAAACCTGGGTTCTAGCCTCAATTCTGCATGGCGTGACCTTCTGTCCATCCTTTCACCTTTCTGGGCCTCGATTTTCTCATTCGTAAAAGGAAGGGGGAAAGTGGGCACCTGTGATGGTCTTAGGTGCACATCTCACTCACCTCTCAGACTCTTGTGCACAGGGGCTCACTACCCAGCGAGCAGCAATGTGCGAGCTCACATGCATGATCAGTGCTCTCCCAGGGAATAACCAAAACCTCTCAACTCTCAGTTCAGAATGATTTCACAGATATGAACCAGAAGTTTCTACCCAGAAAGCTACCCGTTCTAATCAGGCTCCAATTAAAAGTTGTCTTCTTTTAAAGCACATTTCTCAACACACCCAATTAGTTCAAGATGTCAACCCATGGGCCCCACCACCAGAGATTCTGATTCAGTAGGTCTAGGGTAAGAATTCAAGGAAGATTCTCCTTGTACCTCACTTTGAAACCCACTGTCTTAAAGAACAATTCTGCAATATAGTGTAAGAATTTTAACGTTCACTTCCTCTTTAATGAAAACAAGCTATTATTCTGTAATGGTTATTTTTAAAAATAACAATAAGAGTTTTGAGGCATCTAACCCACTTAATGTTTTGCCGCATGGAACCACACACTAAATAGTAAGACTGCATTTCAAAACATGATCAGACAGTGGCCCAATCAGCCAGGTGTTAGACGCTCAATCAGAAGCCTCAAAACACATCAGCAAGTATCAGTAAGCAGGTGTTTTAAGTGAAGATTGAGATAAACAGTTGCCTTTGTGGTTATTTAGGAGGTTTTGCAACATTAACATGGAGTGCCTCACACTTGAGCCAGCAGACTTCAGAAGCTTCTCCACTGAATAAATCCAGCCAATAATTAGCACTGGAGATTTTAACTGGATTGCAATCAAAAGCTTTGAGCCTAATTGAGGAAATCTGCCTCCTTTATTTCCATACCTGTAAGGTGTTGCCCCTCATGGTGGTAACACCTTTAAAAACCGCTAGAACACATTTCACTTTGTTCAGACTGAAGATTTTGGTCCATTTAGAGAAAATTATGTTCAGATCACATATGTACATTCAGCCTCACAATGCCAGGGACCCATCCCACCTGTCTCTCCAATGTGGCAAGTCTAAGGAGTTCTAAGAAGGAACAAAGTTCCACTTTAGAAATGAATTTTTGTTTTTGCACACATTCAAAATGGCTTCTCAGTGGCCCAATAACTAGTCTGACAGAACCCCACGAAAACCACTAAAAGATCTGGGGACAATTTAAAATGAGAAGCTCCCTTTTTAAGACCCAGTATTAATAAGACTAGCCTGTCCTTCAGGCTTAGTAGAGTTTACCCATGTGCTTTATTTTCGGGAATGCTGAGAAGGGGTCCCTGCTTAAAATCACAGCTCATTCATTTCTATTAATTCCCCTTGATTGTGAGTAGCCATTTAGCTTTGAGAGAATTTCTTATGCTTCCCTTTCTATTTCTCATCCCTCTTTTCCTCGCCTTGGGTAACCACCAAAATATTAGTTTCAGTTCTGATAATTTTGTCTTCTACAGTTAAAGGAGCTGTTATAGCCTTTGGTAACAATTATGATACCAACTTAATAATAAAGTTCCAGTCACCCTTACCATTCAATAGAGAGAGAAGTGTTTGAGACATCAAAAAGTTTCGTTGTCAATTGTGGATAGCAACATACTCCTCTGAAACAAAATCGAGAGACTTTAACCAGATCTGAACCAATCAGGGGCTCTGAGAATGAATAAGCCCAAAGGACTTCATCCTTCCCTCCCACCAGCTCCCGAAACCTGTCAGTAACTGCAGACCACATTAGCACTTCTCCCTCAGATCGTCTTCCTCTTCTGAGCTGTAGGATTCAGCGGGGTGCTGGTTAGTGTATAGCTGGGGCTTTTGTGACTCAGGACATTGAAACCTGAACTATGAATCTATTTGCAAAGATAAACAGTTTCCTCTCTAAAGTGGGGAGTCTGGCTATCTTTGGGCTGTTCTGGTCCTCCTTTGTCACCTAATACCCTTCTTTCTTTGGTATATGTACTCTCTCATCTTTCCTGTCTTGATAGTGAAGCCACAGCCAGGAAGTGCTCACCTAGACTTCTCCATATGCAGGAGGAACTCATCAGCCCTTTCAGTAGCCTGTGCCATTGTAGTGGGTTTCACAACTTCAAGCTGGACTGGAAATTCCCTCAGAATTCCATCATACAAATGATTCAGACCAATTCAATCAAGACTTTTCCTCTTTGCTGTGCTTCAGTAAACCTCTAACCTCCTATTTCATAGAGAAAACAGAAATCACCAGACAGAAGCTACATCAACTCCTTGCCTGCCTCCTCTAAACTAAGAATTACCTTTTCCTTTCCCTCCTGTCACAATGGGAAAGAGGCCCCTCCTTCCTTGTAGACCAATTTCTCACCAAGGCTTTGGCCCTCAACTCCATCAGCCTCTCTCCTGCACCTTCAGCTTCTCCCTCTGTATGAGTTCTGGTTCATTACCATTTGTATATAATAAAATGTTCAGTTAGAACTTGTGACTGAAGCACCAAGGTATAATAAAGACTACATTCCAAAAGATGTGCTAGACCATGTGTGAAATTTCAAAGTAGAATAACCAAGAACTAGTATTATGACTTTTAAATTCTCTCACTCCCATGAAGGGTTAAAAGAGTCAAAGGAGTGAGGATTGCAAGGATTTTTAAGTAGAGCCATTGGAAGACTGTGGGTCTCATGCCTCACGGACAGAAGGATGAAGGAGATATCTGCCTTCTCCTCAAGCCTAGTGAGAGAGCTTTAATGGGACCACTTGGAGAGATTAATGTGTGCCCCCTGCAGTTGGGGACTGGAAGGACTGGGACCCAGCTCATGCCTGAGAAAGTCAGGGCACCCTGTGGCAGGAGGGTACAGCGCTGGGTCTGGGAAGTAACTTCACTCCTGGGGACAAAATGTAAGAATCCTGGTCAGAGAGAGGCTACCCAGAAAAGAGGACCCAAGAAGTAAGAGACTCTGAGCAATAATGGAGAGCAGTGTTGAGGACAGAATTGAGGGAGGCCAGGGCCACAAGTCCAGCTAAAGAGTTCCCACTGGAAGGCCCCACCAGGTAAACCTTCAAGGAACCCATGGAAATGCCCAGAGAGCCAAAGCCATCGTACCACAAAGCCAGCCTCAACTCTGGTCCCTCCTCCTGGCTCTGACCCCAGTGGGAGAAGCACAGTTAGCAATCAGGGAGTGGAGAGAGAAGTTAGGTGAGGGGAGAGAGGAGGACCACGCCAGCTCCCACCATCCCAGCAAGGGGCCAGCTAGGGAGTGAGGAGAAGATTGAACATTAGACCAAGTTCAGAATGTTATTATCTTGGATCAGACATTCTAAATTAACTAATTGAAACTGAGACTCTGACCTAACATGATTCAGAACTTTCTTTTATAAAAGAGGAACCAGAGAAATGACAGTGCCTGCAGCAGATTTAAAGGGACAATGGAAGACAAAAGTAAGAACGCTTTTAGGAGAATTCGGCATGCATGCTGATGTTCCACAGATGATAGAGAGACATGCTTAGAGAGGACACAAGAACCTCCCACTGACTCTACATCAACTTCCAGCTTTACTTTAGCTTTCTCCTCACTCTCGCTCAAGATTACTAAAGGAATTTTTCACACTCCCTGCCTCTAGTTCATCATCTCCCACAGCCATCTAGCTTCTGCTTCTATTATTACTGCTCAGAAACATCTCTGGACAAGGTCACCATTGACAACTTTTTATTTTTTACTTTTTTTTCTCAAAATAATTTTTCTTGTTATAAAAGCAAGTATGCCCATTACAGAAAAATTGGAAACTTTAAGTAATGAAAATGAGCATTAAAAAATACAATGCAGGGGTCGGTCTGGTGGTGCAGTTATTAGGTGTGCGCGCTCTGCTTCGGCGACCCCAGGGTTCACGGCTTCAGATCCCGGACACTGACCGACACACCGCTTGTCAAGCCATGCTGTGGCAGCGTCCCATGTAAAGTAGAGGAAGACAGGCATGGATGTTCACCCAGGGCCCGTCTTCCTCAGCAAAAAGAGGAGGATTAGCAGCGGATATTAGCTCAGGGTTAATCTTCCTCACAAAAATAAATTAATTAATAAAATAAAATAAAATCCATAAACCCACTCACACCAAGTCAACCACTGTTAGTGGGTTGATGTAAATCCTAGATTACCTTCTGTGCATATACACATGTGGAGATATAGAGATATGTATATGCACAGAGAATACACACACACACATTTATTTCAAGTTTTTCATTATTACAATAGTGCTAATTTGAATGAATTTGAATTCATATATAAACATATATATACTACTTAAAATATATATGTATATGTACAAATTATATGTTTTCATAAGTACTTGGGTTTAAATAGAAGTATCACAAAAAATAAACAAAAACAGGATTATGCAAAATGCAAATAGCTTGTTTACATAGGTATATTCCTTACCCAGAAGTTTTTTTTGTAATGAGCTTGTAAAAGCTAGTCCACAGCTGCCTTCTTTTCTTCACTCAGTCTTTTGCAGTTTTGTTTAATCTTTGCATATCTTACATAAATCAAAAGAGTTCTATGCTTTCTGCTGCTTCTGTTTTCCAAAGATTTATAAAAGCAGTAGCTTCTATTATTAAAGAAGAGACTCTGACAACTCGGCACATCCATTTACATGTCAGAAAACAGTGGGAGCCAAAGGATGCAATATTTACTCAACACTTTATCAAATAGTAAGACATTATTTCATTTATTTTCTAATTACATATATTGTGATGTTAAGATAAGAGGCAATGGTGAAAATTCTGGGCAGATGATTTTGACATAGGGAATATATTTTATTCTGCTCATAATTATGTTAAGTCCACCTTTGCCAATATGCTAATTATAATTTATGTTACCAAGTTATATTTAGACACATGTCACTATGTTAAAAATAAATAAATAAATAAGCAGTAGAGACAGGTAAAAAATAGGAACTAAAAATCTGCTCCCTAGAAAAGACAACACTGAATAGTTTTGTGTAAGCCTATCAGACCTTTTCCTAAACCTACATAACCATATCTACCAATATGTAGTTTTGTTTAGTTATTATTATTTTTTTGTTTTTGGTGAGGAAAACTGGCCCTAAGCTACCATCTGTGCCAATCCACCTCTATGTCTTTTTTTTTTTTGGCTGTGGGACGCCACTACAGCATGGCTTAACGAGCAGTGTGTAGGTCTGCGCCTGGGATCTGAACCCCTGAACCCCAGGCTGCCAAAGTGGAGAACGTGAACTTAACCAGTACACCACTGGGCCAGCCCATGGTTAGTTATTTTTACAAAATGAAAGATTATACAGACTGTTCTACAATTTGGTTTTTTTACTTACCAATGTTGTGAATGATTTTTAAAATCAAGACATACAGATTGACCTCATTCCTTTTAACAATTCATATTGTTTTATTGCATGTTATTGCCCACAATTTATTGAAACATATCCTTGTTGAGTAATATTTATTTCAAACTTTTTATTATCACCAACCATGTGGCTTTGCACATCTTGTACAGTGGTCTAATTATTCAAGTAAGCTGAACAGTCAAAAGACTTGCTGGGTCAAAGAATAAACACATTGAAATTTTGAAGGTACCAAATTATACTCTAAAAGATTGTGCCGGGTTACTCTCCTTCACCCTCGCCCACAATGGATATTCTCAATCTTTTCATTTTTGCCAATATGATAGGTAAAAAATGAACTCATTGTTTCAATGAGCATTTTTTTCCACAATCAGGAAGACTGAACTTCTCATATGCTGATTGGCCATTTTCTTTCTTTTTCTAGGAATTGCCTATCCCTGTCTTTGTCTATTTTTCTGCTGGGCTATTTTTTTCTGTCAGTTTATAAAATTTCTTTAGCTAATAGAGATATTAACTCTGTCATGCTGATTGCAAATAATTTTCTCAGTTTTTCTTCTTTTTTACTTAGTCTGTGGGTTTCCCCCTACAAGAGCTTTATCTTTTCATGTCATCAAGTGCATCCATCATTTCCTCCTGGTTTCTGGTTTTAATATCGTCGTACAAGGTTTCATCACTCTATGATTATAAAAATATTCACCCATATTTTTTTCTACTATTTTTATAGTTTCACTTCTACACTTAAATTGTTACTTCGTGGAGTGTATTTGTTGGTATAAGAGGTGAAATAAGAATCTAAATAGTATCATGACCTACATACTATTTTGTAATCTTTTTTCATTTAATGCATTGTGACCATATTTCCACGTTAATAGATATATTCTGTAATATTACGTAATACTGGTTCCATAATTTGTCTAAGTAATCTCCAATTATTAGATAATTAGGTTATTTGCAACTATTTCAAACAACTGTGATAAATGTGATGGATGCTAAATCTTCATCCATTACCTTAATGATCTCCTTAGTATGCATTTCAGATTTTATATGTTCTCTACATAAATCTTGTCCTGTCTTCTCATCACAGTGAACCGTGCCTCCACCCATCCTATTGCTCAAACCAAAATCTTAGAAGTAATTTTTGATTCCTCACTTTCCCTCAACTTTCAACCCCAAACCATCAGAAAAATCCCATCAGCTCTACCTAACTGCCCACTTATATCCCATTTTTCTCCTCACCTAGATGGCCACCGAGCCTCCCTGATCCCACTCTTCCCCACTGCAATCCAGTCTCCTTACAGCAGCCAAAGTATCATTTTATAATGTAAATCAGATCAAGTCACTTCCCTGCTTACAACCCTCTATGAGCTTCCCATTACACTCAGGAAGTGAAATACAAAAATCCCTTAACAAGCCTTTGAAGGCCTCTATCATCTTCCCACCTACCTCTTTAACCCAACTCCCACCACTCATCCCCTTGGCTCCTGACTGCCAGACACTGACCTCCTTTCTACTCCTTAAATGGACCGAACTATTCCTAATTTAAGACAGGGTTTCTCACACTTGGCACTATGACATTTGGGGCCGGATAATTCCTCGTTGTGGGGGACTGTCCAATGCATTGTACGATGTTTACCAGCATCCCTGGCCTCTACCCTCTAGGTGTCAGTAGCACCCCTCAGTTGTGACAACCAAAAATGTCTCCAGACACTGCCAGATGTCCACTGGAGGGCAAAACTACCCATATTGAAAACCACTGATTTAGGGCTTTTGCACAAGCTGTTCCCTCTATCCAGAACGTTCTGCCTCCTGGATCTTTATGCAAATGTTTCTTTCTTATCACTCAAGACTCAGATCAAATGTCACCTCCTCAGAAAGGCCTTCCATGTCCATCCAATCTAAATAAGCTCCTACCCATCACCAATCACCCACTGTCATAGCACCTTGTTTTGTTCTCTTAATAGCTCTTATCACTGTCTGAATAACCTTGTCCAGTTATTGGTTTACTCGTTTATGGTTTGTCTCTCCTATTAGAACATAAGCTTCAGGCAAAGAGCAGTACCTGGCATGAACGAGCAGATGTTCAGGAAACATTTGTTGATAGACAAAATGAATCCCCACAAGAGGAGACCAAAGATCTCTTTGTTGTTAAAACTAATCAATACTTTTAAGTTCTTATATGAATTCTCTCCAACATTTGACACTCCTGATGACCTGCTCTTTCTTTAAGTCATCACTCCCCTTGGCTTCTGTGACCCCATGTTCTCCTAATTGACCCTCGTCTCTTGGAGTCTCCATTCCAGTTTCCTTCAAGAGCTCCTCTTCCTCCTCCCAACTCCTATATACTGCTCCTCAGGGAGTTCCATCCTAGTGAGTCTTCTCTTCCAATTCCATATCATCTTCCATGTTTTTTCTGGCAAGGTGGCCTCAGCCACCTGTGCTTCATCAATTACCAACTATTTTCTCATGGCTCCCAAATCTATACCTCTTCCCCAGATGCAAGCAGCCACTGGAATGTCCCACAGGGCCTTTGGTTTCAATATTTCCAATCCAAACTTCTCACTTCTACCAACCCCAAGCCACATCCTTAACAACCCCTCTCATCAGACACAGCTTTGCCTCCTGCTGCTGAAGCTTCTAGTTCCTATCAGAGAATTATTCTCCTGGATTGCTACAAAACCCTATAATATTCTCCATGACACTGGCACTGCTCCCAAATAATACAAGCTCCTCCCTCTTCCGCTTGAAACTCTCAGTGGCTTCCCACTGCCCTAAGCCTAAGATCCAAATTCCTTCCCATGCCTTCTCATGCCTTCCCAGACCCCTCGTGACCTGTCTCTTTCACCTCACCAAACATCTAAACTACACTCTCCCCTCACCTCTGGGACTACAGATATGCTTCCTCCTATGTCAGAAACACTCTTGCCTCCACCTCCCTGTGCCAGGATTCAGACAATATTTGTAAAATCAACAGATGGATGGAGGAACATTCTTGGTGTTTCCATTACCCTTGTTCTTGAGTCATTATTTCTTTGGTCTGATCTCATAAAGCTTTAAGCCTCCTTTTAAAATAAGCAGGCCTATATACTCTTTCCTCCCTTCCTGGTCCCCAAATAGTTTTTGCTTCCAATGCAACTCAAGATACCTCTTTGAAATCATCTGTGGGGTTTTTATATCCTACCCATTTTTGTGTGTGTGTGAGGAAGATCAGCCCTGAGCTAACATCCATGCCAATCCTCCTCTTTTTGCTGAGGAAGACTGGCCCTGAGCTAACATCCGTGCCCATCTTCCTCTACTTTATATGGGATACCACCACAGCATGGCCTGACAAGCGGTGCGTCGGTGCGTGCCGGGGATCTGAACCCGGAGGCCGCCAGCAGCAGACCACACGCACTTAACTGCTACGCCACTGGGCCAGCTCCTATCCTACCCATTTTACTTCCCAGGCCTTAGTCCTAATTTTCATATCCCTTCCTCAACTCTGCACTACAGACAACATCCTAACAACTTTTTGAGGGTCTGGGTAATTAGTAACTAGAGTTTGCATCTCCCAACTAAGAATTTAGCTCAATATTTATATTTTGCTGCCACTGGGTACATTTGGTAAAAGTAACTAAACATTTTGGCAGCTCTCAAACTGTACAAAAGAAATTCAGAGATAACATAATAGATTATTAAGAACGCTGATGAAAAAGCAATTTATCAAAAATAAAATGTGAATTAATGTTTCATATTAAAACAAGCAAATGAAAAAACAGCGCACTGCTGTCTGCTCCAGAGATGTCACTATTCAGCCTCTGCAATCTGTCTCCAGCTCCACTGTCACTGTCCTGTCAGTTCCTTGGCACCAGCTTGACATACTCTGTCACTCTCAGCTGGACCAATGGAGAGATGGAGTGTCTCTAAAGGAAACTGACTCCCAGCTGTCAGTCTCCCCAGCTTTCCAATCAGGCCAAGCCCGGAGGTGCTTTCAAATGACATATCCCTCAAAGGATCATATTCCTCTTCGCTTACCCTAACTCTTACTATTGGGGTGGACAGAGTGACCCGGGGCACTGACGAGGACTGTTGGATATGGCCTGTGGTACATGCTGTTTCCCCAACCGAACAGATCTGGGAGAAGAGCAGCAGCGAGGGACGATTGGGCAACAATCCCAGACAGTATCCTTGCCAGTCTGTCTCCGGCTCAAAAGGAGCGAGCAGAGAATTTATCTTGTACATTAATGATAGCTAGTGCTCACAGGGAGCATATGGGAGTGAAGCTGGGCCCCCAAGGGGGAGCTTCAGGGGCCTACATAATGTGGCTCTGAATCGCAGTTTTGAGAACACAGAGCCAAGTACACCAACATCATCTCATTCTTCTGGCCTCGGTGGCGTGAAACTTTATCAGTGTTAAGAGCCTATCGTGGCCAATTTCTCAAGGCTGTGCTACAGAGAGACCTGGAGAAGCCTGTCTGAGTCTGATAGTGACCATGGAAGCCAAAGATAAACATGTTCCCAAGGCTTTGGAAGCAGCCTCCTAACAATTATTAACAACAAAATATATTAGTGTTGCAACGTGTTAGAATAAGCAAACTGGCCCTCGACTCGGCCCTGCACTCAGTGCTATGAGGGAATTAAACGAGAAAAATCACGCTGTGCAGGCAGTTGTGACCTAGTTAAGGAAGAAAGACCTTTGCACATAAAATTACATCCTACTTTGGGCCTCTGGGCCCTCCTGCACCCCTCAGCCATGCTCGGCTGCTGAGAGAGTCAGTACAATGGTGAACCATCTGGTGGCCAGAGTGGGCATAGTGCTTAGGGCCTGCGATAGGTTAGGAGCCTATGGAAATATTTTCATTTAAGATCAGAAGAAAAAAGTGAATATAATCCAATCTGGATTGCGTTTACCTTTATACCAATGGAGTCGTAAAATATAAAATTTAATTTTTATATGCGAGAGGAGGCCCATGAAAGGCAAAAGGTTCAGAGAACTTGTGGAAGTTTTAATGCGGCCCTGAGTAGCAGGGAAAGCAAACAAGCAGCTACATGAAATGCACAGCTCCTGTTCTGCCCTGGCACATGCAGCTGCCAGCTGAGCAAGACGCCTCTAAATCCCCCATTCTTCTCTCCCTGGAGCCCTGGAGCAAGTCCTAAGTAGCCATTCTGCTCACTGGCTTCTGGGCCCTGCCTTGGACCTAGAAATGAAATCTTGATAGGAGTGATTATGGTGATAATGTAGGCATTTGATGAGTCCTTCCTGTATGCATCAGATTCAGTGCTAAAAGCTTTACATGCTTGATCTCATTCAGTTGCCTCTACAGCCCTGGAATGTAGATATTATTACCTATATCTTCTAGAAACTGCAGCTCCAAGAATGTAAGTAACAAGCCCTGGCCATGGGCTCTGCATTGACAACTCCAGGGGGCACCATTCATGTTATATTCCCTGACGATCATGCCCCCAGGAATTATGTGATCTGACGGTGCCGGCCAGGTGCATCCATGTGCTTTGGGGAGCAGGTTACGGTCATGGAGTTCAGACTTGAAGTAGTAAGAAATAGGGTGTTGGAGGAGATGAAAACCACCCTTAGCAAAGCTTGCTCTGATGAAGATTTTCTGGACAGAATGGAAAGTAGGGAGCCTGGAGTCAGGGAGACCAGCTGTTCACAGGAACCCACATGAGAGCTGATGATATTGGAGAGGCACAGTGTAGAAGAAAAGTGTAGGATGACAGACATGTTGTAATTTTCTAGGGTTGCTGTAAAAGTACCACAAACTGGGTGAATTAAATGACAGAAATTTATGGTCTCAGAGTTCTGGGAGCTAGAAGTCTGAGATAAGGTGTTGGCAGGGTTGATTTCTTCTGAGAGCTATGAGGAAGAATCTGTTCCATGCCTCTCCCCTAGCTTCTGGTGGTTGGCTGGCCATCTTTGGGGTTCCTTGGCTTATAGAAAATCACCCCGATCTCTGCCTTCTTGTTCACATGGCATTCTCGCTGTGTGCGTGTCTGTGTCCAAATCTCCCCTTTTTATAAGGATATTAGTCATCGGATTAGGGCCCACCCAATGACCTCATTGTAAAGGTCCTGTAAAGGTCCTGTCTCCAAACACAGCCACATTCTGAAGTACTGGGGTTCAGGATTTCAACATATGAATTTGTGGGGACAAATTCAACCCACAAGACACATCAAAACTATGTCTATGAGAGCTCAGTTTTTCTCCCTCACACTGGAAACACCTGAAGTCAGCTGGATGAGATCTCCACTCACGGCTTCTGAGGTTTATGATGGTCTTCTTTTACCGGAGGCAGGTACAATAAATGTGAAACAAAAGGGGACTTTCCTTGGCAGAGAAAGTTGGCAAAAAAACTGTTTTTAAATTCAGTTTTTCTTGCATTACAGCAATAACAGTTGATTTAAATGTATCAATTTACAGAGTTGAGATTTGTAGCCCATGGTGTAATATTAAAAAGCAAATATGTCATCCTTTATATAAAGAAATAACTGTCACAGTCTAGCAGAGGTATCAGCTGGCCCCAGCTGATTGAGCAGGAAATGAAATAGAAGATTCTGAAGGTGCTGTGGTCCAACACCAGCCAGTGGACTGCAGGCTGTGGGCTCAAGTCCATGTTTGAGGAGGCAGAGGATTTCCAGGGTCAAGGGCAAAGGCTGCAGAGGTTAAGGCAGCCAAGAGGTGAAGACATGAAGGTGAGATTATTGGCAAGACATGCTCTACCTGCTGTACCCCTCCGGCTACTCTGGGCCTATGGCAGAGGTAGTGCGCGTGGTGGGAGAGATTGTGATCTGGGTTTGAAGATCCCATGGGACCAGCCATCAAGAAGACGGAGGGTCCAAACTGCAGCAGCTTCAGGTGTGTCCTCACACTGTTCTGCTGCCCCTCACCCAGCAACAGGAGGACATGAGCTCTATCTTCTTCTTTGTATTCTTCTAATAATAGAGACGGGCTTTGAAATAGAGACTTCCATGTGCATTGGAATCACTGGAGGACTTGTTACAAAATACATTGCCTACACCCACCCCCAGAGTTTCTGATTCAGCAGAGCTGAGCTGGGACCTGAGAATTTGCATCTCTAACAAGTTTCCAGGTGACGCCGCGTTGCAGGCCACACTGTGAGAACCACTCTCTAGAGTTAGCACTCTCCCTCTCTCCTCCATGTGACCACTGACAAATGTTTGAGGAACAGCTAGCCAAGGTTGGGGGTGCAGTCTGTGACCACGGAATGTCACTGTCCTCCTCACTATTTGTGGAGGATCAAGTTCAGTATCTCTTGGCTTCATTGGCTTCATGCTCTAACCAACTGAATCAAGCGGCCTCAACTTTTAAATTCTTCCAGGATCTGAATCAATGAAGTAATAGGACACTTACCCAAGGATTCTGACAAGGGAATTATTTCATTTTGTGGGTGGTCATTTAACTCAGAAGTACTTTTGACCCAAAGGTACAATCTCAAGGTATTTGTTATAGAAAAATATTCTCACACGTACACAAAGAGGCATGTTCATTGCAATATTGACTATAACAGCCAAAGTCGGCAAAATTTAAAGGGCCATCAAAAAGGGAATAAAATATGGTACATCCACACTAAATAATGCTACACAGGGATTTAAATGAATGTACAAACATGGAAAATCGATAAGGTATATTAAGAGAAAAAAAGAAAATTACAAAACAATACATACTAAATTATCTAGTTCATCTCTCTAGTTTAAAACCCACATAGATATGTGTACAAATGCATAGAAAAGGGCCTGGAATGATGCACTCCAAACTCCTAAGAGCAGTTATTTCTGAGGAGGGGAGAACAAATGAGAGAAAGTTTATCGGAGTTTCCCATACAAGCAAGATTCTGCCTTCGGCTCCTGCCATGGTAGGTAGTGTTGGGGATGACCCATCCCATAGAGGCTCTCGTGTCCCCAGCAGCTGTTCTAGGAATTAGGTGATACAACCAGGGTACAAACTTTGACCAACACAAGAGAGGAGACGGTGGGGGCTCCCTGGGGTGTAACTGGTTCCTGGCAATGTTCTGCAAGACAAAACTATCCGAGTTATCTTATTTTCTCGTGAACCTGTGACCTACTGGGTAATTCCCACCTTGTATTTAGCTTCCTCCTGCCTGGCCTCATGTCCCTGTTTCTCTCAATCTCACTTCCCTGGGATTCCCCGCCCCCACCCCAAGTATAAGAACAGTAAGCTTTGCCTCCGGCTCATTTTTCTAGGGAGTCTGGACTCAGACACTATATTCTATGTTCTCTGAACTTTGTACAATGACAATGTATTCAGATAATACTTGTATAAGGATAAAATAAGATTAAGAGGGGAAAGATGTTTGGTTTATTGTAAAGAACAACACAAATGTCGTGACAATTCGAAGTGTTTTGCTGGGAGGATGGCTAGGTAGAGGAATTGCTTGTTTCATCATTTTCCAGGTGTTCGCAGAGGAGCCTGGGAACCAGATGCTCCTCTGTTTGATAATGTAATGTTTTCATTGCTTTTCATTGAGTCCCATTGCCCCTCCCAGGCAGGTCAGCTGGGTCAGACCCCCCACGCATTGTCACCTTCTCCAAAACCTCAGAATCAGCTCCCCCTGCCATCTCTTTCTCCCTTCTCTGCTTGTGAAAATAGTGTATATGTGTGATACTTAGGTAGTTTCAGATTGATTGAACTGGGGGCTCAAAGAAAGTCCCAGGGAGTGCTAACTACCAGCATCCTTCTTTTCTTAGGATTCAAGAGAAACTTGAGCTCTTCCTGAGATGAGACAAAGAAGGCAGCAGGAGAGGTGGAAAGCTTGATTTGAAGTTTAGCTGGGCCTAATGGCCTCCCCGACCTCCTCCCACATCAACTGCCCCAGAAGCAAGAAATACTGAAGGTCAAGATCTCCAGGTGATAAAAGAGTGGAGGATAGGGGAAGTTGCTTTAAAAAAAAAAATTAGTAAATGAGCGAGTTCATAGACTTGACAGAAAATACTGTGTTTCACAGAGTCAAACACTAAGTGCAAAGAGGAGCTGGGAGGGGCTGGTCTGGTGGTGTAGTGGTTAAGTTCATGCACTCTGCTTCGGCAGCCTGGTGTTTGCAGGTTTGGATCCCAGGCATGGATGTATACAGCACACATGAAGCCATGCCATGGTGGCATCCCACATACAAAATAGAGGAAGATTGGCACGCGTGGTCAGCTGGGTCAGGGGTAATCTTCCTCAAGCAAAAAGAGGAAGATTGGCAACAGATGTTAGCTCAGGGCCAGTCTTCCTCAGCCAAAAAACAAGGAGCTGGAATACCAAGTCCTGCCCGTTCTTTGCACTCTGGCTTCAGAGGATAATGGCTTTGTGCTGACGTAGAAGGGTGGCCCGTCTGGATTCAAAATTTGCCTTGGCTAAGTGTGCTGAGAACAATTAAAGGAGAAGCTTTGCCTTCAGGGAAGTGCCTGTGGAGGCTGTGTAAGCAATACGAAAGAGAGAAGGGAGTCTTTCTCAGACACTGTTGGTTTTGTCCCGGAAAATCACCCTTTATTCTGTCTCAGGAATTGTCTGAAAAGACAGAACAAGAGGCAGTGGGTAGCACAGTCCTGGCTTTTGGGTGAGAGAGGATTTGGCCTCTTTACACAAGATTCCTGGGAGTCAAGTACCCTGTAATTGGACAGGCTGCTGTAGAAATTTCATTGGGCGATTAGTCAAAATTTAAACCAAAAGAAATTTAAATGAGAAAAAGCCTGAGGTTTTTGTTGTAACGCGATAGACGTCCAGATGCGCTGCTCTGAAGCTGCGCATCTTTTTTAAAGTCAGCCCTGGTTTCAGATTAAGAATGGACTAAAATGCTGAGAGATGCTTTCTCCACCAGGAACAGAAAGAGCAGCCCCCTGGGCCTTCCCTCTGTCTGACGTGACCCTGTTCCTGTCCACAACTCCAGCAAAGTCAGGGTGTCATGGGCACGGTCAGGCCTGCTCGGAAATTCTATGCTCGTGGACTCCTTTTTCCACCCAAGCAAGCCCAAGGAAGAAGGTTATGTTCTGTAACAATATTTCTGTCACAATATTTGAGAGTCTTCCTGCTTTTGTGGGTTCGTTCGGGAACTTGAAAAGGGCTCTCCACCAGAAAGCTTTTCCTTAAAATCTCTAGTCCTCGCTTCCAAAGCTGCCCTGGTCCTGTTGACATCTGGCTCCCCACGTGCGCCCCCTACTGCTCAGTCCTACCTGCCGATGCCCTTCACCCAGTCCCAGAGCCAGTCCTGACCAGGGCAGGAAAGAGATGCGGAACCTGGAGCCTTGGGCCTGCCCTGGGAGGCCTGAAGCTCCTCAGCGCCCGGATTGCCTGCTGCCACCCCCACCCTCCATGCAGCGATAGACAGCCACCCCTAATGCACCATGCCTGAGCACCCCATAGCTCAGAGCTTCTCACTGTTCAGTGTGCACAAGAACGCCTGGCAGCTTGTTAAAAATGAGAAGTCCTGTGCCCACCTCTGGAGATCTGAGCCAGGTGCCTGGCCCAGGTGACTCTAATGGAAGAGCTCTGTAAACCTCATCTTGCAGAACGCTGCTACTAGTGAACCAACCCCCTAGACCAAGTCCTGTTCAGCTCTGGATGCCTGCCCCTATGTGCCCTCACTGACCCTGTCTCTTCATATGCCAGCCTGCTCTGCAGCCACATCCACCCATCATCTATAACCTTCCGACATTTGCTATACTGCATTAGAGCATCCTGTGGCTATGGGACATGTGTTCTCTCTCAACCCAACAGCACTGTAAATGGCACCCTGACTTCCCAGCCTAACATATGTACAGCCTCCTACATACCTTGGGCATTCAATAAATTCTATATCTGGCAGTGACAAGAAGCTAATTTAACGAATGTACGTCGTTAAAGAGAAATATGTGTTGATATTTCAAGCATGAATTTTTAATGAACTGTAGTCACACAGAAATGGACCGATTAACCTAAGGAGGTTAAATAATCTTATATTTGTTCCATCTGGCCTATCTTCATCTTTTTTACATTGCAGCAGAATACATTTTGATCTGACACCTGAAGGAACTTTCCATCATGGTTTTATTTCAGAAGGCTGCCGGAAGAACTGGCACCCCATCTTGTGGGCAGAGAGCTGTTTGCATCGCCACCCTCTTTACCCCGTAACCACCCTGACAGTGTCTCCAGAGGAGTCAGCCAGCCCAGTGACTGTCCAATCCCATGTACTTTCCTGGGGGGGGGGGGCGGTCCAGCTTCAGGTTCACCTCCCTCCTTCCTTCATCCCCTGCTGTGCTCTCTTTCCTGGTCTGTCATCTTGACGCACAAGACACCACATCGGGGCCTATATTAGCATAGAGAACAATGGCAAGAAGTGCAGTGTGTGGGAAAAGGCTTCCGCTTTCTCCTTTCTCTGCAATTATCACTCAACAGCTTCAGTAAACAACAAAATTGCTCCCCCACACATCATTACCGTTTACAAGATTAAAATAGTCTGGAGGCTGCAAAGGTGAACATAGGTTAGTTCGAGTGTTTGAAACGAACTGCTTTCCCCGGGGTAAGCCTCTGCTAACCCCTTCTTTCCTGAGGAAAATGGAAGATAAGAGGCCTGGGAGAAGTTACGGTAGCATCTTCCCACTGCCACAGGAAAAGACTTTAGAGGGAGACAGAATGAGAAAAAGACAGCCCTCAGTGCAGGCCTCTGTCTGGGCGAGGCGGGCACTGGGTCTGGGCTGACACTGAAGGTCTCCTGGCATCCCAAACACCAACCTGGGCCTCCGCCACTGTGGTACATCCTCTCAGGCATGACGCTTCTCTGTTCTACCTGCAGGGGCCCACAGCTCAAGTACAACATGAGGAGTCCTAGATGAGCACTTCACACTCATCTCTTCAGATGAGTGTCTTGATTTTGGTTGCCCACTCCCCCACGTGGGCAGAAGCTTTGGGCACAAAGGGCCGACACAACAGGCTAGAGCGGAAAGCATCCTTACAGACCACAAGGGCCACCTTGCCCACCACAGGGGACTCCAGACACACTGCGCTCTATGTGAACGGTGCCCTGGAGTTGTGTCACATCACGGAAACCCCAGATGTCAGGGAAGACAGCTTTCTGGCCTTGTTAGCTGAGGCTCTCTGATAACGGGCAACCCCTCCAGACGAAGAAATATTTTCCATGATCTTAAATGTGTCCTGAAAGGGTTCATGAGGATCAGATTCAGTGGGGCAGACATTTCCATACCTGGCATAAAGTGTATCGGACCACAAAGTCAAATGACAGCAAAGTCCAGAAAGGCACAGTTACGTGAGTCATGGCCTAACTAGAGACACAGGCCACCTGAAGGCCTTCCAATTCAAGTTTAGAAATGTGCTGGCCAAACAAAATGCATGTGAAGATGAGGTTCAGCGTCCTGGCCTCCAGTTTGCACTCCCTCGACTAGAAAAATACAAGTAAAAGCAAGAGATCAGAATAAGCAAGAACAAAGTGTCTCGTTATCCTACTAACCAGCAGCCCACCTTCTCTCTCCTCTGTGAAGTGTCATCCAGACTATGGAAAATGATCCCCATCCAAAGAACATGCTTTCCAGAATGTTTTTCCAGAATTAGGACGGGTTCCTCCAGCCAGCCCCACTCTCTCTTCTAATCTTTGGGACCAGGGAACATTTGTGACGTTAGAAGTGAATCTGTGTCCACAGGATTGAGGGTTTTCTTTTACTAAAACTAATTAGCACCAGCCATTTTATTATGCTCCATGACCTTGACATTATTAACTTGGTGTTGTCACAACAGCACTGACCAGCTCAGTCCTCTGGTGTTGGTGAAGACAGGAATGAGCAGACATATGATGATTGTGGCCCAACTGGTCATCTGTGCCTGTGCCGGCCAAAGGCACCAATGAAGAAGCCAGCCCATTGCCTAACACCATTGTTACATTCCCCATCTGAGAAGATGAAGAATTAGGGCTCAGTTACATCAAACGAGATTGGAAATGGATGGAAGCTCAGGGAGCACCCAGCTGGAATGATTCCTGCAGCTGCTCCCAATAGAGACATGGCTGGTCCATGGAGACTCAACAGGCTTGTTGGAGGCAAATGGGAGAAGGGGCTGCAGTGGCCAGGGTTGGAGGCCAGGGAAGAAAGGAAGGAGAACATCAGGCTTTGGGAACTTGGATCATATAGGAGTCCCATGTGGCCTGGTCCAGTAAAGACCAATGTTGGGATAGTTGTGAGGATTTGGGGTTTACCTAAGTAATAGATTGTAGTTAATTGGCTTACTAACATTTTCTCCCCCAAATATGATGTCAGCCAAAGATACCTGTTCAGTTCCTTTTCCTTGTATTTTCCATAAGTAGGAAGCTCCAAGGATACGGGGACAGGAAGGAGGATAGCTTCCTAGTGCACGTGTTTCGAGATTCAGTTAGAGCATCTGTTAGAAAACAGCTGGGAAACAGAAGGCTACAATCAGGAAGGAAAGGATGGATGTCATCCTTTGGTTAATAACTGCTTCCATGAGTCTCCCTAGTGCCCCTCACACCACCACTTCAGCTTTCCTGGGTCCCTGGAACCCTGGTTGTGCCCTGTTGGGCCACCCTGGCACCTGCCATCCCACCATGGCTCCTGCACTCCTGCCCCATCCCCACAGGTCCCCCCAGCCAAAGCAAGCCCAGACTCTGGCAGACTCAGTGCCCGTCTTATCTGCTGTGGCAGTGGCTGCCCGGCTGACAGCATCCATTCCTCTAAGGGCGCCCTAGTATGGCCACCCATGGGCACTGCAGCATCTGCTGTAAAATTATGTTTAGACAACATGAGCTACTCTAGCCGAGAAATGCCTGTCTGTCCCCTAGAGAGAAAAGGCTCAGGGACCTGTGCATGTGGGGAAACAAAGACTGAGATGATCACAACCAAGACAAGAGAAAGAAATGCCAGCAGGTTTGTGAAAGTTCCATATAAACACTGAGCATCATCGACTCGGCCTTTCTCAGGCCACCATCGAATGCCGACTCAGGTAGGGCCCTTGGAGTTGTTGATGTTCTCCTGCCCCACGCGTTTTCTGGCTTCTCACTTTGCACTGAGCACATGACAGTGGCTCCATAAATACATCAATACAGGCTGACCGATTCCCTCTCCAGAAATCAGGCCTGTTAATCCATAAGCTCTAATGCAACAAGGAGCCCAGTAGAGAGAGTCAAAGTCTTCTGAAAGAGACAGAATGACTCCCAAACCTATAAGATTGGACTGAAGGTATAACCATAGATGTAACAAGAACATGCTGTCGGAAATGGAGTTGGAAGCCTCCACCCAGGGTGTGTTCAAGAGTGACGCCCTGCCCATTTCAAGTTCATCAGAGGTGGTGGCTGTATATCTCATATACGGCTGATTGACCAGGCTCTCACAACTTAAGGCCGTCAAACAGCAAAACCATCTAACTAGCTCCCATTGTTCTGACTCCAAGCTCACCAAGCAATCTGCTGTTGACAAGTGCCTTAAAGATTGTGCTATAGGAAGAGACAGGTACAGGCCGTTACAATGTAGTTTATCTGCATGACAGCTGTGTTTGTCAGTATGAACGAAGGAGGTGGCATTCTGATTTGATCCACAGGCCTATACATTTGTTTAGAGCAAATCTTTTTCAAGCATTGGATCTGCTCTCATGGTGCTGGCCGAATTAAGCTTTGAGCCCATAAGGCTAGTGGCAGAGCCTAGACCTTGGGGAGGTCATCAACACCAATATCATTTTGTGAGCCTCTTTGAGTCAGCCAGCTTCCCTGGATATGCCTCACTCTAGACATTCAATTCACGTCCCTATCTTCCACTTGAATTGTTCGCCTTCTGGGAGTGTGTTGTGCTACCCTGAGCCTCATCTCCCAGAACCAAGGACATAATTTGCAACATGTCTGCCTGTGAATGGTTTCCCCTCTTTGATCAGTTGCCTATTATCTCTGGGGCTTAAACCCACAGCTCAGGTTTCTAGGCACCCAGCTCTGGCCAATTGAGTGGAAAAACTCTGGTGGAAGCACCTGGAACATTTGTGATTCCAAGTGTCTTATATGGAGTGGGGTCCCCAGAGAGACAGTGATGGCTTTCAAAGTTAACAGAGGGGTTGTTAGCCTCTTTTTCCCTCCAACCAGGATCTTACAGGCTCACCTTGATGGCAAGCTTTCCAAGGATGTCAGCAAGTGCTTTCTTTCAGGCTACTGTTCATTTCAATATACCAGAGCCTAAGAGAGTGTCAGATACATGGTGGGGGCTCAATAAGTGTTTTGGAGGTGAATGAGTGAGTGAGTGAATGAATGAATGCAGGCAGTGTTTCTCTCCCTTTTTTCTGCCCCCACGTCATTCACAAGCACAACAAGCCCCTATGAGGAATGTCTCTCATTACGCAAAGTGATTCTCAGTAGCCTGGGAGGAGGAGGGGCAGTCAACTGTGTACCAAAATACCCGAGGCCTCAGGTTTGATAGTACCCCCGCCCCAGGAGATTCTAAGATGCCCATGTTGACCCTTTGGAAAGAAGACAAAAGAAAGCACTTGCCAACTTCCTCGGGCTAGGCACCTGGCCAACCTTGGACAAAACCAGGCAGAGCCCCAAGGAGCAGTGGGAAGGACCACGCTGACTCTCCAAGGCTGCAAGTCTCTGTTGCTCCTGCACATCCATCATCGTGCCCGGAGACTCACTTGCAGGGCTGGTGTTTGCCATTCCCTGCATGGAAAATGGTTAAGGTAATTCTGTATTCAGAGAAACAAGTCTCCCACTCAAACATGTGATGCCCAAAAAGAGGCCAGGGAGAACGAGAGCTCACCATCAAGGCTTCTGCGTGAAGCAGCATTTCCTTCTCCCCAGAGACAGTTTCTATCTATTCCTCCGCCTTGTGGTAGGGAGCCAGCAACTGCCTTGCCTGACCCCTCTATGCTGTGGGCAGCTAGGCCGAGCCCCCAGGCTACTGCCACCAGGGCCTTAGGAGCATCTGGGCCCACTGAGAGCTAGAGACTCACTTTTGTCACCACCAACTCTGTGCCTCGGTCAGCCCAACACTTAGGTCCTGGCTTCATTCATTATATAGGCTTGATCAGCAGGTTGTCGCCCTGAGAATAAACACTCAAGCTTATTCAACGGTAATTACCGTTGAATGAATGAGTGAATTAATGAATGAGAAGACTGCAGAACAGGACCTGAAGGGCTGAGACAAAACAGGGCCCATCTAGAAATGAAATTCACTGGGACGGAGTCTGAGAGGAGGATCCAGAGGGCAGTGCAATGGGCTGGGAAGGGGCCACCTGAGACGGTGAATACCGAGAGCAGAAAGCTGTCAAAGGGCAAATCAGGACCGCAGGACCCACCTACCGGCCTATGTCCACCCGCCCTTAGTCACCAGACTCTGGGATCTCCACAGCCCCTCAGTTCTTCAGTGGGTGCTGAGAGGAGGATGTGGGGAGTGGCTGGCGTGGCCAGTTGGAGATAGTCCATCGTGACCACACATTGTCCTTCCACCCACCTGCCACCACAGCAAACCAATGGAGCGAGGGACGCTCGCCCCAAAGGCTTCCCACGCAGCTTGAAGTGAGGCAGGAGAAGGAGCGGGAGGAGTGGGCGTGATGTCCAGATTTCCCGCTGCTTCCCTGAGCGCTGTGAAAGCAAGGGCCGGGTTTTCCCTCGGGACCAACAGTGACTGGCACAGTGACTTCAGCCTCGAAGTCTCACTTGGAGCCTTTGTAGCCCAGTACAGCTGCTCAGGTTCCAGTTAATAATCAAAAGCTGCTGCCTGCCTGCAGCTGCCTCAGTCCTGGCCAGAGAAGAGAACAGGAAGACCCCGTTCCCAGGCGTGTCTGACGCCCCCACGGTAAAAGCCTGTTTGGAGCTGTAAATCCACGAGCAGAGCAGCCACTAGCCACGGTGCTGGCCAGCAGCCAGGCCTGGTGACAAACATTCAAGGGGTCCCCTCCCTTCCAAGCAGAGACTCTCACTGTGCCCTTTTTGTAAATGACACTTAGAAGGGTTGAGCCTGTGACCTTGACAATGACCCTCACCCCTCTGTCCAGTAGGTTCAATTTAAAAAACTAGGACTTGGAAATAAGTTTGTTCCTAGAAAAGGAGTTTCCTCTCAGATATGAAAAGACCTCCCCCCCATGCATCCCTTACTCCATCTCTCTATTAAATAAACATTTCCCAAAAGCCTCCCTGTGCCTGGCACCGACTTTCATCAGCATCTCCCTGGGCGCTACTGTAAAACATGTGGCATGAGAAGAGTGGTGGTCAGGGGCCCAGTGCTGCTGGACACCGGGGTCTTGGTCTGACCTTTGAGAACAGAGTGACTGTTTGCTCACTGCTCCCCTGCCAGACACATAAGAGACAGGGCTCCCTAAATGCTCGCTTTGTGGGCAGCTAAAAGCTCCCCCAAAGCAAAGCTAAAAGGCATCTGTCTTAAAGGACACCAGGATCCTTTTTTTTTAATGAGAGAAATCAAAAGGCCTTGCAAAGTGCTGAGAGGATTGAATTATAAAACATCAGAAGGAGAGGAGTGTCTGCTGTTGTCCCTACATTCGGCAGCCTGTTCAGTAAGGAGGGACAGTGGGGGAGTTGAGGGGGACGCCCTGAAGGACTCCACAGTCCAGCTCTGGCAAGGCACTACCCCTCCCCAGAAAAACCTGGCTACTGAGCTGGGCCTCCTCTCAGGCGCCCTGGAGCAGAGGTTCTCAGAGTCAGTTCCCTGGACAGATCATCAGCATCACCGGGGAGCTTGTTGGAAATGCAACTTCTCAGCCCCACCCCCACCCCAGCCCTTCAGAATCAGAAACTCCGGGTGGCGGGTCTGGCAACCTGTGGTTCTGACACCAGCTAGTTTGAGAACCGCTGCTCTGCAGGAAGAGAGCTTTACTCTCATTCGAGCTGCATCCCAGCTGCAGAGTCCAAAACTACAGGGAGAGTGACTGGTGTAAATCATGCCTGAGTTGGCACATTGAATTCCGACTTTTTGAGTCATCTCAGAGGTAAACACGTTGTTTCCCCAATCACTGATGCTCCAACATCTTAAAACTCCATTTTCTGGGCAGACTCTGAGTCCTGCTCCCATGCCAGGCAGATGGAGGCAGGGCTCCCAAAAGGATCAGGGACAATCACAGACTAAATGAAGCCCATGTTCACAGAATGCGGAAAACTTTGGCCCTTCATAGGACCTCAGCAACCCTGGCTCCTTCTTCTTCCTTCTTCTTGCCTCTCGCATCTCCCCAGGGCACAGCACATCCTGATTCAGTTCTTCAGATGTAAATATGAATCACAGACCTCCATAAGTACCTAATTCAGCCCTGACAGGGGTACAATCTCCTCTGTGAGAAAATCCTTATTTTGTCTAATCATCCCCACTGATGGCTCTGAAACCACATCAGTGCCTCATTCCTAAAATGTACAGTTTGACACTGTTTTAGCATAAAGCCACACTGTAAAAGCACTAATTTGACAAATCACTAACTGGCCCAGGCATCAAAAGCCCCAGGAATCCCTGCAGTATGGCAGGAGAGCCATTCTCCATGGGTGATTTCCCTGTTTTCTCTTTAAGGGATGAGAGAGAAGGGTCTATTAAGGGTCCCAAGTTTAAACTATTCCGCCATTAGGTGGGCCTTCAGTGACCACCACAGACAGTGCGAGATCACTGTCTTTGGCACAGCTTACGCAGAAGCGGTGACCCTTTGCCACCAAGCAGCCAACAAGGCAGAGAGAGCCAGGCGGAGAACGAGGCACCCACAGCAGGGCCTGTGAGCAGCTGCTGCTGACCGAATTCTATTTGTGGCTGGATTCAAGGAGATCAGTGAGATTTGTTTGGTCTCCTGTCTGGCAGAGGAGGGTTTAATGGGCAAGTTACCTGGGAGTGGGAGCGGCCAGATGTGACCTCTGCCAGCCCCACTCCTTCCCCCGCAACTCAGCCACGCGTTTTCCTCTGTGAAGAACCGAGCAGGTTGCTTATCTGCTGAACCCGGAGTCCTCTGTATTCTCCAGACGTTACCCAGTCTGCCACTCTTCGCCTTCAGAGGGGACGGCCACAGGGCCTTGAAGCAAATTATCTTTAATGAGCCTGGAAGGATCCCGTCTGGGACCAACCTGCTCTCCATATGCCCAGACCTGCCACATAGAGCTCCCTTCCTTCTCTGTACCCAGAACAACCACCTTTTGTGTCTCATTTAAAGGCCCTGAAAGGCAAACAGCTTCCAGACTCTTCTACCTCATATTCTAAGCTCATTAACAGAGACCAAGAGGGACTGAAAAAACATTGGATACGGTACATACTTTCAAAAAGCAAAATAGATTCTTTTTGGCTTGTGTTTCTTTTAACATTCACTCTCACATGGGCACAAGCATTCAGCAGCTGTGCTAGCCTCCCTGTGAAGAGACAATAGAAGCTCGTCAGAAATAACATTTATTTATTCAATAAATCTTTATAACACACATACTCTAAGCCAGGCATGAGGTGAGGTCCAGAGTCACAATGCTGACCAACACTGACCCAGTCCCTTTCTCACTGGACTTCAGCGTAGGGAGCAGACAAGCATTCAACAAGTAAATAAACAAATATATCTGTAATTAAAATGCATGTTAAGTGCCACAGTGAGATTCCCCCAGGGAGTCACTGGGTCTGTGGAATGCTTGGGGCAGGTTTTGGATGAGGGGGACCTGATGAAATGAAGTGACATATGGCAACATGGGAATTTATGAGCAGTGCCCTGCAGAGCCCATCTGACCACAGCTGTAACTCGAGTTGGCCCAAAAGATAACACAGAGCACAGAGCTAGAATAATCCCCACTACCTCCTTCTTCCCTTGATGCCTGAACAAATGAGGCCATGAAGCACCATTCCCCTGCTGGGACCTGCAGCTGCTCTCCCTGCCTCAGTTAACGCCCCGCTCCACCCCTCGTCTCTTGGCCTCCTGTAGATCCATTTACGGAAGGCTTTTAGATGCTACTCCTACGTTTCTCAAGATAATGAGAAAATGCCTAATTACATATAAACCAGCCAAAAACAAAAGAACACTAATTAGATTGCCAGGCCATTAATAACACTGGCATGAGAACGCAGACAAAGCAGACTATCCCAGAGCCTATTTCTCAGAGAAAGAGGAGAGAAGGGCTGCAGGGCAGCTCTGGGCTGTGCAGAATCCAGCTGAAATGTTCTCACGTTTTCTTCCAGCAGACACATTAGCTGCGCGGAGGGCACTCTCAGGGCTGCCCATCTCACTTGTCCCTCTGGCCACTGCACTGGTCCTATCTCCCCCCTTCTAGACTCCTGGAGAGACTCCTGATCCCCCTGCTTTGCTTAACCCCCCTTCGTTAGCCTTTGGGATATCAGACCAGGAACAGTGTGTGAATCCATTCACTTCAATGCCCCTCTTCAGACTTGGCAGTAGATGGGCCCAACACCACAAAAGCTCTTTGTCAGAGCTAGACATTGCTCCCCCGTCAAAACCCTCTTTCCTCAGCCAGGTGTTTCCAGGCAATGCAGACAGGGAATGAGGAGAAGAAACCTTTCCGAGTGGCCTTCTGTCCAGGCAACTCCGACACAAAGGAAAAGGCGTGGGTTTGATGAGAGACCCCTGATACCAAAGCCAAGTCAAGAGCGTAAATGCGGACCAAAAGCTGCGGGCAGCTGTCGGTCACCTGTTCCCTGTCCCACCCAAGATCTGATGTACCCCCTCGGACTGGCCGACTGCTGCTGCAAGACATCCCCACTCGAGGAGCAACCCCAGCCAGGAAAAGTGTCACCTCCATCCAGCAGCAACTGGTAGAATAGACCTTGTAAGCAAGGGGATCCACGAGACCTGCCAGAAGCTGCTTCTTGGAATCTCATGCTTTGACCCTACACACCTACACACACACACACGCACACACACACACACCTCCACACATGCATCCATAACCCTACACACACACACACCTCCACAAATGCACCCACACCCCTATACACCACACATGCGCACACCCCTCCACACACACCCATACACACTCACACATACCTATACACCTCCCTGCTCACACACTTACACACACCCCTCCCCACTCTCACACCTCCTCACATACACACTCTTACACACACACACCTACACCCCCCCTCACTCTCACACACACACCCCTATCACAAACCCAGACACATCAACTTTCTGCCACGCAGGTGATGTCAAGGACTCAGCATCAGAAAAGCCTGTGTTTTTACTGCTTTTCCAGTCGAATCCAGAGGTGGTGTCTTGAGGACAGTTTATATAGCCAGTGCAAATTCAATTACAGGCACAGTGGGTAGGAGGATGGAGAGAGAAGGAGAAAAGGAATTGCAGGCTGATTTGTCCTCTGTCCCCCAGAGAAACCCGAAGCCCACTGTCGGCCTCAGTGCCCACAGGCCTCTTCCAACATGAGTGGCTCCCAGTGCTAACATAGGGTGACCGACTCTGCCAGGACTTTGGGGTTCCCTGAGGCACAGAACTTCCAGCACAGAAACTCGGGCAGTTCTAGACAATTAAGAGCATGATTCCTGTGCTTAGAGATCCCTCTCTTTGGAGGAAGCTGTATTTAAATAACGTGAAATTATATTTGTGTATGTACTCGTTCTTATATGTACCATGCTGGATATTACTTTCTACATCCATGCCACATAATTTGGCTCAGGATTTTACACACATAGGATTTTTATGGCAGCATCAGAGATTTTTCAAAGACAGTTTTGAATCGGAGACTTTTCCCTTATCTGAAGATGTTGAAGCCCAGATAAGGTGCAGCCCACTGCAGAGGGACTAGGCCCCCAATAGCCCAGGGCTCAGAATCAATCTCCAGGCACAGAAGAATGCTGCTTTGTGGGAAGCCGACTGGGCTGGGCATGGTCAAAGCCATGAGTCGCCCAGGCCCGCATCAGACATGGCTCTTCCCAGCCAGCCCAGCTGCCCACCCGGAGCGCCAACCCTCTGTGAAGCTAAGTAAGTCAAATGTCAAGGACTCAGCATCAGAAAAGCCTGTGTTTTTACTGCTTTTCCAGTAGAATCCAGATGTTGTGTCTTGAGGATATTTTATATAGCCAGTGCAAATTCAATTACAGGCACAGTGGGTAGGAGGATGCTTTGGGTAAGTTACTGACCCCTCTGTGTTCTCACCTGCTCATATTTTAAAACAGTTGAGAACACCCGACTTCACAGCACACGCTGAGACCGTGGATATGAAAGTCTTTTTACAATGTTAATATGGTGTCATTTCGAGGAAGCAAGGCCCCATCCCTCTCCCAGGACCCCAACACTGGTGCTCACCATGGTGTGAAGGTCACCGACCTGTGACGGCCAGGGGAGATTCCGAGTCTGTGAAGCGGAGATGAGACCCACTGGGCGAGCTCCTCTCTTGGGAGAGGGAGACACGTGGGAACTCGGCTGGTGCAGAGCGAGCCCGGGGTAAACTGTTCCGCGGCTCTGGGAAATCCCGCGCAGATGCTTATGCGTGGAGGTGGGGTATCCCAGCGGCATTTTGAAGACCGGGTAGGACTAGCACGTGGGACCTGAGAAAGGAAGCACATTCGAGGCTGGGCAACAGAGTAACCAATGGCAGGGACGACAAACATTTACTGAGCGCCATTGACTAGGCCGAGTGCTGGGGTCCAGGAAGAGCACGGTGCTCTGCTGGCCTGACGCTGCTCTCCGCACTCCCAGTCTGCATCAGAGTCCTGGCCTGCTGCCTCTCCCACTCCGTTCCCTCCCCACAGCCTGAACTTCAGGCTTCATCCACCACAACCGCCTTGAGAATCCCCAGCGACTCCCTTTGGCTGTTGCAGACCAAATGTGATCTCCTCAGCACAGCGCAGCCCCTGGTCGGCTGCTCTCCCACAGCCCCCACACACCATGCTCACACCCCTCAGACATGGCCTGCACTCTCACTCTCACGGATGCCTTTACTCCACGTGGTGGACGAGTAAGAGGCAGAGACCTGGTGGGGAAAGGAGGGAGGGAAGGGGGGACGGGGCTGGATGCTCCAGGAGTTGTTTTGGGGACACAGCTCTGCAGCTGCGTAGCTCTGGGGCTGTGGCAGGTCACTGCCCCTCTCAGGCCCTGGTGTCCCCGTCCACAGTGGGGAGGCTAGCTTTTATCGAGCTCTTACTCAGTTCAATACCCTGGACATATTGCTCGTGTCACTTGATTTAATCCTCACAAGGCCTTGTGAAGTCAACACTGATGCGTCTGTTTACCGTGCACACAAGCGGGGTGAACTACTTCGTCTCCAAAGCCCCCATCAGTTGTAATATCTGTGACTCCATGAAAGAGTTTCATTCTCAGGCTCAGTAACAGAGAAGAAATAAGAATGCTTCCTCAGTTATCTATAGCTGCATAACAAGTTACTCCAAAACAGCTTAAAACAACAAACACTATCTCATAGTTCCCATGGGTCAGGAATCTGGAGGCATCCTAGCTGAATGGTTCTGGCTCTGGGGCTCTCAGGAGGTGGCCGTCAAGACATCAGCTGGGGCCGCATTGACCTGGAGCCAGAGGATCCCTTCAAGCTCATCCCATGGCTGTTGGCTAGAGGCCTCGGTCCCTCACACATGGAGTTCTCCAGAGAGCTGCTCTCAGCCTGGCAGCTTACTTTCCCCGGAGCAAGAGAGCGATCCAAGAAAAGAAAGCGAGAAGTCCCAATGCCTTTTATGACCTAATCACAGTCACACATTGTCACCTGCACCTTCTTCTGTTCATTAGAAGGAGTCATCAGGTCCAGCCCCAATCAAAAGGAAGGGATTTAATTAAGCTCCATCTTTTGAGGGAAGGAGATCAAAGAAACTGTGGTCATCTTTTAAAACCGTCATACTCCCCATTCCAAGAGGAAGACGATGAGCAGAGGTAAATCCAAGGGACCAAACCCTCTTAACCACGACAGGAAGTGGATCCTGGTGAAGAAGACAGGCCTTGACTTGAACAGCCTTGGGCTTGAATCCAGCTCCCAGTCACTTAACAAACCTATGACCTTGGGCAAGTCCCTTAACCTCACTGAGCTTTAATGTCAGTGTCCTTATCTGTAAAATGATGACAATAAAGATTTCCTCACATGATTACTATGTATAGAAAAGGAAACGATGGTCATAAAGCTAACAGACCGTCCTAAGCAGTCGTGAAATAGTAGTTACCGTCATGAGCAGCTCATCTCATGTCCTTGTCCATCTTTAGCAACAATAGGAAATTACTGGGTTAGAAAAACATGAGGCACTAGAAGAAATATTGATAAATTTGGGAGAGGCGTGATGAACCCAGAAAATTGGGAGTTTGACTAATAAGTAGATTAATTGTTGTTGGTGCTGGCAATTTCAACAGGATTATTGTGTATTCTTTGCTTCCATTGTAATTATATTTGTGTTATTTAAATGCCACAATGAGGTGTGGTATTACTTTTCTATCGCTGCCGTAACAAAT
Organism: Diceros bicornis minor; assembly: GCF_020826845.1. Classification (NCBI taxonomy): domain Eukaryota; kingdom Metazoa; phylum Chordata; class Mammalia; order Perissodactyla; family Rhinocerotidae; genus Diceros; species Diceros bicornis. The sequence goes on along the minus strand of NC_080742.1, from coordinate 84,331,440 downwards.
TACCACAAAGTTTGCAGCTTAAAATAACACAAATTTATTATCTCATAGTTTCTGTAGGTTAGAAGTCCCACACAGTTCTCACTGGGCTAAACTCAAGGTATCGGCAGGGTTGTATTCCCTCTGGAGGCTCTAGGGGAGAATCTGATTCCAAACCCATTCAGGTTGTGAGATAAATAAATTCAATTCCTTGTGGTTATAGGACTGAGGTCCCTCTTCCCTTGCTGGCTGGGACCCGGGACCACCCTTACCACGTAGAGGCCTTTCTCGCGTCCTTGTGTGTGGGCACCAAGTCTCAGAACAGCAACAGGGTACCAAATCCTCCTTCTCATGCTTGGAATCTCTCTGACTTCAGTCTGAGAACATTTTCTGCTTTGAAGAGCCCATGTGATTAGATTGAGCTCACCTGGGCCCAATTATCCATGAGACTCTCCCTGTTATCAAGTCTGTAATCTTAATTACATCTGCAAAGTCCCCTTTGCCATGTAATCCAACCTATTCATTCAGAGGTTCCAGGGATTCAGGCATGGACGTCTTTGGGGGGCATTATTCAGCTCACCACAGATGGCCTCCCTGATCTGTGATGGAACAACCTAGATTGTCAACAGGATGTAACAACCAAGAGTTCTCGCCAGAGAGTTTGAATTCAGGGACAGGACCCCAGACCCTGAGAAGAACTGACAAGAACACCTGAGTCCCTGACACAGGACTAACAGGTAAGTGAACCAGGCAGAAATTCCAGACTGGGGCAACTAGACAGAAAACCAGTTCCTGGAATTGACAGCAGTGGGTGCCTAGCTCCTGGCACAAGGCAGAAACCCAGTTACTGTACCCACAAGGTCAGAGCAGCCTTAGAGCAAGGTTGGCTAGATGCTGGGTCTTCTGGGCTCCTGAATTAGGGGTTCTTATCATTTCCTGACTGAGAATTGGGTGGCCTGAACCTACAAGTTGCCATCCAGTGTCTCCAGCTGGAAAAATTTTGGTTTGAAGGGAGAAAGCTAGGTAAGTCCTCCCCGCCCTCTTCCTGCAAGCACACAGCAGGAAGTGCGGCAGAGAGAGGGGGCACAATCCACCAAAGGCCTTGTCTTAGCAATATTGCCCCTCTGCATATATTCAAATACCAAGAAGTGGAAGGATCCTCTAGTTAGTTCATGGAGATGCCCATTTGCTTTCTTTGTCTTTGATTTGTGTGTGGGGGGGTCTGTGTGTGTCCTTGATTTCTAAAGTTAGACCAGATCCTTTCAGCCCCTGGACCTGATGAGATGTTAATTACACTGCTATTAAAGTCCATAATCCAAGGGAAATATAGAGGCAGCAGAACCCTCTCTAGAGCATATCATCTTGGTGTAATTGTATTGGGTCACATCATTCAAGACAGCAGCAGGTAGGTGGAGGAGGTGATGGAGAGCAATCCTAGCCTGAGCAGAAAAAGATTCAAGAGAAATCCCATCTCCTAGAACCCTCTCCCCTGTTACCAAAGACAGAGGGGAGACAATTGATTTGGCTTCCAAAAACAATAGTGCTTGTTCGTTTCCACATTTTCCATTCTCACTCACTCCTTATCTCTGAGGCTGCTTTTCCTTCCAGCTTCTCTCCCCACCCCAGCAGGTCTACTGAGAGCTGGTCTGAATATTGACTCTCTCTGTTTGAATGGTAAAGAGGCTGTGGATATTTAACTAGATTTTCCCAGAACAGGAGTATTACAGGTCAGAGGGACGTACCCTTACAGTGTGGTGGGCGCTGGACCCCAATCCCTCGGGATGGCCCTAGAACCCCCTTGTGAGATGCACTTAGCAATCATTTCAGATGGCAAATCTGGCTCTGATCTCCCAGTCCACCAGCCCTTCCTGTGAATCTCCTCAACTCGACAGCTGCGAAGGGTAAAGATGGAAAGAGATGAACCCCCAAAGGACCAGAGTCCTGGGGGACCCACTCAACAGGGTTGGTGAGGTTCTCAGAAGCGGGGTCTGTGAAAAGACTCTCTACTCTGCTCCCTTCCAAGATGAAGTTGTTTGTGGGGTGTTGAGCTTGTCTCTCCCTAAAGACAGATGCTGTGCCTCTAGCATGAACCCTAGATCCCCGCCCAGCTCTGCCGGGAACTTGCGGTGTAGCCTCCGGCAGGTCATGCCATCTCTCTGGAACTCACTGTCTTCACCTGTAAATGCAGGGGTTTGGATTAGATAAGGCTCCTTCCAGCTCAGCGAGCCTCTGTGCCTAGCACACTACTCACCTTCTCCAATCCTCAACAAAACAATCGACCTATTAAGGCTCTGGAAAATAAGTGACAT